>NC_060138.1:312865003-313172950 GCF_021461385.2 Schistocerca piceifrons
GATGACACGTTTGTGTTGTGGAGACATGGTAGGGAGGAACTAAGCCGGTTCCACGAACATCTGAACAGTATAAACTCAAGAATTCAGTTTACTATGGAGGAGGAGGTAGACGGCAAACTACATTTCCTCGATGTGCTTGTGTTTAGAAACGAAAATGGTAGTTTGGGCCACTCAGTGTACCGCAAACCCACGCACACGGACCGTTATTTGCACAGGGATTCGAACCACCACCCACAACAGAAGCGGGGTGTAATCAAGACGTTAGCGGACAGAGCTAGAAATATTTGTGAACCTGAGTTGCTCGACGCTGAGATGGAACATCTCCACAATGCACTAACGAAGAACGGATATTCGTCCGCCGAAATAAAACGCGCGTTGAGGCAGCCACGCAGAAATCATACTGACGTACAGGCTACTACAAAATCTAAGGTTTTCCTGCCGTTTGTTAAAAATGTAACGGAAAGAATAGGGAGGATCTTGACGAAGCGGAATATTACCGTAATTTACAAGCCCACCAGGAAGATACAGGAATACCTTAGGCCTGCCAAGGACGCTCGCAAACCATTGGAAAAATCTGGAGTGTATAGGATCCCACGCAGCTGTGGCGATGTTTATGTGGGTACCACCAAAAGAACTGTTTCTAAACGTTTGGAAGAGCACAAGGGAAATTGTAGAAGAGGAGAAACGGAACGATCAGCTGTTGCGGGGCATGCTTTCCAGCCAGGGAACCACAATATTCGTTTCGAGGAGACGCAAGTACTAGCGGCCACGAGTAGATACTACGAAAGGCTCTACAGGGAGGCAATCGAAATCGCTAAACACTGACGTTTTCAAAACACGTGACGTCACGCCGCGGCGCGGGAGCGCGCGGACACGGAATTTAGCGGCAGTCAAGTAGCGAGCCAGTATGTGTGTTGGACCTTCCATCAAGCTACGGACCCCCTTGAAGATGTCTCCCGCAGTCGGAGACGAAACGTTGGGAATCACCCCAGAATTCATCAACCGACCACGGCATAACAGCCCGGATAATTATAATGGACATGACATTTCCGGCCGTGAAAGTTTACATTTTAGTATCTTCAGAGATAGTCGCTCCTCAGCGGCAGGTTGTAACAATGTACGCTTTGTCAAAGTCGCTTACGTCTGTGGATCTGCTCATTTACGGACCGTATCGTAGCTGGAATAGTTACCCAACTGTCTCTCCTCCACTTATTTACTTTCCTGGTCACGTCTCGTCCCAGCAACGCCACCAGGCGCCATTTAGACTCGCGTTGAGCAGCATTCACAGGCTCATCAGTGTATGTTCTAATTAAAATGTCACGTAAATGAACAGACTTCTTTAGTCAGTTTGTATTTTCCTTGTTCGTAGCAGTCGCTGTAGATGACTTCTCTTCTAAAAGTGACTGACGGAATGAAACAAGATACGGATAAGCAACAGGGAATATTATGTCTTTTTTGGATTTCAGCAAAGCTTTCGACACTGACGACTTTGACATTCTACTTGCTAAACTCTTGCGTCCAATTTTTCTCCAGGTGTTGTACAGTCGTTCCACTCGTACCTTACATCTCGCCAATAAGGTGTAATGATTCTAATGAAAAGGTCGCAATGGAGGGAAGTAATATCAGAGGTTCCACAAGGATCAGTATTGGGGAGAGTACTCTTTGTCACTATATGATGTGTCACCCATTCTCTTCCACTGCAGATATCACCTATACGCTAACAACACTCAGTTACATCCAAGGATAAGTCCAACACACCTATGTAAAGCCATCCAGCACATAAATGCCGATTACCTTGCCCTGTCAGTGTGGGCGCAGAGCATAGGTTTGAAACTTAACCCGACTAAAATGCAAGGAATCTTAGTTGCTAGCAAAAGGCTTATTACTCCTCAGTTAGCCGACCGCGGTGGCCACGCGATTCTAGGCGCTGCACTCCGGAACCGCGCGACTGCTACGGTCGCAGGTTCGAATCCTGCCTCGGGCATGGATGTGTGTGATGTCGTTAGGTTAGTTAGGTTTAAGTAGTTCTAAGTTCTAGGGGACTGATGACCTCAGATGTTAAGTCCCATAGTGCTCAGAGCCATTTGAACCATTTGAACTCCTCAGTTCACAGAATCTCTTCCACCATTAATCCTAACCGGCACAGAAATAACCTTTTTTCTTCTGCAAAGAACCTGTGGATTTTTCTGGACCAACATTTAGACTGGACTGAACACACAGCTGCTGTCTGTAAGAAGGTGTCACAATCGCTTCATTCACTGCCGGTATATTAAAAAGAATCTCGTACAGACATTAATACTTCCCATACTTGAAATGGGGTGATTCGTACGAAAGCTCACGTATGCTGGGACTGGCGATGAATCCTTGTATACGATACATTTGTGACGTATGCTTTTTTCGACCGTATCACACCAGTCGACGAACAGTTTTCATTGCCGACAAGCGTAGAGACTGTCAAGCTGTTTGTTTCCTCTGCCGTCTTCCCAGTCATTGCACACCCTGTTATTTGTTTTCAACTCTTACTCTACTATCTGAACAGCACAGCAGAAATACTCGTCACCAACAAAGTAACACTCTCTGTACTATCACATATGAATGCCAAACTTTCTAAATCATTTTCTGTATCAGGAATCGGTTTTTGAAACAATCTTCCTGAAAATATCAGATAAACTAATTCCTTCCGAACTCTAAAAGACGACTAATGGTCCACTTCCTATCACAGTAGCCATCTGTACCACATTCTGTGTAGCTCAATCTCGTCAGTCCCCTTCCCCCACTATTTGACCCTACTACTTGCCGGCAGAGATTTTTATTTATACTCTGTCCTTTCCTAACAGTCGCTGTCATTGTCATCTCAATCTTCTCCTCTTCCTTTGTCCATTCCGAGTTTGATAATACCAAACATGGCTTCAAGTGAGCCAATTTATATCATTCTAAATGACATTTACTATTACTACTACTACTACTACTGCTCACTACTACTACTATTACTATCACTATATTAGTGTCAGTTATTATTGTTATTATTATTGGGTAGACTTTGAAATATCTTTGGTACGTGTCCATCCCGGTCAGATGTAAGAGAGAGCCTTAGGGTCCCAGTATGATGTCTAAATAAGAGATAAATAAATAAAATATTCGTGTTGAAATCGTAAATGCGCAAATGAAATACTTAGAGATTTGCTAGTAAACCACTTGATGAAAATTACAGACATTTTCTGTAATTTAGCCTACGGAGAGAGAAAAACCAGGATAATACTTACTGGGAGGTCGGAGGTCTACTGTGAGCCATGCCGCTGATTTGTATGTTGGGAGTTGGGAATGGATTTCTACCAGGACAGTATGGAGGCAGAGGCGACCACATAGACTTCAGCAGTCGAGGACAGACTCGTGAAACTTTGCCTTCCCCCACAGTGTGGTATCAAATTCTGCAACATCCATCAGGTTCTTAGACTAAAATACAGTGTGTTCCAAAAACAGAGGGCATTATTTCTGATATGTATTCCCTATACGTAAACAATAAAAAGGTTCACCACAATTTCTGTTCGGGAATGATTGACTTCCGAGTTAGAGCCTTGAAAATAGTGATATTCGGCGGAATGTTTTTCTTCCAGCAGGTAGCCGCAGTGACAAAAGATGTTCAAAATGTCCACCTCCTGCTTGATTATAGTCCTCACATGAACGTCTCATGGCCCTGCGAGAACGACCCCAAATTCCATGAGTATTGCGTATTTCATCACAACCTACCGTAATTCGATACCGATGGGATACCATATCAGGCACCAGAGACAAATACTGTAGCGATTTTGCAAGGTCAATATCTAGAAATCAATAAGGTTCAAACCAGCTCAACGTAGAGACTAAGTAACTGAGCCACAACTACATATCCACCGATCAGGAAACGTTCCATCTAAGTACTAGGGAGCCGTATGGCCGAAGTGTGCAGGAGCGTCATCATTCAAGAAGCGAGCTTGTTGACGAATTATCAGTGAAATGCATTCAAAAACACGAGGTATGGTGTTTCCACAAAGTTCGTGCACTCTTGCCCCGTAAGTCTGTTTACGAGTACATGGGGTAGAATTAAACGACCGCCAACGATATCAGCCCACATGTTGAGGGAGAACCGCTCTTGGTGAAGCGACGAAACGTTGTATCGAGGGTTTGCATATGCCCACACTTGCCAGTTGTGATAGTTTTTAATGCCATATCGTGTGAACTGTGTTTCAGATGTGTGTAATACTATCGTAGGAGAATTCATATTTGTCGCAGACTGCTGCAAGAAGCAGGACAATCTGTTGGTGGCAGGGCCTGCACACATTGCAAATGATTAGGATACAATCGTTGCTCTTGCGACAGTACACAGACAGTCGAATGAGGAAAAGTTATCTGCAACGCCTTCTTGTGCTGGTAGAAGTCATGTGTAAAGAAAACCAGAATGTCTGCCTGTACACCAGGAATTGCAGATCTTGGTCGTTCCCTCTCCAGCTCAGGAGATGCAAACTTCTCACGAGCACAGAGACGACGATAGACACAACTGAATGTCTTCCAGCCGCGCGGGGCAGCCGTGCGGTCTTAGGCGCCTTGCCACGCTTTGCGCGGCTGCCCCCATCGGAAGTTCGAGTCCTCTCTCGGGCATGGGCGTGTGTTGTCTTTAGCGTAAGTTAGTTTAAGTTAGATTAAGTAGGACCGATGATCTCAGCAGTTTGGTCCCACAGGAACTTACCACAAATTACCAAATTTCCAATGACTCCCAACCTGCACATATTCGCCATGGGTACCTCTCCTGACAAACACAACGAGATACCGCAGAATTTCCGTCAACGTCACCGTACGTTACAGCACTTCTGCCAACTCTTGACTGAACGCCAAACAAAACACTCAATGAACCGTCGGGAAGCAAGCAGTTACAGTCGATATTAATGTTTTGAAAGTCCTAACTCGAAACCCAAGCATTTCCGGATATATGTTGTAATGAATATTTTTACTGTCTACACTAGCTGATTACCTGGCGTTGCCTGGACTTGGATTTATTTCAGTAATCTATTAGTCCATCTCGTTCTTTCCCCTCTCTTTGTCCATCTCGTCCTTCACCTCCTCTCTGTCCATCTCCTTCTCCCCCTGTCTCTGTCCATCTCTTCCTCCCACTCCTCTCCTTTCCATATCCACCTCCTCTCCCTTCTCTATCTCCTCCACTTCCCTTTCGTTGTTCATTTGACCCCCCGCCCCCACCTCTCTCGATCTCTTCCTCCACCCTGTCTCTGTCTATGCCTTTCTCATTTTTCTCTGTCCATCTTCTTCTCTCCCCTCTCTCTGTACTTATCCCTTTCCCCTATCTCAGTCTGTCCCTCCTTCTCCTTCGCTGTCGCTGTCTATCTCCTCCTTTCCCTTTTCTATCCACGTTATCACGCTCATTCCATTAGGAGGGTAGTGTTTCTTACCTCTACAGTATCAGTTTTCAGATTATAACAAATATATGTAACAAATTTGAATGCAATTGTTACAGGGGCTTAGAATAGCTTTTTACCTGTGGCTTTTGTTGTATATGCGTATGTCAAGAATGTTTTACATATATTTAACATGCTTCATACGTAACTGTACACATATTTCAGCCATATGTCTAGCGAATTTCGCCCTGCACTTTCATTTTAATGCAGTACAATGTTTATGACCTAGTATCTCCTGAACTATAGTCTGTACAATGATATAATTTTGCAGATACATCGAGTGTTATATGTTAGTTCTGACTGAGAAATGTTTTGTGAATCGATTTAGTAGCAAAAATAAAATAAACTAAAATGTCATGCACGATGCTGCAGTGTCTTACGCATCTCAGCATTTGATGTCATATCACCTGAATTGTGTGCTTTGCAGTGATATATTTTTGTAGCTACATGCAGATGCATATTTGGATATTGTCTGCAAAATGTGTGGCGGATAGAATTAGTAATAAAGAAGTAATAAATTAAAACGTCTTTCATGATGCAGTGGTTTTTCACCCATCTCAGTGTTTGATGTATCTCTTGGACTGTGTGTAGCACAATTATATATTTTTATAGATTCACTCAGTGGCAAATGTGGATACTGTCAGCGGAAAGCGTTGGGAATAGAGTTAGTAGCAACGAAGTAACAAATTTAAACGTGTCGCATGATGCAGCAGTTTTTCAAACATCTCAGTGTTTATGACGTCATATGACATGAACTAAGTGTCGTATAATGATGTAATTTTTCTTGTACATTCATTGGTATATTTGAATGCTATCTGCAAACTGTGTCACGAGTACATTTGGTAGTGAAGAAATAATAAATTAAAACGTCTTGCTTCATGTGGCAGTTTTACTGCATGAACAATGAAAATGTAGTAAGCAACAATTTTTCTCCCTTTCATCATTTTGTGGGTGTTGTCAGCAAGAAAAAGTTTCGTAAGGGTTTGAAATTATATGTAGAGTTTGCTTCAAGACTCTAAGTGCTCTCACTCTAAAATGCTGGATGACTGAAGTATGGCTAATCATGCGTCATGGGCTACACTGGCTTTTTCACCCCACCCCCACTCCTTTCATAGATTACTCATCTATGAAAGGAGTGGGGCTTGTTTCCACACAGTAAGTGATACTTGTGTGAAGTTTCGTTGAAATCGGTGGTATAGGAGGAGATGTAAAACATACATACATAGATACATATACATGTACATCACCTTTTATAATTTGCATGGGTACACGGAACGTATACCTGAAATTATGCTATTTTGAAAGACCCTGTATAATTTGTCCCTCTGTTACCTGGTCATTGCTAGGCAGGTGGGTAAAGTAGTGACGCGAGCAGCTGGCTGAGGTGACAGACCGCCAACTGGTACAGAGGACAGGTCGAAAGCCGCGGTGACGTGGGCGACCCCTGCGCGGCTTTCTGCGTGACTCACGGCTCGGCGGCGCGGCGCGGCGCTCCCTCGCGGCCGGGAGAAAGTGTAGCAGCACGCCGACCCCGACCGCCCCATTGTCCCACTACGCCCGCGACCTTACGGCGGCCGTGGGCGGCCGGCTATCTACCGGCGGCGGTCACTGGCACTTCTCCCCGCACACAGCGCCGTACAGCCAGTTCTGCTTTCACTCGACAGCAAAGGATGCGGTTTTCCTGGATCTTCTTCGGCTGTTTACTTGCATTTAAACTTGACCTCCTGCCTTTTGTGGTCAGTGGACGGACTGTACTCCGAACCCGTCACAGTAGATACCACGATTCGCGTTCCCTCTATCATCAGACTCAGTGCCTCTTTAGTGTTCAGCCACTGTGGCTACCTGTCGCCTTTGATACTGACTGCCAAATGTCCCGGGAAATTCACTAACTACGAACTTACTTATCGTAGACTGTCACACTTCTCCTGTGTTCCCGTTTCTCTCTGCATGCATACCCCGCCACTGTACAATCCATGGCGAAGGGTGCAGTTAACAAAAGCATTGTCAGGGAACAACCTCATACTGCTGCTGAAAGTGTCTGATAAGTGATTTATGAGTACTGAGAACATTTAAAGGCAACTGTGGGTCAAGGATGCAGTCCTGTGGAGAAGTGGAGAAGGATGGATCTTTTTTTTTGTCTCCGTCTCACTCCCCCTCAGTATACACTGTATATTTAAATTGTTTTAATGTAATAATAATATATTGTTTGATTATCGTAAAACATGTGAAATGTCTGGATTTAATAATAATAAATTGCTTACATCAGTGCATAACGCCAATAAATTACAATTAAAAATGTTCAAATGTGTGAGAAATCTTATGGGACTTAACTGCTAAGGTCATCAGTCCCCAAGCTTACACACTACTTAACCTAAATTACATTAAGGACAAACACACACACACCCATGCCCGAGGGAGGACTCGAACCTCCACCGGAACCAGCCGCACAATTCAAAAGCCTGTGTAAGAAAATATGAGAAGTTCTTGTGTCACTCAGATAATTTAAGGCCTACAATAACAACATACCAACAAAACTTTGATAACGTCATAATTTATGCAACAGAAGTATAATAGCAATATACACTCGTATCTAACACAAAGCGGAAACATTGATTCCAAGAATCTCGAAAAGTTCTTGTCCGATATACTTCATATTCTTGCACGATACTCTAATAAATAATTGGGACAGACGTAAGCTACATATTTTTTTATACACGTAATATATAAATATATATTAAAAAATGTAAATGTCCTTTTGTTCAAAATCGTGTATAACCTAAAGTTCTTGTTAGTTTGCTTTGAAATTTTGACACAATGTTGCATTCTAACACAGGCATGATATATATATATATATATATATATATATATATATATAGACAGAGAGAGAGGGAGAGAGAGAGAGAGAGAGAGATATTCCTTTGTAACATTAAATTCATAAAAAAATTATATATTTAAAAATCGGAATATTAAAATCACATGTGTATTTAAGTGTAACGCTGTGTCAAAATTTCAAAGTATTCCATCAAAAACTTTCGGAGATTTGCGTTTAGGAGCATTTACATTTTCAATACGAAAGTTCTTCACAGACTGCTTCGAAGTTTTGACGTTGCAAAACGTTGCGTTCGAATTCTCACATCTATTTATATACCTACTGGAACGGCATATATATATACATATATATATATATATATATATATATATATATATATATATACACTCCTGGAAATGGAAAAAAGAACACATTGACACCGGTGTGTCAGACCCACCATACTTGCTCCGGACACTGCGAGAGGGCTGTACAAGCAATGATCACACGCACGGCACAGCGGACACACCAGGAACCGCGGTGTTGGCCGTCGAATGGCGCTAGCTGCGCAGCATTTGTGCACCGCCGCCGTCAGTGTCAGCCAGTTTGCCGTGGCATACGGAGCTCCATCGCAGTCTTTAACACTGGTAGCATGCCGCGACAGCATGGACGTGAACCGTATGTGCAGTTGACGGACTTTGAGCGAGGGCGTATAGTGGACATGCGGGAGGCCGGGTGGACGTACTGCCGAATTGCTCAACACGTGGGGCGTGAGGTCTCCACAGTACATCGATGTTGTCGCCAGTGGTCGGCGGAAGGTGCACGTGCCCGTCGATCTGGGACCGGACCGCAGCGACGCGCGGATGCACGCCAAGACCGTAGGATCCTACGCAGTGCCGTAGGGGACCGCACCGCCACTTCCCAGCAAATTAGGGACACTGTTGCTCCTGGGGTATCGGCGAGGACCATTCGCAACCGTCTCCATGAAGCTGGGCTACGGTCCCGCACACCGTTAGGCCGTCTTCCGCTCACGCCCCAACATCGTGCAGCCCGCCTTCAGTGGTGTCGCGACAGGCGTGAATGGAGGGACGAATGGAGACGTGTCGTCTTCAGCGATGAGAGTCGCTTCTGCCTTGGTGCCAATGATGGTCGTATGCGTGTTTGGCGCCGTGCAGGTGAGCGCCACAATCAGGACTGCATACGACCGAGGCACACAGGGCCAACACCTGGCATCATGGTGTGGGGAGCGATCTCCTACACTGGCCGTACACCACTGGTGATCGTCGAGGGTACACTGAATAGCGCATGGTACATCCAAACCGTCATCGAACCCATCGTTCTACCAGTCCTAGACCGGCAAGGGAACTTGCTGTTCCAACAGGACAATGCACGTCCGCATGTATCCCGTGCCACCCAACGTGCTCTAGAAGGTGTAAGTCAACTACCCTGGCCAGCAAGATCTCCGGATCTGTCCCCCATTGAGCATGTTTGGGACTGGATGAAGCGTTGTCTCACGCGGTCTGCACGTCCAGCACGAACGCTGGTCCAACTGAGGCGCCAGGTGGAAATGGCATGGCAAGCCGTTCCACAGGACTACATCCAGAATCTCTACGATCGTCTCCATGGGAGAATAGCAGCCTGCATTGCTGCGAAAGGTGGATATACACTGTACTAGTGCCGACATTGTGCATGCTCTGTTGCCTGTGTCTATGTGCCTGTGGTTCTGTCAGTGTGATCATGTGATGTATCTGACCCCAGGAATGTGTCAATAAAGTTTCCCCTTCCTGGGACAATGAATTCACGGTGTTCTTATTTCAATTTCCAGGAGTGTATATATATATATATATATATATATATATATATATATATATATATATATATAGGGAAACGTAATAAAAATCTAAATGTTGGTTTGGTCAAAATAGTTAACCTCCGAAAGTTCTTGACCGAGTGCTTTGAAATTTTGCCCCAACGTTGAATTCAAATACGGGCATGTTTTTCGGTACCTAATTCTGTAATATGTACGTAACATTGTTACCAAAACTCCTAAAATGTACCTTTCCGATTTACTTCAAATCTTTACACGATGTTGTAATAAACGCTTAGATACATATAAACTATATGTATATACAGTCGTTGTTAGCAAACAGGAAAGTTGTATTCATGGCATACTGGTTTATGATTAAAATACTACTACAGAATTTGTATTTTCAATACAATAAACAAGGCTCAAGGTCAAAGAGAGCGGGTGTGAGTACATGCAGAGTGAGGGGGAGGACGCGGGACGTGATGGACAGAGAGAGAGAAAGGAGGGGAGATGGTCAAAGGAAGGGAGAGAAGGAGATGGACGAAGACAGGCGAGAGAGGGAGATTACATCTAATTCCCGTACATGTTAGAGACGTGTGCTTCCTCTTTTCTTTCTGTTTCATTTAAGCAGACTGAGCCGCAGCAAAACGTGGCCGGGTACAGCCAGTATGTAATAAGGATAGATTGCCACTCATCATGTATTGGAGATGACTCGCGGACAGGCCCACCAAAAAGGCTTCTATACATGTGAACTTTCGACCAGTATACCTTCTTCTAACCTAAAAGACTCACACACGTTCTTGAAAGCTCAGCTCATACACCCATGACTGCCTCTGGCCACTGAGGCCTCGGTGGTCAGACGCAGTGGTCATATGTGTGTGAGTTGTGCTTGCAAGAATATGTGTGTATGTGTTTTCTATGTTAGAGGAAGGACTTTTGGCCGAAAGCTCACATTTATAGCAGTCTTTCTGTTGTGACTGTCTTGACTCAATATCTCCTCTATATGGTGAGTAGCAATCTATCCTTTTCATATTACTGTCGATTCCATACTGGATTTTCCATTATTTGGTGTAAATATACAATATATAAAGGGAAAAATTTCTTGGCACAATTCTCGAAAAGTGCTGACAGATTTACTTTAGATATTTGCCAGCTGCTCTAATAAATATTATGACGGGTATAGGCTATACATTTTTAAACAACATTTGTGTACTCAACGATATATATACGATAGTATAGATGTGCTCTGAAAACGTGTTGTTCTGTATCTTTCCATCCAGACGGTTGTAGCTACGACAGGACGGCACGCAAACAATTACACAAATTTTTCACGTTGTCAGTTGTATGTTGCCCTATCATGAACGAGTGCTCCAGAAAGCCAGTTACTGCTCTTAATAAGCAGTAGCCAAAAACGAAAATCGTTGCATATTCCGAAATTTTGTAGTTGTATTGCCCACACAAATTTTAAAAACTTATTAATCACCAATAGACTAAAACAAAGCAGTCTTTTTCATTCACATTCTACGTGATTTATTATAATTCCAAGTGCCAATAAACCAGACTTGACGAAGTCGCAAAGGTGAGCCGAAATTTGCTTCCTAACGCAATTCCCAGGAGTACCCCAGTTTCGGAGTTATGTACAATTCCCACACATACACTCTAAGGAAAAAAATAATTCGCACCATGAAGGAGTTACGCAAATTGGTCATACAGGTATCGATGAAGAATGCCATATTGTACACTTTGGCAGTTGATGGATGAATGTGTGATGCTGCAGCTCAATTTCACCAAACAAAGGAGATGATACCAGGGAATAAAATCTTTCCAAATTTCATTCTGTGCACTGATTTGGCCAGTAACTATGCCTAGCTGACAGGCGCGTGAACGATACACTGAGGTGACGAAAATCGTGGGATAACGCTAAGCGCACATACAGATGGCGGTAGTATCGATTCACAAGGTATGAAAGGGCAGTGTTTCGGCGGAGCTGTCATTTGTACTCAGGTGATTCATATGGAACGGTTTTCGATGTGATTGTGACCGAACGATGAGAATTAACAGACTTCGAGCGCGGAATGGTAGTTGGACTCGGCATTTCGGAAATTGTAAGGGAATTCAAAGAGTGTGTCGAGAATACCAAATTTCAGTTGTCATTGCTAACGGACAAGGAACACAGCGTGGAATAACGCCAGAAATCGATTTGGGAGCCGGCCGGTGAGGCCGTGCGGTTAAGGGCGCTTCAGTCTGGAACCGCGTGACCGCTACGGTCGCAGGTTCGAATCCTGCTTCGGGCATGGATGTGTGTGATGTCCTTAGGTTAGTTAGGTTTAAGTAGTTCTAAGTTCTAGGGGACTGATGACCACAGAAGTTAAGTCCCATAGTGCTCAGAGCCATTTGAACCATTTGAACCAATCGATTTGCGATGTACTACGAACGTATCCGTTACGTCAGTGCAGTGAAATTTGACGTTGATGGTCTACGGCAGCAGACGACCGACGCGAGTGCCTTTGCTAACAGTACGACATCACCTACAGCGGCTCTCCTGGGCCCGTGACCATATCAGTTGGACCCTAGACGACTGAAAAACCGTGGCCTGGCCATATGAACCTCGATTTCAGTTGGTAAGAGCTGATGGTAGGGTTCGAATATGGTGCAGACTCTATGAAGCCATGGACCCAAGTTTTCAACAAGGCACTGCGCCAGCTGCTGGCAGCTCTATAATGGTAAGGGCTGCTGAACCGATCATTAACTGGAAATTGCTATGTTCTGCTGCTCGGAGACCATTCGCAGACATTCATGGACTTCATGTTTTCAAACAATTGCGTCACAGTTGTTCGCGACTGGTCTGAAGAACATTCTCATCAATTCGAGCGAATGATTTGGGCACTCATCACACGAAATGAATCCCATCGTAGATATATGGGATTTAATCGAGAGGTAAGTTCGGGCACAACATTCTGTACTGACAACTCTTTGGCAATTATGGACAACTATAGAGAGAGCATGCCACAATATTTGTGCTAGGGACGTCCAGCGACTTGTTGAGTCCATGCCACGTCGAGCTGCTGCACCACACCAGGCAGTAGGAGGTCGAATACAACATTAGGAGGTATGCCATGACTTTTGTCACCTCATCGCATACGCAGATTTCAGCATTTGAAAGAGGACGTGTAATTGAGCTCAAAGAATCTGGCTGGAGTAATCAGCAAATCACTCGACATTTGAATAGGAGTGATGCCACTATTGGACCATGCTGTCTGGAATGGGTGAGCTTTAGTTGAGTACAGCGTCAAGAAGGAAGCGGTGGACGTAAAGAGACGGCAGCACGTTAGGAGCGAGCAGTCATCAGAAAAGCACCCAGAGCCCTGGATTCATCACTATTAACGATTCGACGAGCAACTGCAGCTTCAGTGACCACAATGACCATTATTAGGCGATTCACAGAAACGGGATTGAGCTCACGGCGCCCCTTGTACCGACTACCACTGACTTTCATACACCAACAAGCCCGTTTACACTGGTGTCGAG
This sequence comes from Schistocerca piceifrons, assembly GCF_021461385.2. Taxonomy (NCBI): domain Eukaryota; kingdom Metazoa; phylum Arthropoda; class Insecta; order Orthoptera; family Acrididae; genus Schistocerca; species Schistocerca piceifrons. The sequence continues at coordinate 312,878,589 of NC_060138.1, forward strand.
CCCATTCGGCCTGGAATCTCATTCAATGGAGTACAGTTGCTTTCAGTGATAAGTTCCGTTTCGGACTGAGCCCCGATGATCAGCGAAGACTTGTCTGGAGACACCCTATACAGCGGTGCGATACCAACTTGACCGTCGAAATCCATACTACCCGATAACCAGGGGTGACGGTCTGGTGTCGCATTACATTTTGCAGCAGGACTCCTTCTGCGGCACTCTTACAGCACAGCGATACATCGACGTTATTCTGTGCCCCGTTTTGTTGCCCTTCATAGCAAGCCATCCTGAACGTACATTTCAGTAACGTAAAGTCCGCCTCCATACGGCGAGTGTTTCTCCTGCTAATATTCCAGCTTGCCAAGCCCTAACTTGGCCACCAAGCATTCCGGATCTTTCCCCCAACTGAGAACATTTCGAGCATTACGGGTAGCACCCTCTAACAAGCTCGGAATTTTAATGATCTAACGCACCAGTTGGACAGAATTTGGCACAGAATCCCTCAGGACATCCAATAACTCAATCAGTGAACGACAAATCTAAAAACTGCTTGGGCAAGGGCCAAAAGTGGACCAACGCGGTATTGACTACTCAATTTGTAAACCTCTTTCTCTCGAATAAATCACTGAATTTTTTTGAAGTTCTGATTATGTACATATACAACACATCTACCGATTTCAATCCGTATAGGACCTCCTTTCGCACGGCGCAGAGCAGCAACTCGACGTGGCATGGACTCAACAAGTCGTCAGAAGCCCCTGCAGAAATATTGAGCCATGCTGTCTCTATAGCAGTCCATAATTGCGAAAGTGTTGCCGGTATATGATTTTTGGGCAAGAACTGACCTCTCTATTATGTTTCATAAATGTTCGATGGGATTCACGTCGGGTGATCTGGAGGGCCAGATCCTTAGCTCGAATTTACCCAGAATGTTCTTCAAATAAATTGCGAACAGTTGTGGCCTGGTGACATGTCATCTTGTCATCCGTACAAATTCCATCCTTTTTTGGGAACAAGTAGCCGAACATTACTCTTTATAGCCAATGATCTGTTCGTTTGGACCTAAGGACCCCCTCCATTCCATCTAAGTACAGCCCACACTATAATGGAACCATTATCAGCTTGCACAGAGCCTTGTTGACACCTTGGGTCCATGACTTCGTGGGATCTGCGCCACACTCGAATCCTATCATCAGCTCTTACCAACTGATATCGAGACTCAACTGACAAGGCCACGGTTTCTCAGACGTCTAGGGTCCGAACGGTATAGTCACGAGCCCAGTTGAGGCGCTGCAGACGGTGTCGTGCTGTTAGCTAAGGCAATGCTGTCGGTCGTCTGATGTCATAGCCCATTAATGACACATTGTCCGGCCCCGGTAGCTGAGTGGTCAGCGTGACGGACTGTCAATCCTAAGGTCCCGGGTTCGATTCCCGGCTGGGTCGGAGATTTTCTCCACTCAGGGACTGGGTGTTGTGTTGTACTAATCATCATCATTTCATCCTCATCGACGCGCAGGTCGCCGAAGTGGCGTCAACTTGAAAGACCTGCACCAGGCGAACGGTCTACACGACGGGAGGCCCTAGCCACACGACATTTCATTTCAGTGACACATTCCTCACACTGTCCAAACGAATACGTTCGTCGTACGTCCCACATTGCTTTGTTTGGTCATTTCAAACAGGGTTGCTTGCATTTTAGCTCTGAGAACTCTACTCAAACGCCACTTCTCTCGCTCATTAAGCGAAGCCCGTGGACCATTGAGTTGTTCGCGGTAAGACTTAATGGCTGAAATTTTGTATTCTCCATAGACTCATTGACACTGTGGGTCTCGGATATTGAATTCCGTAACGATTTTCGAAATGGAATGTCCCTAGTGTCGAGCTCCAACTGCAATGCACGTTCAAAGTCTGTTAATCCCCGTAGTGTCCCACAATCACTTCGGAAACAACTCCACGTGATTCACCCGGGTACAAATGACAGCTCCGCCGATGCACTGTCGCTTTATACCTTGTGTACTCGACGCTACCGCCACCTGTATATGTGCATATCGCTATCCCATGACTTTTGTCACCTTAGTGTATTTAGCGATTGCGACGCATTGCCGGGTTCGCTAGTACAATGTGAAACAGATGGATGCACTCACCATTTTAAATATTTTACTTAGATTTTACTTAGCAATATGATTGTAAACACTGCTCCGCGCAGAACGAGTAGGCGAGCGTGTAAAAGATCGGAATTTTGTTTCTTTCTGTCATTTCCGCCTACACACAGGAAATCATTCTTTCCGTTATTTTTTCTTAGAGAAGAGTCTTTCCCTTTCTGTCTTCCCTTTACTAGATTTCTCTGGTTTTGTGATTCTACCTCTGAATTCATGAACTGCGTCAAATTTGTTGTTACAGCAGGTATGTTAGGCTATGTGTATAAGTCTTTAACTGGCTGGATGATAGAGGCCCCAAGCCCAATCTCATGGACAGATCCTCACTCTAGCAACTCAAATATATTCTGCAATAAACGTAGCTTATAATTTCTAGAGTTCCTTATTATGTGATTTTTCATGTTACTTCATTACAAGAGAGTTAGCTCTGAAATTTGGAAACTAGTATCTGCGAAAATATAAATGCGTCTTATTTATGAAATAATTTCTGTTGCTTCAGACGCGTTTTACTAATAATTATTATCACGACGCGTTTTGGATGCATGTTGTCATCAACAAGTTCATTAGAGTTACATGTACATTACATTAATCTGATGGATAGTGAGGTTCGCTTGCTAGGTGAGTCTGTGAGGTTCCGTGTCGAAATATAACAATTCTTGGTGAAGACTTAGTAGTCTAGACACAGAGCACAGTGGCGAATACATTACAAATTACTATTCACCAAAGAATGATGAAAAATCTGAATGTGAAAGTGTTGCGACGTGTTCGTTACCGTGCTCTGTATGTCAGACAACTAAATTACCAGCAAAAATATATTTCGGCATTTAATCTCCCTGTCATACCCAGCAAGTGAACCTCGCCAACTTCACGTTAATGTATACTGAGGCGAGAAAAGTTATGGGATAGCAATATGCATATATAGAGCTGGCGGCAGTATCGATTCACAAAGTAAAAAAGAGCAGTGCGTTGGCTCAGTTGTCATTTGTATTCAGGTGATTCACGTGAAAAGGTTTACGACATGATTGTGACCGCACGACGGGAATTAACAGACTATAAACGCGGATTTGTGGTTGGAGCAAGATGCATGGGACATTTCATTTCGGAAATCATTACGGAATTCAGTATTCAGAGATCGACAGTGTCAAGAGAGTGTCGAGAATACCAAATTTCAGGCATTACCTCTCACCACGAACAACGCAGTGGCCGACAGTCTTCACTTAACGACCGAGAGCAGCGACGTTTGCGTAGAGTTGTCATAGCTAACAGACAACCAAAATTGCGTGAAATTACCGCAGAAATCTGTATGAAACGTACTACGAACGCATCCATTAGGACAGTGCAGCGAATTTTGGCGATGATGGGCTATGGCAGACGACCGAAGCATGCGCCTTTGCTAGAAGTGCAATATCCCCTGCAGCTCCTCTCTTGGGCTTGTGACCATATCGGTCGGATAGTATACGACTGGAAAACCGTGGCCTGGTCAGATGAGCCTTGATTTCACTTGGTAAACTCTGATGATAGGGTTCGAACGTGGCGCAGACCCCACGAAGCCATGGACCCAAGTTGTCAACAAGGCACTGCGCAAGCTGCTGCTTGCTCCATATCGGTGCGGACTGCGTTTACATTGAATGGCCAGGGTCCTCTGGTCTAACTTAGAACATTTGCAGCCGTCCATGGACTTCACATCTCCCAAACAACGATGTGCCATATCACTGACCCGCAATTTTTCGTCACTGGTTTGAAGAACATTCTTGACAGTTCGAGCGAGTGATGACCATCCACATAGCCCGATATAAATCCCTTTGAGAATTTGTGGGACATAATCGAGAGGTCAGTTTGTGCAAAAAATCCTGCACCGGCAATACTTTCGCAATTATGGAAGGCTAGAAAGGCAGCATGGCTCAATATTTCTGTAGCGGACTTCCAGTGACTTGTTAAGTCCACGCCACGTCGAGCTGCTGCACTAAGCCGGGCAAAACGAAGTCCGACACCATATTAGGAGGTATCCCACGATTTTTGCCACCTCAGTGTAATGTATGTGTAATGGTAATGCGTCAGATTATTGCAACACGCTGCCGAAACGCATCATCCTAATTAAATACCAGAAAAAGTGTGTGAACCAGCGGAAATTATTCCGCAAATTTACAATACAGTCACAGAACACAAGAAAATGGCAAACAATGGACCACTCTCGGCGCCAATATTGTTGTATCCTGTAGCTGAGTGTGGGTTCTAAAGGGAGGAAGGAAAGGATGAGAAATACAACAACAGATAGGCAAAAAGCGTGTCTTATCTCAAGAGTGCAGGTTAGCGCCAACGGAAAGTGCGTTATCGGTTTTGATGAGTGAGTCGCGGTTATCAAAATACACTGTAAGAAAAAAGAAAGAACGACGTAGCGCAAAGGAATTATCTAAATGGGGCGGAAATTGTTAGATATGATGTAGGTGTACAGACAAACTGTAAGTTGATCATGTCGTTTCGATTTTTTATGTCATAGATGTGCACGTCAAAGAGAGAGCTAGATACGTTACTGTTAAACAATCTTTGGTCTTGCCGTGGCACAGTCTTTGCCTCTGCGCAGTCTGATACTTTCTTATGTCACGTGTGGCAGCTAATGGACGTATTTAGTAGTGCTTTGTGGATTTGTGATTGTATCTGATAGGTGAATAAATGACGGGTAGAGTGAATATAATGGGTACATTAAAAATGAAAGGGATATAAATTTTGAATAACGTCAGTATTTTTGAAGAGAAGAAGTCTGAGGTAAGACTGCAGCACTGCGCTGCTAGGAATAATTATTGTCAGCTAGTTAACTTGCTCAGAGCTGTGAGAAAGATCACCCCACCTCCCTGAGTCTTGGATGTGCATATTAATTGATTATTCTGTTTTCGTTTTATATAAATTCTCTGTTAACTTTGTGTTCTTTTATAAAATAATTGTTCACATTAACCGTAGTATTGTTCAGTCCCATGTTATGTGTGAAGATCACGCTAAGTATTACTCTGTGCTTTTGAATATATATTTCATTCTAAAATAGTTATCTTGGCATATTATTTCATAGGAATAGTTACTCCCCCCCCCCCCCCCCCCATCATTACGCATTACCATACGCAACAGTTTGATTGTGTATTTAGAAACAAAAAAAATCTAGCTTAGACACTGCCTGCTTGCTGTTATGCTTTCGAGAAATCTGCAACAATATTGTCAAGTCGCGAGACAAGAGGAAATTATAATTAGGGCCAGATAATTGTTACACTTCAGTTGCACATTTAATACAAAGTCAACCTGCATTCAGATCAGTTACAGCTCAGGTCGTATTAGCTTCTGTAACTTGAGTCTAAATTTCAGACGGAACATAATATAGAGAGCAACTTACAAAACAAATCATTACAGTTTCAGAAAGATTGGATAATCTATTGAAGAGAAAGAGCTTCATAAATTGGGCAAGTCAATAAAGCGCTGGTCTACCTCTAGCCATTATGCAAGCAATTATTCGGCTTGAAATTGACTGATAAGAGTTCTTGGATGTCCTTCTGAAGGATATCGAGCCAAATTCTATCGAATTGGTGTGTTAGAACATCAAAATCCAGAGCTGGTCTGACTGTGCTCCAGGTGTTCTCAGTTGGGGAGAGATATCCGGCGCCCCTGCTGGCAAAGGTGGGGTTTGACAAGTAGTAGAAACTCTCGCCTGATGGACATTAAAAGTAAGCTCAGGATGGCCTGCCATGAAGGACAACAAAGCGGGTCGTGGAATATCGTCGACGTACTGCTATGCTGTAAGGGTACCACAGATGACAACCGAAGGGGTCCTGCTAAAGAAAGCAATGGCATCCCGACCGTCACTCTTGGCTGTCCGCTGTATGGCGGGCGACAGTCAGGTTGGTATCCAACCACCACTGTCCGGGGCGTCTCCAGACACGTCTTCGTCCTGGAATCTCATTGACTGGAGTATAATTGTGTTCAGTGATGAGTCTCGTTTCTATCTGAGCTCCGATGACCAGCAAAGACGTGTCTGTAGATGGCCGGCAACGGTGGGCTATGAACCCGACTGTCGCCCGCCGTACGGCCCGATAACCAGGAGTGATGGCCAGGGGTTCATTTCTTACCGTAATAGTAATCCTTTGGTTGTCATCCGCGGCTATAGCACAACGGAATTTCGACGATATTCTTTGCCTCGTTTTGTTGACCATCATGGCAAACCATCCTGGGCATAAATTTAAGCAATATAATATCCACCTGCACACAGCAACGGCTTCTACTGCTTGTCTTCGTGCTTTCCACACTCTGCCATGATCGCCGGATCTATCCCCAGTTGAGGACGTTTGGAACATTATGTACAGGATAATCCAACCAGCTCGGCATTTTGACGATCTAAGGCACTAACTGGACAGAATTTGACACGATGTTCCTTACGAGGACATCCAACACATCTGTCAATCAATGCCAACCCGAATAATTGGCCGGCCGGTGTGGCTGAGCGGTTCTAGGCGCTACAGTCTGGAACCGCGCGACCGCTACGGTCCCAGGTTCGAATCCTGCCACGGGCATGGATGTGTGTGATGTCCTTAGGTTAGTTAGGTTTAAGTAGTTCTAAGCTCTAGGGGACTGACGGCCTCAGATGTTAAGTCCTATAGTGCTCAGAGCCATTTTTTGAACCGAATAATTACTGCATAAGGGCTAGAGGTGGAAGAGGTGGACTAACGCGTTATTGACTTGCTCAGTTTCTGACACTCTTTCTCTTGAATAAATTGTACGCCCCCGGTAGCTGAATAGTGCCGGCACGGTAACTCAACGTGTTCGGTCAGAGGGTAAGCTGCCCTCTGTAATAGAAAAACTGAGTTAATGGATCAACGACGAATTGAAATGGGTGTCTTGCGACGTCCGCCCCAAGCAGATACAACGAACGAAAACGAACAAAATGAGATTTTTTAAAAAATGTTAGCGTGACGGACTGTCAATCCTCTGGGCCCGGGATCGATTCCCGGCTGGGTCGGGCAATTTTCTTCACCCAGCGACTGGATGTTGTGCTGTCCTCATCATAATCCTCATCGACTGCAGGTCGCCGATGTGGCGTCAAATTGAAAGACTGGAACCCGGGGAACGGTCTGCCCCACGGGGGGGGGGGGGGGGGGGGGGGGGGGGGGAGGGGCGCTAGCCGTACGATTAAATAAATAAATCTTGAATAAATTATCCCATTTTTCTGAAATTCTAATCATTTGTTTGTCTGTACAAGTATATCACATCTAACGATTTCCGTCGCATTCGGATGATTCCTTCATGTTTTTTTCCTTACTGTGTACGTGACATAAACGGTCGTATCTTTGTGTAACGGGTAATAGTAAAAGCTCAAAGTTTTTACACCGCCAAGGGATTGTAGACCTTAACATCTGGAATAAATTTCAGCGTGATACCTCTACTCGCTCCTGAGAATAAGGGGTCTTAGAAGACCAGCAGACAGACAGACGGGAAAAAAAGCGATGGAATTACATGTGAACAACTTTAGGATTTTTTTCCTTTACTTGTACTATAGAACGTTGCTTCTTGCCAAATATTATGCTTCTATGTCAACGGGAAGTACCATATAGGTTTTGGCGAGGGAGTTGGCGAATATCGAATTATGCCGTCTGAGTGAGCATATCTGTTGATTGCGTTGACTTAGAAACTTACACGTTTTACGCCACCAGGGATCCGTCGACCTTAGTACCCGACATAAATCTCAACTTGACACCTCTATTCTTTCCTTAACAGTCTGCAGACAGACAGATGGACAGCTAAATAATATTATAATGATTCCATTTCTCGGCGGATGTAATATCGATGGTGCACAACACAACTCATCTATTCGGCCGTTCACCTGCGTCCAGCTGTTTTCTCAGTGCGTGGGATGTGACAATTGCAGGTGTACGCCTCTGATTGCGTCACTTCTGACGTCCATGCGGGTGGCAATTGTTACAGCAACTGCTCGCGCGTCCTCATTTCTGTTTAGAACTGCCCTTTCACTCGCAACTACCTGTGGTCATGAACGTGAACTCCTTCACAAAAGAAATGGCAACACTTTACTGCAATTGCGTTTGAATATCTGAAATAATTTTGTAAGAAAAGGCTAGAGTTAGAATCATAAATTTGGCATTTTTATTCATGATCAGCGTGACCTTTATCGTTGTGTCCTTTATTTGAAGTACGTCTAGATTCGTAAAGTTTGCTTTGGTCACCAGTTTTGAAACATTTAAAACCCGGAACATTTTAGGAGGGCATCACTTACAGAAGTAGAAAAAAAATCAAACGTCTTAATTTTTGTCGAGTTTCTTGCAAAGATCGAACTGTATCTAGATAAAATGCTCGAAACAGCATATAGATTTTCGTAGCAGTGTTCTTCTGGGTGAACCATCCAGAGAAAGAATACGAACCGCCTCAAAGCCTCATGCAGACACTATTCTCCTACCCCCACTTCTCTTTATTACATTAAACACTTAGTCCATCTTGTCTTTCTCTCTCTAGACATTCATTCATATCTACAGTCATGTTTTCCTATACTGCACATACTGGCACAAAATGAAAACGTTTTAAGAATTTGAGATTTTCCTATCCGTCAAATGAAAAGGAAAGCGGAAAGGTCAGTTGATATTCATGAAGCTAGTAGAAAAAAATTACAAACTCGTTAGTACTGTCGGTCAGTTGCAGAGTTCTTCTGCCTGTATGCTTTGTACCTAGCGGCAGTGATCTTCGTATCGTAGCAGGTGATTTCAGGAGCTAGAAATTGAACCCTCTGGCAGCATGAGAAAAATACCACTCTCGAAGCTTAAGAGAAACAGGCAAGGAAAATTCCGTGAAGAGTAGTCATTATTAAAGTTAGAAATGTATGTATGTATTAATTTTTCTCCTTAATGTCTACTTACTACATAATCCTCATCCTTTTCACATCTTTTGTGAGCTGTTCTAGAAATATACAACAATTATGTCAACAGTTCACAAAATGATACATGAATATAGCTATAATCATCGGATTAGACTTTTTAGGAAACATCGGTTAACGAAATTATAACCCTGGCCTCCATGTTCCCTTACCTTCTTGGAGCGCCCTTATTCATGAATATCTCAGAATTCGTTTGACCATATTATTTTCAGGGTCACGGAAATTTAATATCATAACGAGATCTGTTAAGAAGAAAGTGGGTAATTTACAGATGCTTTAGATGTGAGGTCCCTAATCTTGTTACCAACTTTTATAAATCTCCGGTGGCTTTTCACGTCACATAATATGAATAAACACTATTAAAGTTTATAATTGGCAGGGAGTATCGAGTTTGGATGTGCTACTTTTCTGATTTGTGAAGCTTATTGTTGATATTCACGTTAGCACAAGGGGCGCTAACTGACAGTACAAAAAATGATACGCTAACAGTCTTTGTTCTTCCTTCTCATACATACGGGCTGATTTTTGTGATTGTGACAGAAGAGAGCAGAGTTCAAGAAAGGCGTTTTAACCGATACACTGCGATATATTTGTATATTATTTCTCAATTATGGACTACATAGCGATTTTAGTTTCATAACGGCCTAAAGCCCAAATCTGTTTCAATGAGACGATGACCTGAGGTATATATTGTGTGGTTATCCATCGGCACTTGAATGGCGTACTTCATATTTGTCTCGCACGATAGGCTACCTGTTCTCTCGTTGCAATGCATTTGATAAGAATTTCTTGAACGCCTCATTACCAAAAGATACTAGTTTTCCAATATTGAGACTAGACTTTTCTTGTGAGGACGGAATTGGGCAAACAGCACTGGGTACAATGTTGTTCATCTGTATCCCTGATTCCGAATTTGAGTAAACAACACTAGGGACAATATTCTTCAACTGTATCTCAGATTCCGAAATATAAATTTACATTCTTTCGAATAGTTCACCAGCATGTAGAGCAATCATAAACAAAAATTATAAACTGTGAAAAGAAAGTTGTCAAAACTGTAGGCAGACTGATAAGTGGCCAGCTACAAGCCATCATTGTGAATATATGGCGAAGAACAGTTTTTCTTGCAGACAGGAAATTGCTTTGATACACCCACTACACAAAAAGGATGAGAAGAAGGAGGTAGAAAAAGTACGTACGCGTTTCTCTTTTACTGATGAGCAGAAAACGTGCCTTTCTTACTATTTCAAACGGAATGGAAGATAAATGAGTAGCAGACGAGCATTCGACAACTGAGCATATGTGGAACCTCAAAACGGTTCTACAGCACTGTCAATTACAAAGTGACTATGTTGGATTTTTTGAAAAGAAAACGTCAATCACTCGATTAAGAACACCACACAGTGCAATATACTACATGGATACTGTGTGACGGGTAATAAAATAATCTACTCAGTTCAACAGATTTTAATAAACGCAACTTTGACAGTAAAACCCATAGGCAAAAACCTGAATCTTTTGAAATAAAAATAGGCATATGGCAAACATAAATGACTGAAATAAATATTGGAACAAAAAGTATAGAAACCATTGTCAATTGCCTTGTCTTTGACGATGACCTATCAATAGTTAACATGACAACAACTGAAGCAAGACACATGCCGTAGATAGTTTACGAGGCCGCTATCAAAAACGGCCTCAAAATGTCATAAGACCAAACACATTACATGTAATCGAAGAACGCAGACCTGGGTCTCTCACGACGAGACATGAAAACAGCGCTAAGGTTAATACCTCAAGTACCTAAGTGAAATTATCCGGAACATTTGAACAATAAAGCCCATGCAGAAAAAACGCTTAAAGCTCACACAATCACATGCAATATTTATAAGAAGCAAACCATTTACAAAGAACCTACATTTCACCACAACCAGACTTTCGTTCTCCCAGAATCGCTTTGCGCAGCTGAGACATCACTACAAATCATAAATACCAATGCCATCGACAAAATGGAAGTCAGATATTCCGGATAATATTCCGACCAAGGATAAAAGGCGACATCACGATGCGAAGAATCTCAGGAGTACTGTGTTCTCCGACTGATCGATTTAGTTTCATTGGGTGGAAAATCTTTCTGAAATTTTACAGACACACAGCACAAATAGAAATCTCAAGATGAACCAGGAAAATATTACACGTCGTAAAGAGAATCCGAGAACCCGAACCAAGTAAGATGTTCAGACGCCACGCAGATGGTTATCACGGAAGTCGTTGTTGATCCGATGCCGGCAGGGTCCACTAAACACAGGAAACAACTACCACGGGTAGCGTGGGTTGTGTGGAGGGAACTGGACAGTTTTTTAGGTTAGAGGGTGTCGGGAAACTATAGAAAGGGCGTCAGTCCAAAAGGGTGCAGGGCGAATTTAGGAAGGTAGACCTAGCAACAATCGGTATTGTAGTTGTAAGTTGTCATAGCTGTATTGGAAAAGCGCTAATAGAAAGCATTGAAGCTGAAATCGTAATACGTATTGAAAGCTGGCTAAGGGCGGAAATCAGCAGAAATTTTTACAAAAGACCTAACCGAGTTCAGAGAGAATAGATTAAATACAGTTGTTGTTGGAGTGTTTATTGCTGTCCGAAGTAGTTTATCTTCTAGTCTAATTGAAGTAGATAGTTCCTGTGAGTTAGTATGGGCCGATGTTATACTTGACAACCGGAATAAATTAATAATTGGTTCCTTTTACCGACCCACAGACTCACATGATGCAGTTGCTGAACAGTTCAAAGAAAACTTGAGCCTGATTTCAAATAGGTATCCCGCTCATACAATTATAGTTGGTGGTGACGTCAATCTACCCTCGATATCCTGATAATACTACAAGTTTAAAGGCAGCAGTACTCGTGAAAAGGTAGTCCGAAACTATACTGAATGTTTTCTCAGAAAATTATTTTGAACAATTAGTTCAGGAGCCCGCTCGAAGTGTAAATGATAGCTGAAACATACTCGCCCTCTTAGAAACAAATAATCTTGAGCAAATAGGGACCATCATGACGGATACGGGGATTAGTGATCACAATGTTCTTGTAGCGGGACTGAATCCCGTAACATCCAAACCCACCAATAGTAAACACAAAGTACATCTATTTAATAAAAAGCAGATAAAAATTCCCTTGACGGCCTTCTAAGAGGCAGTGGCAAGTCCTTTTGATTAGACTATGTAAGCACAGGCACAGGCCAGGTGTTGCCTGAATTCAAAGAAATAGTATCGACGGCAGTTGAGAAATATATACCAAATAAGTTAATGAGAGATGGTATTGTTCCCCCATGGTACACAAAATGGGTCAGAACACTGTTGCACAAGCAACGAAAAAAGCATGCCAAATATAAAAGAATGTAAAATCCCCAAGATTGGCAAAGTTTTCAGAAGCTCGAAATTTAGCGCGAAATTTAGCGCGAAATTTAGCGCGAAATTTAGCGCGAAATTTAGCGCGAGATACTTCTAATAGTCTCCATACCGAAACTTTGACTCGAAATCTAGCACAAAACCGAAAGAGATTCTGGTCATATGCGAACAACATAAGCGGCAAGACGCAATCAGTACCTTCACTGCACGATAACAATGGCGATGTCACAGATGACAGTGACAGATGACAGTGTAGAGTTACTACACGGTTTTCCAAAATTACTTCACCAAAGAAGACGAAGTAAACATTCCTGAATTCGAAACTAGAGCAACTTGCCAACATGAGTAACTTAGAAGTAGATATCCTCGGTGTAGCGAAGCAGCTTAAATCATTTAATAACGGCAAGGTCTGCAATACAGATTGTACACCTGTTAGGTTCCTTTCAAAGCATGCTTATACAATAGCTCTATACTTAACAGTCATATTCAACGCTGTCTCGTCGAAAGATCCGTACCTAAAGACTGGAAACTTGCACAAGCCACAACACTGCTCACGAAAAGAAACAGGTGTATTCCACTGAATTACAGACCCATATCACTAACGTTGATTAGCAGTAGGATTTTGGAACATGTGTTGTGTCCGAACATTATTAACTACAATTATTGACTAATCGTCAGCACGAATTTATAAAATACCGATCATGTGAAATACAACTATCTCTTTAGTCTCAGGAATTAATGCTATCTACAGGGAATGTCAAACTAATTCCACATTTTTAGATTCCCAGACGGCGTTTGGCAGCGCTCCTTCCTCACGAGCGACTTCTAATCAAATTCCGTGCCTATGGAGTATCGCGTCAGCTGTGCGAATGAATTCTTGAGTTCCTTTGAGAAACGTCACACTGCGCAGCAACTGACTGAAAGTCATCGTGTACAACAGAAGTAACATCTGGCGTTCCCCAAGTAAACGTTATAGGCCCGCTGCCGTTGCTGATCTACATATATGACGTCGGAGACAATCTGAGTAGCCCTCTTAGATTGTTTGCAGATGATGCTGTCATTTATGTCTTGTAAAGCCATCAAGGATCAAAACTAATTACAAAACTATTTATGTAAGACATCCGCATGGTGTGAAACGTGGCAACTGACTCATTATAATGAAAAATGTGAAGTTATCCACATGAGTACTAACAGAAATCCGCTAACTTTCAATTACACAGTAAATAACACAGATGCTGTAAATTCAACTAAATACTTAGGGATTACAGCTGCGGATAACTTTAATATCAACGATCACATTGATAATGTTGCGGGGAAAGTAAACCAAAGACTGCGATTTACTGGCGGAACTTTTAGAAAGTGCAACAGGTGGACTAAAGAGACTGTTAACACAACGCTTGTCCACCCCCTACTGGAGTACTGCTGTGCAGTGTGGGATCCATATAGTATGGGACTGAGGGGGGACATCGAAAAAGTTTAACGAAGGGCCTCGTTTTGTACTATCGCAAAATAGGTGAGAGTGTCACGGATGTGATACACGAATTGGGGTGGCAGTCTTTAAAACAAAGGAGTTTTTAGTTGCGGCAGGATCTTCTTGTGAAAGTTGAATCACGAACTTTCTCCTCTGATTGTGAAAATTCTTGTTCGCGCCCATCATAATGGAATAAGAGAAATCAGAGTTTGCGCAGAAAGATTTTAGCGTCCGCTTTTCCCGCGCGCCGTATGAGAGTATAACGGCAGAGGAATAGCTTGGATGTGGTACGATGAACCCTCTGCCAGTCACTTAATTGTGAATTGTAGAGTAATCATGTGGATTTGGATGTAGATACCTCTGCGATGGAGGTCAGAACTGCGATGCCCAGCATTAAAATCGCGTGTTTTTCTTATGGTTGGCTGAGGAAACAGATTTCAGACAGACCGCGGCTCTTTATCAATACGAGAGGGCCTCAGGAGATTGGATAAAATGCTTCAAAGAAACCAACCGCTCCCTTACGACGTTCATTTACACATTTTCGCGATCGTAAACGATAAAAATCTGCAGTGCGATGTGCAACAGAACGACGTTCTTAACAACGTTTGAGCCGGCCTTTGGTGGCCGAGCGGTTCTAGGCGCTTCACTCTGAAACTGCGCGACCGCTACGGTCGCAGGTTCGAATCCTGCCTCGGGCATGGATTTGTGTGATGTCCTTAGGTTACTTAGGTTTAAGTGGCTCTAAGTTCTAGGGGACTGATGACCTGAGATGTTAAGTCCCATAGTGCTCAAAGCCATTTTCTTTTGAACAACGTTTGACAGTGTTTACACCCACCGGACAATTCAGTCCTTCTCTAAGGCTACTGAGGGTCTGCAGCCACGTTTAACGGGATCTGACCGCTTTGGATTGTGGGGCGACAGCAGTTTTTGCTCTGCTATACAGCGTGGGGCCACTAGGGTCCGTTGAAAACCATTTGACGAAATTTGAACGTGATACGAAGCGTCAAAGGATGTCTACGATGTTTTAGCCCTCCTGTTTCGACCTCTCCTGTACCGTGATCACGGAAGAGTGCGAAAGTGAAACGTGCATAAAGAAAACATAAACAGGTAGGCCCGCCAACCCTCCCACATGTTGCCAAGGTTGTTTCAACAACGCTCCAAATACTTCGCTGGGAAGCCATTACACATCGTCCACGCAGTCGCGAACTCTTCTCATGCGACTTGCATATTTCTGGAGCCCTGAACAAAGACAGCCGTCGACTTGCTTCAGACAAAGAGATGTACACCTGGGTATATTCATGGTTCCGTAGGCAGCCCCAAACATTTTTCCATGAAGGCAATGACTTGTCTTGTCTCACAATGGGATAAATGTATTAACAGCTACCGTGATTACTTTTGAAATAATAAACAGTTTAATTATTTTTTTCCGTCTGTCTCGTTTTCATTTGAGTGTTCCTTGTACATATTAGATAGATTTTGTCTGCTGATTTGGAGCGTTCGTTCCAGAAATAGGAGCAGAGTCAAAGAGCTAATATTAATATACGAGGGCTATTATTTTTCAGCCTCGATCTGTCGCGAAATAGAAAGCGCATTTACAATCAAAAATGTTTTATTCGGAACATTTAGCTACACCCTACAGTTACTTCTCTGCATAGTCGCCACTTTAACTTAGACATTTGTCGCAGCGTGGTACCAACTTTCCAATAGAAGGCAGCGTCCTGTGCTTTCCGCTAATTCGCTACTCTGGTCTTCATAGTCAGCGACAACGGCTCTTGTGAGCGAAGAGATGAAAATCATAGGGAACAAGTCCAGGTTGTATGGTGGTTTGATGAAACACTTTTCATAGAAAACGCTGCAGTAGCGTCATTGTTGCACCTGTAGCGTGCGGCCGAGTATTATCATGAAGAAGGAAAAACATGCCAGTTACATTATGTGGGCTGCACGACAACAGGCGGAAGTCCTCAGCAGGCACTTCACACTTGGCGGGAGGCTCCATTGTTCATAGCATCCTTACAAGCTTACTGTATACTCAGAATTGTAAAATACGACGTGACTCAGTTGACGAGCATACTAGAGACACTGTGCAACACATCTGTGCAAAGCTTCATCTGCTTTTCACTGCGGTTTTAATTTCACGACAGATCGGAGGCGGAAGAATACCGCTCGCATTGATATGCCGGTCGTACTATGAATATAAGTGAGACTGCAATTCGTTCCCTGTGGAAGCAGCAATCATATCATCATCAGCTTGGAGTAATTCCCCAGTGAGAGTTCTGTTGCGGTTTCCGAGAACTCACGAGTCTCCTGGTTTTTGCACGTGACTGATCTGACGGTTACAACTACGGAAACAGACAACTCCTCAGGAACTTGAGAGTTACAAACGAAATTTAATCAAGTGGGACCAGTTATCGGGCCCTTAGCACTGTATCCTGAGTGGGTCTCAATTAACTTCCTATTACTCCTACCTATGGACAGAACTTCACTAACTACGAAAGTAAAATCAATGAGTTTACTACATTTGTAATTTATTCCATATTTATCACATTAAAAATTGAAGGGGTTAAGTATTCATTACAAACATTTTCGAATCAAGCAGTACACAGATGTCACGTTAAAGACAGATAATAATGGTTGGGTGCATGCAGCAGTTTGGTGATGCTGATTCATTATCATTCTTACTACACACATCAAAAAAAGTTTTGCATCACCTCGGTTCCGAGAATTCCGGAACCTGTACAGAAAATTGGAATAGAGATTAACATAAACATCATTTTCACCCTTTTTACTGCTGATGAAAACCACACATTGCATGTTGTACCACCATACAGCGAGACTTTCAGAGGGGGTGGTCCAGTCTGCTGTACACACCGGTACCTCTAATACCCAGTAGCACGTGCTCTTGCATTTATGCATGCCTGTTTTCGTCGTGGCATATTATCCACAAATTCATCAAGGCACTGTTGGTCCAGATTGTCTCACTCTTCAATGGCGATTCGGCGTAGATCCCTCGGAGTGGTTGGTGGGTGACGTCGTCCATGAACAGCCCTTTTCAGTCTATCCCAGGGATTTTCGATAGGGTTTGTGTCTGGAGAACATGGTGGCCACTCTAGTCGAGCGATGTCGTTATCCTGAAGGAAGTCATTCACCAGATGTGCGCGATGGGGGCTGCGAATTGTCGTCCACGAAGACGGATTCCTCTCCAATATGCTCCAGATATGGTTGCACTATCGGTCGGAGGATGTTATTCACGTATCGTACAGCCATTACGGCGCCATTCATGACCACCAGCGGCGTTCATTGGCCCCACATAATGCCACCCCAAAACAGCAGGTAACCTCCACCTTCTTGCACTCGTTGGACAGTGTATGGCGTTTCGGCTCTGACGATCGTCTCGTTGAAGGCATATGCGACACTCATCGGTGTTGCTGTCAGGGTTCCTCCGAGCCATAATCCATAGGTTGCGGTCATCCACTGCAATAGTAGCCCTTGGGCGGTCTGAGCGAGGCATGTCATCGACAGTTCCTGTCTCTCTGTATCTCCTCCATGTCCGAACGACATCGCTTTGGTTCACTCCGACACGCCTGGACACTTCCCTTGTTAAGAGCCCTTCCTGGCACAAAGTAACCACGCGGACGCGATCGAGCAGCTGTATTGACCGTCTATCTATGAGTGAACTACAGGCAACACGAGCCGTGTACCGCCTTCTTGGTGGACTGGCTGGAACTGATCGGCTGTCGGACCTTCTCTGTCTAACAGGAAGAGCGACCGTTGGATAGTTTGCCACTTCCAAACAAGTTAACAAGTTATTGCACCTTTCTGCCCCTATCATGCTGTTGCTGCAATGTGTTCCTAACGTAAGCAGCGGCGGTCGGCATCGAACTGTAGTACCATAACTTAAGAATTACCTCCATCTCCATTAGTTGAGTGAATGCTTCCCTGAATCTTTCTATCTCCCCTAGACCATCTATCTCCGAAAGTCTTCCTTCGAATCCTCATCTCAGAATCCCTCCTCCGACTGTCCGTCTCTGAATCTGTGTGTCCGAATTATTCTCCAAATGCACTCTTCCCATCCTGGCTGCTGTCTTTGACGCACCCGAGCTTTCCAGCCAATCACCAGATTTACTGCCAACGCTGATCAGTGGTATAATTTTATAATGTTTTTCATCCTTCCTCCAGCAGCTTCAGAAAATTATTCTCCTAATCCACTTCTTTACCGCCTGTATCAGTCTAAAAAGTGAGACCATGTCTTAAATCACAGACCTTGCTTTTTCCACTGGCTCGTTTCCCCCACTGTGCGAAAACAAGAAATAGAAAAATGTTCTAAGCGCGTTTCACTCTCCCGGCATCAGTTTGGCGGGCCACCAGCAATGCAATAAATTCACAGTAAGTAGTGTTTTTGGTACAGTTTCTAAGGATGTTATCTGCGTTCGGAACCTAAGTTAGTACAGGCCCAGAAAAGCCGACAGCATTTCTCTGAAATCTTTCAAATCACCGGCAAGGTTTTATCGTTAACCTGAGGACATGTTATACGGCCTGCGGGTTAGACTGGAAATCAGTGGAGTCGCATTTTAACACTATGGTTGTATCCCTGCGTATTGGTCTCGGCAGTGGCTAGCTGCAACCCACTGCCCATTGAGTAATAAACCCCAAATATTCAAGTCCAATTTCAAAGGTTTCCTTGTGGCTCACGCCGTGTTATTCTGTACTGCAATTCAAGTAGTTTTAGCTTGCATGATTCTACGGAACTGATAAACAAATAAAATGAATAAAGAAAACAATTTGGGCCCCTACGAACTGAAAGTACCACGTGGTAACATGGGTGTCAGTTTGGAGGACACAGAGGATTCGATGTTAGAGTTTGACACATCTTTGGAAGGCAAGCTATCAAACAAGACAGAATGGATAGACACCATATAATAGTACTTTCTAAGATTATTGGGGGCAGGGGTAACTGAACGATTATGTAAGTTAAATTTCAGAACATGTGAGACTGGAGGCATCTATCGGACTTCCGAAAGAATATCATCCACGTTATCTTGAAGATAGAAAGGGCAGTTAAATTCGACTATTACACACTCAACTCGATAGCTCATGCATGCGAACTGCACGGCAGAATAATACACTGAAGAATGGAAAATAAAACTAAGGATATGTTAGATGACAATATGTTCGGATTTAGTAAGAATAAAGATAACAGAGACAGTTATGACATTACAGTTTATAATGGAAGCATGACATTATTATAATATCTGTCGAAGAGAAACCGGCTGGCTGTGTGGTGCAAAACGTTTGAAATCCTCGAAAACCAGGTTTACAATATAGAGTAAGACGGGCAATATGCATTACGTGCGAGAACCAAGATGAATGGAACCCCGGAAAGAAGTGCTCAGGTTAAATGAAAATGGAAAATTTAGAAGTGGGATTAAAATTCAGAGTGAAAGAATAGCAATGATAAGATCCACTGATGGTACTGGTTCCTGGCACTGTTATGCGACCATTTTTCACAAAACTGTCCCGTAACTAATATAAAACAAAACCATAGTTAAGAAGACCAATCATATTGGAATAATTAATCCCTACTGAGTAGCGAGATGTACTCGTATATTAGTATGGCTGACAGCACCTAATGAACATGGTTTACATTTCTATAAAGAACTGCATGATTCATCTAAATAAGGGGCCACTCTGAAAGTATATGAAGTTGAGCTGCAAGTGAGCGATCCAGCATTGGGTCACGTATGCTGACAAGGAGGGGCCCACCCCCTGGTAGGGTTCCCAGAGAACGCTAGCCAGCAGCCACTCATGTCAACGCCACCAGGTCACCTGGCCTTTCTTTGAGGAGGTGCCACTGGGTGTCACTCACTGAAGTCATAATATGGATAGGGTCTTCTGCCATGAAAGGCCACTAGCAGAGTCTGTTTTACAACTGAAGGTGGAAAGAGCAGAAATGTCGTTTTTGGCGAGGTCCGAAGTACGCTTTTGTGAACAAAACGCCGATAACATGGCTTTCTTCGAAATGCACTGCGCGCAGGAGACAAAGTCGAAACGTGGAATGAAAAACTTGTGCCCAGGCACTGCAAAAACTGAATGTTTAACACAGTGTAAGAGCTGCCAGGACTGGCTAACGTAAATAAATTAGGAGTTAGGAAGAGGAACACGATTCTGCTGTTGACGACCGACCTCATTAGCCACTGAAGAAGTAGAGAGAGACCAGGAAACTGTTTTGCAGCACCAATCGTTAGGGAACGTTTTATTGGTTAACCGCCTGAAATCAGAGTCAGGGAGCGGACCAGCTTCTTTTAAGGCATCTTTTTACTGGTCGGCACTCGAAATATCCGTAGCTCAGCCACTCAGAATTATGTAAGGAACGAAATGCGAAAACCTGCGCAGACTTCTTCTCCGCCAGACTCCTTCTCTGCCAGATTTCTTTATCGCCAGCCTTCACCGCTAAGAGCCGATCTTGGAGCAGATGAGCTTAGTTGAACCTAGCCTCTGATGCAGGTTGTTGGTGCAAAAAAAGTGAATGATTTTTGCAGCCACTTCAGCCTCCACCTATAGATTAACGTGGTGAAATGTAGCCACCGCAGTAGGCCAGGCCGTAGGGTCAGTCAAATAATTTCTGCCGAGCTTAATAATTTTCAGACTTCACACTAAAGATTTGCTTCCAGATTTTTAGGATCAATACTACCTCATCTCTGGCTACAAATGCAAAGCATATTCTTTACAGCAATATCTGCATTTCAATACTAACACTTCGCGGTATGACTTCACAAATATTATTGTTTTATATGGAGATGCGATTGCCAGATTCAGATCCCTGATCCTTGACCCATATTTGCCAAGGTGGGAGTTTGATTTTCTCATCGTTCGTCAGATTATTTAATGCACACTTTAATGCAATAAACTGAATTAATTGTGACGCTTGTTTAATTTTGTAGCTAACCAATTCCCTGTTCTCCATTTTGGAGGGACTACGATTTATTTATGTAAAACTAACAGGGCCAATTTATATAACTCAAAATATTTAAAACGTAGAGTTTACTAGCACTGCCCTCTGAGAAACAGAGGACGAATTACAGGACTTGCTGAATGGGATGAATCATTTACAGGGCGCAAAATATGGATTGAGAAAAAACCGAAGAAAGAGTAAACTATTAAAGCGCAGCAGGAAGAGATTGTCGACAAACGTAATATCAAAACTGGGCATCATGTTGCAGGCAAAGAGAAGAAATTCTGCTATTTCCGATGCAAAATGACTTACGACGGGCGACAAAGAAGATTTACGAAGGAGTCTAATAAAGGAAAATGATCAGGCCACACGAGAATAATTCTGCTGGAATCAAAAATAGGCTTTAATTGGAAAAGTAAAGTTCTGCGAATGTGCGAGTTGATCATAGTGTTGTATGAATGTGAATCACGAATTGTGGAATAAATCTTATCAGAGATGAGCAGATTGACTCAAGAGAGGAACTCGTGGCTGGCCACATCAAACTACTGATGACAAGACTCATGACCCAAAGACAAAAAGTTGACTCCTGAGATGCAATGAAAAGTGGCGATGGGAACTTTGCGAGTTCGTTTCTAAGTACAGTTTGCTACTGCGTTTGGCTAGTAGTACATTATCAGCACATGCAGCTACATTCTTAAGCAAAAAACAAACAAAAAACACACACCACGAAGAAACTATCCGAATTCGATGGAAATCAGTAGATTCGATGTACCTGTACAGAAAAACAAGTGATTACAATTTCAGAAGTACTGAATGATTTATTCAGGAGAAATAACTTCACAACGAGCAAGTCAACAACGCTTTGGTGCACCTTTGGCCCTTATGTAAGCAGTTTTGAGTTTGGCATTGATTGATAGAGTTTTTGAATGTCCTTCTCAGGGATATCGTGCAAAATTTTTTCCAACTGGCGTGTCAGGTCGTCAAAATCGCGAGGTGGCTGGAGGACGTTGCTCATAGTGCTCCAAACGTTCTCGATTGGAGAGAGTTCCGGCAACCTTGCTGACCACGGTAGGGTCAGAAAAGCACGAAGACAAGCAGGAGAAACTTTCTGTGTGTACACGGGGGCATCATCTTGGTCTAGTGCAGTAAGGGTGCCGCCGATGAAGACAAATGGGTCTCGCTATAAAAAGAAATGGCACCCTAGACCATCACTCCCAGTTGTCGGGGCGCATGGCGTTGCTGTCCGGGGCGCCTCCGCACACGTGTTCACTCGTCATCGGTGCTCAGTTCGAAGCGGGACTCACAACTGAAGACAATTCTACTCCAGTCAATGAGATTCAAGGCTGTTCACTTCTAGAGTACTGTTTCGCAATATGTGATCCTTACGAGAAGCCGGCCGCTGTGGCTGAAACGTTCTAGGCGCTTCAGTCCGGAACCGCGCTGCTGCTACGGTCACAGGTTAGAATCGTGCCTCGGGCATGGATGTGTGTGACGTCCTTAGATTAGTTAGGTTTAAGTAGTTCTGAGTTCTAGGGGACTGATGACCTCAGATGTTAAGTCCCATAGTGCTTAGAGCCAATTGAACCATGTGAACCTTACGGAATGGGCATCGAAAAAGTTCAAAGAAGGGCAGCCACTTTGTATTATTGCGAAATAGGAAATAGAGTGTCACGGTTATGAGAAGTGATTTGTGGTGGCAATCACTGGAACAAAGTAGTTTTTCGTTGTGACGAAATAGTTTCACGAAATTTCTGTCACCAATTTTTTCTTCCGAATGTGCAAATATTTTGTTGACTCCCGCCTGCATCGCAAGAACTGATCATAGTCATAAAATAAGAGAAATCAGGATTCGCTCGGAAATATTGTGGGGTTAATTTTTCCCACGTGCTGTTGGAGAGTGGAACAGCAGAAATAGTCTTAAAATATTTCTATGTACCGTCTACCAAACACGTTAATGTGACTCGCAGAGTAATCTCATACGTGTAGATGTAGATTTCCCTTTCTTCAGCCATATCGTTATTCGCTCCTGTTTTGCTTTACAAGAAACCTCTTGTTTAATCCTTCTTCAAACATCTTTCGAAGAACACATGGAAAGTAGATGGCCATATGATATTTTAACCGGATATAATCTCTATCCTTCACAATGTAGTTCTCCATGTGGTTTGAAATTTTCCTTTGGCAAAGTATTCATTGAGAAACCAGCTTAAAACGGAATCAATAGCACTTCCTTAATTAGCAGTGAACTGTGAAGAACATTTTACCTTCCTGCCTTATTATTTAAGCCGGCTGCTGTGGCCGAGCGGTTCTAGGCGCTTCAGTCCGGAACCGCGCTGCTGCTGCTGCTGTCGCAGGTTCGAATCCTGCCTCGGGCATGGATGTGTGTGTTATCCTTAGGTTAGTTAGATTAAAGTAATTCTAAGTCTAGGGGACTGATGACCTCAGGTGTTAAGCCCCATAGTGCTAAGAGCCAGCTGAACCGTTTGAACCTTATTCTTTGTGTGTGTGTTGAGTAGCTTAAACACTCTGTGACCTCTTGATCATCGGCTGGATTAACAGCCCAACTCGTTGTTGTAACACTCAGTTGGTTACTCAGTCAACGTATCGTGATAACCAGTGTCTTCTGCTTGTCAGATGGCTATGGTAATCGCAATAGTTGTTTGACTGACTCATGTCTTATAGCCCTGAGTCAACCGATCTACTAGCAATGAGTGAACTAAGGATGACCTGATCTTACGGTTTACTACTTAGTATCGCGTGCCCCATATTAATCAGCAGTTACCCAAATGCAAACTGGTTCCACCCAGTTCTTTTTAATGCATAAAATATGGCTTTGAAACTATGTTTTAGCTCTTGTTAAATGAGCTGCCTTGCTCCTTGTAAAACGTTTTCTCTTATAACGTCCTACATACACTTCCTCAGAGCTGAGTGAAGAGACAGTGCACTAGAATTCTTATCATATTCATGTTTCTCTCCAGTCCTGGATCCAGGGTTGAATTAGGGGAGGAGAGGGGTGGGGGGGGGGGGGTTGTCAGAGTATGTTACTGTTTCCCTGTCTCGTTCTTCCACCCCCCACCCCCTCCTTCCTTCCCAACAACTATAAATTGCAGTCACTCCTACTTTCAACGACCCACAAATGGATATAATTTTAACATTAGTAACAATTTAATATCTATATATAAAATATTTTACAGCAGTAATAATAACTAGTTTACACCAGTGGATAGTACATCGCTTTAGCATAACGTCTAAGAAACTGCGGTTCAGAAAACTATAGCGTTCGAAAGCAAATCCCGTCCGTCTAAAAAAGTTAATAAAAATAGAGAAACGTTAAGATGATGGTATTAATGCTTCAGGTATTTTACATAGTCTTCCCTCACTTAAGCACAACGCACAGTATGTTCATAAGACCACATGAAACCGTCGGAAAACTCCTTCTTTGGGATACTGTTCAACGGGCGCTTCACTTTGGCTTGAATGCCGGTTACGTCGTCGAAGAGCTGACCCTTCATATGAACGTCTGTACGTTACCTTTTTGTGGCGGGTTGGTATAGGTAACGCCATGTCTCGTCAGCCGTGATGACTGTTTCCAGAAAAGAATTGCCTTCCGTTTGCATTTCAATCAAGTTGCGGCAGGCGCCCACGCCTTGGGGTTTTTGTTCGGGAGTCAAGTTGTATGGTACGAGCTTTGCACGCACTTTTCTGTTCTCCAAAGCATTCTGGAGAGTGCCCAGAACACTTGATTTAGAGAAGTTGCTCCATTGCAATCTATTACACAACAGTGTTGACACATTGTGGCCCCACGCCCGCTACTTGACACCACCTGCACACAACTGATTGGTCGAATGCACATCTGTTGTTTACAGCTTTCATTTCAAGCTGCCACCTTAGTTACTTCGCTAACGTCGTTTTAAGCCAGGAACAAAGTCAGCCCCCCCCCCAGCTGCCTCCGAACAGCTCAGCGCATTAACGTGGCGCTTGTGGAAGTAAGATCAGGGTGTAATATCCCGTCGACATAGAGGTTATTGAAGACGAAGCACAAGCTTGGTTTAGGGAAGGATAGAAAGGTCGCCCGCGCCCTTTCAAAGAAACCATCCCGACATTTACCTTGAGTGATTTAGGGAAATCACGATAAAGCCAAATCAGGATGGCCGGACGCGTGTTTGACCTGTCGTCTTCCCGAATGGGAGTCCAGTGTGTAACCGCTGCGCCACGTCGCTCGTTGCCGCTTCCGGGATTCGAAGAGGTGAGCCTGACACAGATAGAATTAATGACGAAGGCTGGTGAGACTGCCAGCCTGGATGTAGCTTTTAGGCGGTTTCCCACATCCCACTAGGTGAATACCAGGCTGGCGCCCACGTCCCACTTCATATACATACTGCGCAAACATTTAGAAAACGTTCACTCACTTCAGTCAACTCTAGATGCAGACAGATGGAGTGCACAGGTTCCAACCTGGGGGTGAATAAGCAGTAATAAAACCAGTCTCGGGACTTTTTGGACTTATGAGATCTATCGAAAAATTTGGGAAGTATATGTGTCACACAGTTAATGTAGGAACTATAATAGCAATGTACTCTTGCAATTTTGATAACGTTATAACTTAACGAATATAAAATCGAAGTGTGCGCTCATATTTATCAGTATTTCACAAAGCATTACGAATGTGAACACTAGCCTGCAAACTATGGCTATACGAACATGTAAGTAAGGAATGCTCTTTCTTTGAATCGTTTCCGTCTTCGATCAAGAAATCACTATATCTGTTTTTTTCCCTTAGGTGAGGGTCTTCCGTCTTGTCTTAACTTGATTTGTCTGTTCTACCTGTGGATTCACGAACCCTGTCGAATTTGTTGTTAGCAGCAGGTAAGGCAGGCTGTACTTACACGCCTTTACCTGACTGGAATGTTGCCTGTTAGGCTACAAGCGCATCCATGTGGGCAGGCCTACACGCAAGCAACTGGAAATTACCCTGTGTCAGACTTACCTGTGCTGAAATATGTCTGAGTAAAAACAAAAATAAAACTGTAAAATGGTGTCTTGCACAAGGCGAAATTCCTCTACAGTTTTTCTTAGCAAGCACAGAAATAAGAAGAGCTGCAACATCCAGAAAATGATTATTTCTTCGCCAAACCACGCATAGCTCGCAGCTCTTCAACAAATTCCAGAATACAACCATCAAACTTCTAAAAACAGTACTTAACATAAAATGTAACAAAGTATTTTGGCCTATTAGTCGTAACTGTAAACAATTTGTAATCTGCAGCACAATAGACAGAACTTGAAGTGGAAATCATGTA
The DNA here is from genome assembly GCF_021461385.2 of Schistocerca piceifrons. Lineage (NCBI taxonomy): Eukaryota > Metazoa > Arthropoda > Insecta > Orthoptera > Acrididae > Schistocerca > Schistocerca piceifrons. The sequence continues at coordinate 312,904,776 of NC_060138.1, forward strand.
GATAAAGCAAGAAATTTGGTCTTCGTATTCCAAAAGCTAAGCATTGCATAATGAATAATACAGACTGCATATAAAACTCGCTAATCATATTAAGTATCCACCATTTTTAATACGCTTTTACTGGGTCGCTTTCTTCCCTGTCTGTTTGCTACAAATTTTACAATTGATTTTAAACTAACTTTCCGATGAATTAAGACTTGAAACATTCAAAACAGCTCAGAGGTGGGTGACAATACCGTATCAAGTAGTCTTGCCTCTTGTGTGGCGGACTCTGTTTTATATCCCTCTATGTGTTCGGTACAAATTTTGAAGTTGATTTTAAACGAACTTCTCGATGAGCCAGAGACTTTGAACTTTAATCATAACTGATAACCGGATGACAATGAAATATCAAATCCCTTTCAGCTGTGTGGCGGAGGGTACTTGAGTACCACAGCTATTTCCCCCCTTCTCTTCTCCCGTCGTGAATATTTCACAGAAACAACGATGGCTGGCAAGCTTCGTGCGAGCTCGAATCACTCTGCTTTTTACCTTAACGGTCTTTTCGTGCGATATACTTAGGAGGCAGCAAAATATTGATGGGCTTAGGTGAAGAGAAACAGAAATAAACCTGAAATCTATCGTATGTCTCATCAAAATGTTTGAAATCAACTGAACAATTTCATGTACGCATGACTAAAAAGCAGAACTTAATTATTAAAATAAAAATGTTCTTAATAAGACGCGTTTTCAAATATAAAAGAAAGTATAAAATAATTTCTCTGCAAATGATATAACTTTTAAGTGATGTTTTCAACAACAACTATACTCTACAGTTCTGACTATTATCTATTGCATGCAGAAAACATTTTTCATTTTCAGTTTTACACTTACTGGCATGACTATTACAAATTCTCAATCACAAATTTCCAGGACTATCTATATGGGATTAGAAATCTGTAAATCGGTAGGGAAATTTATTTTATACTTTTTTGTCTGTTTTAAAAATGTATTTTACTTAATTTTTCAAAATAATTATAGTGAATTAATACACAGGGTTAGAACATAAACAGATACCATAATAGAAACAAAACAGAAAATCCGAGAAAAGAAACTCACCAAAATGTTAACCAGTCACAACATCAATATAATAAACATATCTTTCACAAAAGAGTGAATTATCAAACAGACTTAATTTATCTGAAAATGAAAGCAGTCTTTTTGAAAAGCATCCGAAACACAATATAAACACAATGGTGTCCCAAAGAATTATAGAGAACATTATAATAGAAACCAAACACATAAAGCATCAAGAAAGACTGAAAACACTTTAGGTTGACTCAGACTTCCCAAGACATCTAGTCACTGTGCAGTCTATTGATGTACTTTTTCCAGTGAACATACTTGAAAAAATGACTTAATATTTTTCTGTAACATGTGAAAAACGTAGACTTTTTCCATGAGAAGTGTATCGAGTGAAAAGGACAAATACAATAAGCACGATTTATTATCTATGTAGGCAATGACTTAAAAAGACAACATATACTCCGTTAATTTTCATTTGTCTGATAAAAAAGGAAGATATTGTACCTTTTGGAGTAGTTCAAGAGGTCTGTAATAAGTGTAATAATTGTTAACTTGTCTAAACCATTTTCAGAACACAAAATATTATTTGTTACTATTGAAACAATATTTTATTTATAGAAGAACTGCGTCTTTTCCCTGCAGTTATTATAAGTTACTCTTACCCTATTGTTGTGCGCCATTACGGTCGGTACAACTGTTTTTGGTAATCACGGCCCTTCCAGCCCAGGTATTATTGGGATAACTAATTTAATTTATGAATTTATGAAAGAATTAAAGCATCTCCGCCATTATTTTCATTTTCTGATGCAAATTTTGCCGTACTGGGTCACTAACGTCGAGTACATTATTTTTTTCACGTAGGCGCAACTACAGAGAAAGCTATAAGTAAATATACTTCACTCAATTAAAATTAACAAATCAATGTGCTACTAATAAATATACATAAACTAAACGCTGAGGTTTTAACCCCTGAGACAAAAAGAATTCATGGTCATTTATTGTTTTTACGTTGGAATGCAATAACGTATCTGCGCGATGGTGTAACTTCAATGAAAGGAAATAATTATAATCAATTGTCTAGCACACCGAAGGGTTGGGTGTAATAAGTCTGAGTCAACATTTTTGCAGTTTAAAAGATTGTGATAGAAGTAGTTAACCATCATCTGTTTAAAAGACTATTTCATAAAACAAGTTACGCTTACACTACACACAGACAATATATATATATATATATATATATATATATATATATATATATATATATATAATTACACTACACCACTGGCACTCCATAACGTGAGGCCAGGCAAACAAATTTTATCTGAATTTTGTACATAAATAGTCATAAGTTGTACATACTAATGAACATGTATTTTCTTTTCATGTACTTCAACGTTTAAATGAATTGAGAGGAAAAAAGCAAAGGAAACAAAATCAAATTATTTAGTAAACTGGAGTTGGTCACTTATACTAAACTGTTGTAATGTTGTTGCATTAATTTGTTCTGAAAGCGGTGCTGATATTCAAGACCATAAAAGTGGGTTAAAAGCTGTGAGCTATCTGAGGAAGTTAACCTTGCATTACTGCGCAACTGTTTAACCAGGTATCCAGTCTAGCTTACCAAATTTCCAACCAGACTAACATTAATTATAATCTTTTAGTACTCATCTTACGATAACCGGTGATATATAAATAAAAAGACAATTTAAATAAAAAGAAATAAATCAGTTTATATTTGGACATTTATTTTAACATTGATCATTGTTCCGTTAAAATTTCAGCGTATCAAACTTGATTCATAACTAAACTGGTGCCTTATTTGGGACTGTGAAAATGTGAGTTTGTAACCTTACGGAACACATCAAATAAGTAGCCAAGATTGGGAGACTACATATAACACGGCATTCATAAAATAACACACGAGAAACGTTGAAACATATCCAAGAGGAAATTAACCACAACCAACCGATTCAATTTTCACCCAAAGAAGTTACGTTTGTAACGCAATCCTGTCCGTCATGAAATTACCACACACTGGTATACTAAATTCATACTAACTCTCTGTGAAATCTTCCCGAAAAGAATAGCTGCGGGCTACTTTGATGCTTACACCACATGCTTCACGTGGTCAACTTGGTTTACACAAAGAGTGTAACTCCACAATAATTTTGATAATTAAAATAAATTACATCGAAACGCAATTTACAAAAGAAAAACCTCGAACTGGTTACTATCGTATTACTACTAACCTGATGGGTCAAACAATTGTATAAGCACATGGTACTGGTCTCACAAAGTACACCCCACGTGGGTTGAACATAAAGAAAAGTTGTTATATTGAAAAATATTGTCAAGATGAGACGTTATAATCTCACGCACATCCGCATTTAAGATTGATGATCTTAGAGTTACTGATCGACACGTGGTTCCACTTTACTCACAAAGTAGTGACAAAGCAACTACCGGAAGATATTCTGAACTTCACACTCGAATTACACTGCGTTGCAATTTAAGATAACGTTAGATATTTTAGAGCTAAACCTGAAATAAAGGTGACTAAATTTTCAGTTAGGCTGAACTTAAGAAATCCATTGTCCTACGGACTTAGCAGACACGCGCTTAGCCGGAGATCTTACCGCTTCAGACGCTCTCCACGGACAGACTGACCTGGGCCCCTACCGAACGGAAGTGACCAGAGAGGCAGCTTCCTATACCAACATGACAAGGGATGGACAGGACCATACTAAGAACAGAAACCTCTCTACCTTTAGAAAGCGTAGCTACCTGTTCCGACGTTGGTCCTACTGTTCTCTAGCAGACAGGCTTGTCTGCTACCATCAAGCATCCAACTAGAAATACATTTGCTCATTCATCCTCTCACACAGAAGGGAAGGGGGATGACAGTATCTTATCATATACAGTATATAAAAGAAAGCGGGTGTAGGTTCTGTATGAGACTGTGTGACATGAATTACATATAAACTGTGTTTTAAAGTGTAGAAGTGTGACAGATCGTTCTTGTTTATGTGTAAAAGTAACACGTTCCACTGCTCAGTATCCTCCCAGATAGTCAGAAACACCACAGTAAATTTAGAAGAGGAATTTATGCCGTAAATGACAACATACACTCCTGGAAATTGAAATAAGAACACCGTGAATTCATTGTCCCAGGAAGGGGAAACTTTATTGATACATTCCTGGGGTCAGATACATCACATGATCACACTGACAGAACCACAGGCACATAGACACAGGCAACAGAGCATGCACAATGTCGGCACTAGTACAGTGTATATCCACCTTTCGCAGCAATGCAGGCTGCTATTCTCCCATGGAGACGATCGTAGAGATGCTGGATATAGTCCTGTGGAACGGCTTGCCATGCCATTTCCACCTGGCGCCTCAGTTGGACCAGCGTTCGTGCTGGACGTGCAGACCGCGTGAGACGACGCTTCATCCAGTCCCAAACATGCTCAATGGGGCACAGATCCGGAGATCTTGCTGGCCAGGGTAGTTGACTTACACCTTCTAGAGCACGTTGGGTGGCACGGGATACATGCGGACGTGCATTGTCCTGTTGGAACAGCAAGTTCCCTTGCCGGTCTAGGAATGGTAGAACGATGGGTTCGATGACGGTTTGGATGTACCGTGCACTATTCAGTGTCCCCTCGACGATCACCAGTGGTGTACGGCCAGTGTAGGAGATCGCTCCCCACACCATGATGCCGGGTGTTGGCCCTGTGTGCCTCGGTCGTATGCAGTCCTGATTGTGGCGCTCACCTGCACGGCGCCAAACACGCATACGACCATCATTGGCACCAAGGCAGAAGCGACTCTCATCGCTGAAGACGACACGTCTCCATTCGTCCCTCCATTCACGCCTGTCGCGACACCACTGGAGGCGGGCTGCACGATGTTGGGGCGTGAGCGGAAGACGGCCTAACGGTGTGCGGGACAGTAGCCCAGCTTCATGGAGACGGTTGCGAATGGTCCTCGCCGATACCCCAGGAGCAACAGTGTCCCTAATTTGCTGGGAAGTGGCGGTGCGGTCCCCTACGGCACTGCGTAGGATCCTACGGTCTTGGCGTGCATCCGTGCGTCGCTGCGGTCCGGTCCCAGGTCGACGGGCACGTGCACCTTCCGCCGACCACTGGCGACAACATCGATGTACTGTGGAGACCTCACGCCCCACGTGTTGAGCAATTCGGCGGTACGTCCACCCGGCCTCCCGCATGCCCACTATACGCCCTCGCTCAAAGTCCGTCAACTGCACATACGGTTCACGTCCACGCTGTCGCGGCATGCTACCAGTGTTAAAGACTGCGATGGAGCTCCGTATGCCACGGTAAACTGGCTGACACTGACGGCGGCGGTGCACAAATGCTGCGCAGCTAGCGGCATTCGACGGCCAACACCACGGTTCCTGGTGTGTCCGCTGTGCCGTGCGTGTGATTATTGCTTGTACACCCCTCTCGCAGTGTCCGGAGCAAGTATGGTGGGTCTGACACACCGGTGTCAATGTGTTCTTTTTTCCATTGCCAGGAGTGTATTTAAGAAATTAACATGAAAGGAATCCAACAGAGACCTTTCACTGTATTACAGTCTTATTTAGATAAGCTATCATAGGTAAGGACATTATGTGTTCACTTCCAGGTTTCTTACCAGTAAGCTTACGCTACATGCGCACAGTATATTTTTTGAACTGACTATAGATAAGCGCAGCACGAGTTACGTGCGAAAGATCAGCTGCGAGACAGTCTTCAGATGTTGGAGCGACTTTCAAGAGCAGCCGATAAACAATTTTGTGGAAATATTTGTATGTTTAGTTACAAGTTCTTTTTTGTATTTCGAGTGTTTTATGTGTATTGTGTGTGAAGTGTCATAATAGCTTAGCACACTGGATAGGCCAAACTGAAAGGAAATCCCTGACGTCGAGGATAATGATAGTGTGCAGGAAACAGATACTACAATGACCGACTGCACCGACAACCGCAACTCCCACATGTGAAGCAGAAACCCAAAATACAAAGAAAATATTCCTGAATCAGAACAAGACGTAGCAGACAAAGGAACTGTGTTTACTACGCCCATCAGTGAAAATGTTATCGATATTTTTGTGCAGGGGGCAGCGTCAGCTGATCTTCTAATACAGAACGTGCCAGGAACAGATTTGATTACTAAACTGTTACGAAAACTGGATGTAAGAGAACAAGAGCGTGAAGAGGGACAACCCCTTAAGGAAAAACCACTCCTGATCGTGTTTGAAAAGGAACGAGGTAGGAAAGATGCTCTGTCAGAAAAAGAGCGAGATGCGAAGCAGGAGCTTAGGAAGAAGGAAATGATCAAACAACTAAATCACGCACTAATTCTCGAGACGAGGAGCTAGTGTCAAGCCTAAATGTAGTCTTCGATGCTCGCGATAAAGCTATCGTGGAAAATGTTAATGAGAGTCGAGATATTATTCGCGAAGACGTCACTACTTTGCAGACTAACTGCAGGGACTTGCCGGATGAAGTGAAAAGACTAACTGTAGATCTGCAAGAAATGAAAGTAGCTGATGACGCTTTAGAAGGTCAAGTGAAAAAAGTCACTTCAGGGTGGACGAAATGAGTTCACAGGTGAGGGAATGAAGAAAGAGATAGAAAATGTGACAACAGAGGTAGCTTTTGCCAAAGATGAAAGCTGCCTAGTCTTTTATGAGGAGGTAACTAGTATTAGGGTAATCATACTGTCTGTCTTCCCCATGTGGCAAGGTAACTGACAAACAAAGGTCGTAGGTACTGACAAGCAAATGTGTAAGGAGAGCAGCGCAGAGCAAAATGATGTACGCCACACTGTTCCTCAGTACGGCAATAAACTAAAATCCGTGACTGAGGATGAAAGCCGGCCGCGGTGGTCTAGCGGTTCTGGCGCTGCAGTCCGGAACCGCGGGACTGCTACGGTCGCAGGTTCGAATCCTGCCTCGGGCATGGGTGTGTGTGATGTCGTTAGGTTAGTTAGGTTTAAGTAGTTCTAAGTTCTAGGGGACTTATGACCTAAGATGTTGAGTCCCATAGTGCTCAGAGCCATTTTTTTTTGGGATGAAAGAATGCCGTGTAAGAACACGGACATGAGAGAAACCGAATTATGTCTTACACGGAACCAGGTATACCAACTGTGACGAACTTAATGCAAGAGTAAAATTTGATCAAACATCGCCAGTTCCAAAATTTCAATGATGACAAAAAGATATCCACATTGTGATATATTAAAGAATTTCCTAAGTATTCTGCCCAGATCATGGACAGAAAGGCAGAAAATTCAGTTTGTCATCTCACATATAACTAGAGATGTATCACTATCGGCATTCCAAGTTTCAGAGACTTTCAATTCATTTCTAGATTTTTGAGAGATCCTTTCTAGAACGGTTCTGTCCTATAAGTGTTCAGGAACATCTTAGGAGGCTTGTATAGAGCCCAGAATTATACAATGCCAAAGCGGGTAATCTCCGAAAAATACATCGACAAATATATTAACATGACCAGATACTTTAATGGACCAATCTCTCATAGAGACGTTCTCAGAAACTGAAGGCAACAGAAATTAGTCAGATACTGACCTGGAGAATTTCCTGTTAGTAATCGATTCCTTGGATACAGGAGAACGCCAAGAAAGTGAACGATAACAGCTGGAACAATAATAGTTACAGGCAAAATAAACCGGAAACAACGGTCAGAACAATAACGGTAGGCTAAAATATAGTGGCAAATGTGATAACTATCAATTTACCAATAACAATGGAAACTACCAGAACGGTCGCAACAACAACTATAAGAGAAAAAGACGAAATAATAACGGTTTGGATAACAACACCCGCAATAAAAATATGAGGACAGCAAACGTGTCGTGACAAAGTCCCGGAACCAGTGGTTGGATTCAAAATACAGCTCGGTCACCCCAGCAGCCACAAAACATGCTCATTAGTCAGATGTCGGCGATATCGATGCCACACAGTAGTCAGTAGCAACAAAGGCAGTCACCGCAAACATGTGCATCACCGAATCAGACGCAGTCACACAGTGTCTGCATTGTGGATGTGACGGAAGCTGAGCAAAGTTCACATTCGGAGGCGTCAAACTGTGGACTATCACTGTAGGCCTTCGTCAGTCAGTCGCGGCTCAGAATTAGTGCTCAACACGACACATAGCCATAATGCGATACAATGGAGGGGATGACCTACAGCAGGAGTTGTCTCAGAAAAACCGTAATTGTACGAAAGACCAATTGGAAGTGGTAAAAGCCGCTGTTAACGGTTCCATCAACGGTGTTGACGCGCAATTACTTATAGACACAGGAGCGTCTATATCGATTTAAGCTTCTTCAAACAGATCAATCACGTCAAGCGTTTGCCTATATTTCGCGTACAACATTGTGGCGGCTACTGGTGCCACAATCTAGTTGATGAAACACCAGATGCAGGCTTACTCCATTTTAGGAAAAGGAGAGGGACGCACAGATCGACCTCTCACGCCAGCTTATTTGCTTAACAGACCATGGAGAGAAGATTGTGCTGAATCTTGTAAAAATGATTGACATTTTTGGTAAGTACTATCACGGTGTCAAGGTGAAATGCGTACGACCCGATGTTTTGTTTTTACACAACAACCGACCAAAGGGAGGTTATTGTAATATAAATCTTGTTCATAACGAAGATGCAAGTAATATGAATAATTTAGCGCAGGCTAAAGTAGCAGAATCAGATTACTTACGCACTGAACAACAGCGTGAGCCAGTAAGCTCGCTCCACCATTACAAGGAAGGTTCCTCGGTTAAACTAGGGGTGATACGAGGCTACAAGTACGACATGCAAGTGTAATAACATCAGACCTTTTGACGTGCCGCGTTTTCTGTGCCGTAGTCTCAGAAAGAGGAAATGATGAAGGAGTTACGAAAAATGCAAAACAAAGTGGCACTTACTGTATATAGGACCACATAAAATAGTAAACATGTCACACGGAGGACGCTACGTCCTCGCAAATCCAGACACATTGAAGGTAAAAGGAATTTATCCTCAGGCTGACATAAAACGAGTTGTGATCCACGTAAATAGTAATTATTCTCTTGTTGCTAGTAAGTTTTATACATATTATGTACAAAGTAGGTGTAAGCACAAGAGCAAATGAACTCACTTCAACTGTGCAAAACTCTGTTGAGTAGAAACATTCGTGTACATCAGGCTCTTTAAAGGTTCAAATGGCTCTGAGCATTATGGGACTTAACTTCTGAGGTCATCAGCCCCCTACAACTTAGAACTACTTAAACCTAACTAACCAAAGGACATCACACACATCCATGCCCGAGGCAGGATTCGAACCTGCGACCGTAGCGGTCGCGCGGTTTCAGACTGTAGCGCCTAGAACCGCTCGGCCACCGCGGCCGGCAGAGACAGAGCTCTGGACGATTTTGGTCCGGTTGTTGTTTCGAGTTCTGTTTAGACTCGTTTAAGATCGCGTGTTTGCTTCCAGTTACAAAACAAACACATGCATATGGGTCCTCTTTTTATCACGTCAACGGCAGAGACCGAAGGTATGAATCTATATGAATGAAAATAACATTGTACAACATACTTGACACTTGTAGTCCAGTGCGATCAAGTGGTCTCACGTTCTGCAGAGGATGCAAATTTGAGTTGTATATGACACTAATGTAAGAATGCATCAACTGCAAATTTTGACAAGATGTATTCCAGTTACAAACTAAATGTGACTAATTAAATTAGACAAAAACTGTACTAATGTGTGATATTGCCCACGTCAAAGTGAGGAGAAAAGAAGAGTGCTTACTTGACTTATGATAAACGTGAACTGTATATGAAAGATGTTTACAGCGCAAATCTGTAAGTGGACCGGTGAAACATTTCGTATAAATGTGATCAGTGATGAAATGAGACGTTCTGTAAGTACCTTTGAAACTCTTTACGTGAATGAAAAGACGATCAATATTAAGTAACTTTAGAACCAAGTAGAGTAACAACCATAACTGATATATGAATGAAGTTCCATAGAAACGCGTGTACAGTTTCAAATCTTATGCCACGGACTGTATCATTGTAACGGCGTACAACCAATGTTTTGAAATCGTCGCGGCGTAGCGGTGCTCAGTAAAATATAACGGAATACTGACATAATGAAACGCAGCCACTTGCATCGCTTGTTGTTGTTGTTGTAGTCCTCAGCCCAAACACTTGTTTGATGCAGCTCTCCATGCTACTCTATCCTGCGCAAGCCTCTTCATCTCCCTGTGCAAGCCTATTCATCTCCGAGTAACTACTGCAACCTACATCCCTCTGAATCTGCTTTGTGTGTTCATCTCTTCGTGTCCCACTATCATTTTTACCCCACACGCTTCCCCCCAGTACTAAAGAGGACATCTTTTGATGCTTCAGAATGTGTACTGCCATCCGATCCCTTCTTTTGGTCAGGTTGATCCACAATTTTCTCTTCTCCCCAATGGTGTTCAGTACCTCCTCATTAGTTACGTGATCTATCCATCTAATCTTTAACATTCTTTTATAGCACATTTTAAAAGCTTCTAGACTCTTCTCGTCTAAACTGTTTATTGTCCATGTTTCAAATCTATTCGTAGCTACACTCCATACAAATACTTTCAGCAAGGACTTCCTGACACTTAAATTTGTACTTGATGTTAATAAATTTCTCTTCCTTAGAAACGCTTTTCTTGTCATTGCCAATCAACATTTTATGTCCTCGCTACTTCGACCATCACCAGTTATTTTGCTTACCAAATAGCAAAACTCATTACTACTTTCAGTGTCTCATTTCCTAATCTAATTCCCTCAGCATCACCTGATTTAATTCGACTACATTCCATTACCCTTCTTTCGCTTTTGTTGATGTTCGTTTAATACCATCCTTTCAAGATACTGTCCATTCCGTTCAATTTTTGTTCCATGTCCTTTGCTGTCTCTCACAAAATTGCAATGTCATCGGAAAACCTCAAACTCTTTATTTCTTCTCCCAGGACCAATTCCTACTCCAAATTTTTCTTCTGTTTCCTCTACTGCTTGCTCAAAATACTGATTGAATAACATCGGGAACAGGCTACAACCCTTTCTCACTCCCTTCTCAAGCACTGCTTCCCTTTCGTGCCTCCAGACTCTTATAACTGCCATCTGGTTTCTGTACAAATTCTAAATAGCCTTTCGCTCCCTGGATTTTACTCACTTCACGTTTAGAATTTGAAAGAGAGTATTCCAGTCAACATTATCAAAAGATTTATCTAAATCTACAAATGCTATAAACGTAGGTTTGCCTTTCCTTAATCTATCTTCCATGAGAACACGTAGGGTCAGTATTGCCTCGCATGTTCATACGTTTCTCTGGAATCCAAATTGATCTTCCCCGAGCTCGGCTTCTACCAGTTTCTCCATTCTTCTGTAAAGGATTCTTGTTAGTATTTTTCAACCGTTACTTTTTAATCTGATAGTTCGGTAATTTTCACTCCTCAAATATTCAAATGTTTGTAAATTCCTAAGGGACCAAACCGCTGAGATCATCGGTCCCAAACCTTACACACTACTTCAACTAACTTACGCTAAGAACAGCACACACACCCTTGCCCGAGGGAGGACTCGAACCTCCTACAGGAGGGGCCGCGCAGTCTGTGACATATCACCGTAAACCGTGAGGCCACTCCGCTCTTTACACCCCTGTCAGCCCCTGCTTTCCTTGGAATTCGGATTATTACATTCTTCTTGAAGTCTGAGGGTATTTCGCTTGTCTTATACATCTCGCTCATCAGACAGATGGAAGAGTTTTGTCATGGCTGGCTGTCCCAAGGCTATCAGTACCCAGGGCCTTGTTTCAACTTAATTCTTTCAGTGCTTTATCAAATTCTTCACGCAGTATCGTATCTCCCATCTCATCTTCATCTAAGTCCTCTTCCATTTCCATGATAATGCCCTCAAGTGCGTCTCCCTTGTATAAGCCTATTATATACTCCTTTGACTTTTTTTCTTTCCCTACTTTACTTAGAACTGGTCTTCCACCTGAGCTCTTGATTTTCTTACAGGTGGTTCTCTTTTCCCCAAAGACTTCTTTAATTTTCCTGTAGGCTATATCTATATATGCTCCTACATCCTAACATTTATTCTCTAGCCATCCCTGCTTAGCCATTTTGCACTTCCAATCAATCTTATTTTTGACACTTTTGTATTCCATTTCGCCTGCTTCATTTATTGCATTTGTATATTTTCTCCTTTCATCGATTACATTCAATACCTCTTGTGTTACCCAAGGATTTCTACTTGGTCTTTATACCTACTTTATCCTCTGCTGCCTTCACTCTTTCATCTCTCAAAGCTACCCATTCTTCTTCTATTGTATTCCTTTACCCCGCTCTTGTCAATCGTTCCCTAATACTCCCTCTGAAATCCTCTACAACCTCTGGTTCTTTCAGTGTACCCTGGTCCCATCTCCTTAAATTCCTTCCTTTTTGCAGTTTCTTCAGTTTCAGTCTGCAGTTCATAATCAATAAATTGTTGTCAGAGTCCACATCTGTTCCTAAATCTCTGTCTAACCATCATATAACTCATCTGAAACCTTCCGTTTTCTCCAGGTCTCTTACACGTATACAACTTTCTCTCATGATTATTAAACCTAGTGTTAGCTATGATTAAATTACGCTCTGTGCAAAATTCCAACAGGCGGCTTACTGTTTCATTCCTTTCTCCCAGTCGATATTCACCTATTACTTTTCCTTCTCTTCCTTTCCCTACTATAAAATTCCAGTCTGTCATGATTATTAAATTTTCGGCTGCCTTATCTATCCGAATAATTTCTGTTGTCTCATCACACATTGCTTCAGTCTCTGCGTCATCTGCGGAGCTAGTTGGCATATAAACTTGTACTACTGTCATTGGAGTGAGCTTCGTGGCTATCTTGGCTACAATAATGCGTTCACTGTGCTATTCGTAGTAACTTATCCGCGTCCCTACTTTTTTACTCATTATTAAACCAAGTCCTGCATTACCCCTATTTGATTTTGTATTTATAACCCTGTATTCACCTGACTAGAAGTCCTGTTCCACCTGCCACCGAACTTCACTAATTCCCACCACATCTACCTTTAACCTACCAATTTCCCTTTTTAAATTTTCTAACCTACCTGTCCGATTAACGGATCTGACATTTCACGCTCCGATTCGTAGAACGCCAGTTTTCTTTCTCCTGATGAAAAAGTCTTCCTGAGTAGTCCCCGCCCTGAGATCCGAATGGGGGACTATTTTACCGCCGGAATAATGTACCCAAGAGGACGCCATGATCATTTAACCATATAGTGAAGCTGCATGCCCTCGGTAAAAGTTACGGCTGTAGTTTCCCCTTGCTTTAGGCCATTCGCAGTACCAGCACAGCAGACCGTTTTGGTTAATGTTACAAGGGAAGATCAGTCAATCATCCAGACTGTTGCCCCTCCAACTACTCAAAAGGCTGCTGCCCCTCTTCAGGAACCGGAAGTTTGCCTGGCCTCTCAACAGATATCCCTCCAAGGTTGCACCTACGGAACGGCTATCTGTATCGCTGAGACATGCAAGCCTCCCCACCAACGACAAGGTCCATGGTTCGTGGGGGAGGGGGGGGGGATTATTTCCATATTCAGCATAAAACTAACATACTAAAACATATCGTAAATGAACAACATGTAGGGTGGTCAGAAACAGTCTGGAAAGCTTCCAAAGGTGTTGTAGGTAGGCTGTACTGAAAAATAACTGTTAAGAAAAGAACTTCGATACGCTGCCACTTAAGAATTAATTAGCATTGACGTTAGCCGCTCAGGTCGTTGCGTACGTAATTTCAAGTAGCCCGCCAGAGACGGTGTTGCCAAACGTCTTCTTTGTTTGGTTTAATGAGACCGAACAAGATACCGATACGTAAATTGGACATGGGACGACAGCCAGGATCAAACCCGAGAGAAAGGCTGAGGGTTCTCGTGCGCCATGAGAACACTAAGAGAACAACTGACACTTACTGCATCTCGCAGGCCTGTTGTATGTACACGTTCAATGGCCTGAGTGGCTGGCTTCAGTGCTAACTTCGAAATTGTGCATCGTATCGAATATTTTTTTCTGAACAATTATTTCTCATCACAGCTTACCCTGCAACGCACTTGCAAATATTACAGAATGTTTTTGACCCCTCCGCCTGTACAACACCTCAACACAGTGACACACAACTTTGCACTGTATGAGAGGGACTTATGACCATAGATGTTGAGTCCCATAGTGCTCAGAGCCATTTGAGCCACTGTATGAAAACAAATGTAAAATATTTTACGTCTAATAATCTCCCCTTTTGCAAATGTTAATACTTTTGAGCCAAAAGTACATGTGTTGTTGTTGTTGTGGTCTTCAGTCCTGAGACTGGTTTGATGCAGCTCTCCATGCTACTATATCCTGTGCAAGCCTCTTCATATCCCAGTACCTACCGCAACCTACATCCTTCAGAATCAGCTTAATGTATTCATCTCTTGGTCTCCCTCTACGATTTTTACCATCCACGCTGCCCTCCAATACTAAACTGGTGATCCCTTGATGCCTCAACACATGTCCTACCAAGCGATCCCTTCTTCTAGTCAGTTGTGCCACAAACTTCTCTTCTCCCTAACTCTATTCAATACTTCCTCATTAGTTATGTGATCTACCCGTCTAACCTTCAGCATTCTTGTGTAGCACCACATTTCGACAGCTTCTATTCTCTACTTGTCCAAACTATTTACCGTCCATGATTCACTTCCATATATGGCTACACTCCATACAAATACTTTCAGAAATGACTTCCTGACTCTTAAATCTATACTCGATGTTAACAAATTTCTCTTCTTCAGAAACGCTTTCCTTGCCATTGCCAGTCCACATTTTATATCCTCTCTACTTCGACCATCATCAGTTATTTTGCTCCCCAAATAGCAAAACTGCTTTACTACTTTAAGTGTCTCATTTCCTATTCTAATTCCCTCAGCATCACCAGATTTAATTCGACTACATTCCATTATCCTCGTTTTGCTTTTGTTGATGTTCATCTTATACCATTCTTTCAAGACACTGTCAACTGCTCTTCCAAGTCCTTTGATGTCTCTGACAGAATTACAATGTCATCGGTGAACCTCTCCATGAATTTTAATACCTACTCCGAATTTTTCTTTTGTTTCCTTCACTGCTTGCTCAGTATACAGTTTGAATAACATCGGCGAGAGACTACAACCCTGTCTCACTCCCTTCCCAACCACTGCTTCCCTGCCGCGTGGGATTAGCCGAGCGGTCTAAGGCGCTGCAGTCATGGACTGTGCGGCTGGTCCCGGCGGAGGTTCGAGTCCTCCCTCGAGCATGGGTGTGTGTGTTTGTCCTTAGGATAATTTAGGTTAAGTAGTGTGTAAGCTTAGGGACTGATGACCTTAGTAGTTAAATGCCATAAGATTTCACACACACACTGCTTCCCTTTCATGCCCCTCGACTCTTATAACTGCCATCTGGTTTCTGTACAAATTGTAAATAGCCTTTCGCTCCCTGTAATTTACCCTTGCCACATTCAGAATTTGAAAGAGAGTAGTCCAGTCAACATTGTCAAAAGCTTTCTCTAAGTCTACAAATGCTAGAAACATAGGTTTGCCTTTCCTTAATCTACCTTCTAAGATAAGTCGTAGGATCAGTATTGGCTCACGTGTTCCAACATTTCTACGGAATCCAAACTGATCTTCCCCGAGGTCGGCATCTACTAGTTTTTCAACTCGTCTGTAAAGAATTCGCGTTAGTATTTTGCAGCCGTGACTTATTAAACTTATAGATGGTAATTTTCACATCTGTCAACACCTGCTTTCTTTGCGATTGGAATTATTATATTCTTCTTGAAGTCTGAGGGTATTTCGCCTGTCTCATACATCTTGCCCACCAGATGGTAGAGTTTGGTCAGGACTGGCTCTCCCAAGGCGGTCAGTAGTTTTAATGGAATGTTGTCTACTGCCGGGGCCTTGTCTCGACTCAGGTCTTTCAGTGCTCTGCCAAACTCTTCACGCAGTATCGTATCTCCCATTTCATCTTCATCTACAACCTCTTCCATTTCCATAATATTGTCCTCAAGTACATCGCCCTTGTATAGACCCTCTATATACTCCTTCCATCTTTCTGCTTTCCCTTCTTTGCTTAGAACTGGGTTTCCATCTGAGCTTTTGATATTTATGCAAGTGGTTCTCCTTTCTCCGAAGGTCTCTTTAATTTTCCTGTAGGCAGTATCTATCTTACCCCTAGTGATATACGCCTCTACATCCTTGCATTTGTCCTTTACCTATCCCTGCTTAGCCATTTTGCATTTCCTGTCAATCTTATTTTTGAGACTTTTGTATTCCTTTTTGCCTCCTTCATTTACTGCATTTTTGTATTTTCTCCTTTCCTCAGTTAAAATCAATATTTCTTCTGTTACCCATGGACTTGTACTAGCCCTCATCTTTTTACCTACTTGATCCTCTGCTGCCTTTACTACTTCATCCCTCAAAGCTACCCATTCTCCTTCTACTGTATTTCTTTCCCCCATTCCTGTCAATTGTTCCCTTATGCTCTCTGTGAAACTCTGAACACCCTCTGGTTTAGTCAGTTTAGCAGGTCCCATCTCCTTAAAGTCCCAACTTTTTGCAGATTCTTCAGTTTTAATCTGCAGGTCATAACCAATAGATTGTGGTCAGAGTCAAGTACATATAACCTGCAAAAAGGCTTAAAACGTAACAATTGATTTTAAAAGAAAATAAACAAGTAATCCCACGGAAGCTAACACATAAAGTGGTGAAACGTATATAGGTACAAACAGTACTTCCGTAAGGCGGAATTCCTCTCCAGCTTTTCTTAACAAGCACAGAAATAAGGCGAGCTATAATATCCAAAAGATCAATATTCCTGGCTTGTAATTTCTAGAATTCCCTATCATTTTCGCAACGTTTGGTTTTTCTGCTACTTTGTTCTGAGAAAGGTAGCTGTGATGTCTGAAAATTGATAGGTACAAAAATATAACTCCTTCTTGTAAGTCTTGTGTTTGGGAGTGATGCGTTGAATCATGACTCCCACGATTCTTCCCCCTCTTGAATCTGCGATTCAATCTGCAAGGATGTTTGAAATACATCGATCCCGACCTCCACTGAGTCCTTGCGAAGGGTGGGCGCCGTCCTTGGCAGTGGCCGCTCCCGACCACCCACGAACGGCTTGCGCCACCGAGCGCGCTAACCCACATACCGCACGGATCACGCACACAGACACATAGTCTCTACGAGCTTGGGCCGGGACGTATCCGCCGCGCCGGAAAAATAGAAAGTTTTCGGCGCGTCTCGGCGTTGGCCGGCTGGTGGGCGAGAGCGAGGGGGACAATAGCGAGGGAAGGAAAGGGAAGGTGTGTACGCGTGCGTGGGGCTTGCGCGCGCGCCGCGCCGGATTGCGGTATAAAGGCGCGCTGCCGGAGGGAGGCGCGCTCATTTCGAGAAGCGGCTGCTCTCTCTGAAGAAGCCAGTCAGTCAGTAAGCCAGCCGACGACACGCCGAGTGGGGCGCCCTCGCACTCGTACTGGAACAGTGGTGGCAGCGAGACCGGCAGCCCTAGTGTAGCCTCCAGGCGCAGGCGCCAGTGTGTGCGTGACGACCGCCGACTGCGGACCTCAACTGACCCTCGAGCTCCGTCCACCGCCGACCGGAGACTTTGGAGGTGCTTCCCGACTGCCGTCGCCGACGCCTTTGGCTTTACGACCGACGAAGGTAAATTACCGCGCGACTTGCCAAGTGTTTCTCCATACCGGCACGAGTGATTCCTCCGTTGCGGACTGTGTGTGCCTCCACCAGGACAGCATTTGTGTTATTTTGTGCGTCGTGCATCGTAAGGTGCTTCGAAGGGACTGAATCTGGCCCGTCAATCGACGTGTGTACGTTATTCGCAGTGCCGATTCTTGCGCCTCGATGTTCGTGTTATAGAAACCCTTTTCCAATGACGCGGAGACTAACAGAATGACATTGAGCTGCATTAGTGGATCTAGTCATGAGGATGATATTCGAGATCTGGGGCGAAACGTGTCCGAAGAACACTTGTCACACTGCAATGGTGTATCCTCAGTACAAAGTTTCATCTCATTTCGAATAGGGGCAATAAGTACCACCTGGTTGCAGGTGACGTGAGGCACAGAGCGACATGTGATTCCTTCTTTTTGGTTTTTCCTCAGTAACGTTCTTTAGGTAAGGGAGGTGTGAACTGAAAGAAACTGTGAAGACGTATGCTTTTAGCACACGATTAACGTACCTTTGCTCGACTGATGTGGAGACATTACAATAAGCTTTCAACAGACATGCTACTGTGATATCGAATTCATTGTTACTAGGAGGGTACATTCGTCTTTGTCATTGTTCGGGTACGGTGTTATACCTCAGTCAAAATAACAAAGGAATTGACGTTCCAACATAGGAGTGGGAAACGTTATCGCTTCACATTATTCTGCGCACGCAGTATTTTTGCTGTAGCGACAGCTGGGCATTTCCGTGCAGTATTAGGTTTTCTTGGTAGGCTGATAAAAGTCTTATCATTTTTCTGCAAGTTTTCGCGGCGAGTTTATAACACTCTGTCACTTAAAATAAACACGCCGCTCTGAGAAAGAATGGGTGCAATTGTCGGCTGCAGGCGATTGTGGCAAATGGCTCCTGAGGTAGCTAACCGATCTAATTACGATGAGCAGAGCACAAGGTGTGATAAAACTCGTTCTCTTCTTGGTAGGTACTACGGCAGCTGTCCTGTACACAAGTAACTGTCAATTACTTTGTTATTTTGGTCCATGTATAGGGCGGAACCAGATGATAAATTATGTTTTCGACATCGGTAATCAGTTGTCATTTCGAACTCTAGCTCAAAACCACTGCTCTGATGCTGCAGGTGCAATTGAAATTAATATGCAGAAGCACAAATTATCTCTGTAAATTTTTTGTCGTAACATAGACTCACCTTCCAGCTCGTATCATTTTCTGCATTGTGACTGAGAGTGAAAACAGCACTTTTTCTGTAGAGTCAGCATGCACAAATTAAAATCAGCATCTCTCGAGAAACATTTCACAACAGACAAAGTATTTCATTTTAAGATCACTGCCGCTTGAAACCCCTGCGATAGTCTTCTCTTTTCTAGTTGTGTGCTTGATATCACCAAGCACAGTAGAAATGGAGTTACATCAGTTCTTACGATACCAGTAATGTCTGTCGGACGCGGTTTCCCGGAATAATTCATGGATACTACTGGTGTACAGGACTCCTCGCTCAGAAGGGATGGTCAGCTTCCAGATATATGACAGGAACGATTTGTCGAAGCAAAAATGTCTAATAAACATGGGTTCTAAAATGCATACCTTAAGAACTATGAGCAATTATTTAGTAGAAGAGATGTTTTTCACAATGGCGAAGACGAATTAGTGCTCATTGTTCTTACGGTATACATTTTAGATCCCACAATTATTAAGCTTTTTTGCTTGATGATTGTTCCTGTCATATCCCTGAATATTGATCTTCTCTGCTGAGACACCCTTTATGTAGTAGGAACAGCACGAATGCAAACTGTATTTAAGTTAATTTTGCATGTTTATCTACAGACAGTGTAAAAATCAAAATTCCTAATGCTCTGAAATAACAGCCTGCAAATCAAAATTTTGAATATACATAATTTTCTTAATTTATTTTTCGGGAGAGATGCAAGCACGACAACCATCTGATTCATCACGAGTGTAACCTCTAGTTAGTTAATTTGTTACATTCAATAATGTATCACGGTAGCTGGATGTTACATATATTGCATTTTGCATCGTACGATATTAAACATTTGAATTTGAGAGTGCACTTCTCGAAGCCACTTCTGATGTCAGTCAACATTGCAGCAGATAAGTGCGCATTATTTCATACTGAGTTCAAATACACTGCTCTACATCAGTGCTTCTCAAATGTTTTCTTTCAGGATACCGTAAAATAATAACTCGCCTCCCCCATTCCCTCGCTAAACACTGCACCTCTACATACCGGGTGATTATAATTAAAGTGCAGCTATCACGGAGGTCTAGTGTGGGCTGTAATTATGGCATGGTAGCGAAACCTGGTAGATATGCTAAAGCGTTAATGTGGAACCGATTTACGCCGGGAAAAATTAGTTCCAATTTTTGCCACCAGAAGCAAATCTGGCGCTCTACAGCATCTCGTCAACGTCTCTAGTGCTGGTATTGAACAAATTGTGTAAGCAGCTATTAACAATAGAATCAACATTGTGCCTTTCTTACTTGTTAGGCCTTTTCTGCCCACATCCCGTTCCCGATGCATTACATATGAAAACATTTCTATGTGTCTTTCTTGCTTTCACAGCACCAGCGATATATCCACCCTGAACTACTTTTTTTTCGAGCATAAATCGGTTCCATCTTAACTTATTAGAATATCTACCAAGTTTCACTACCATACGATAATTACAGTCAACAATGGTCCTCTATGAGTAGCTGCGCTTTAATTATAACCACTCGGTACTTGTTAAATGTCACTATTAAATCTCTACAGACTCAAGCGGAACGATTTCCGTGTAGTAGTTTAATTGCTTACTTTACTTCCATTCTATGTAGTTGCTATGACACATCTCTGACTCCTGTTTCCGAATTTAAGTGATCTCGCATGACCCTACGCTATTAAGCACTCCGTCATCAGGCCACAAGCGGCCCATCGGGACCATCTTACCACCGGATCATCCTCAGCTGAGGATGCGGATAGGAGGGCCGTGTGGTCGTTACGAGGGTTTTCTTTGACCGGAGCCGCTACTATTCGGTCGAGTAGCACCTCAATTGGCATTACGAGGCTGAGTGCACCCCGAAAAATGGCAACAGCACATGGCGGTCCGGATGGTCACCCATCCAAGTGCCGCTCATACCCGACAGCGCTTAACGTCGGTGACCGACGAGAACCGGTGTATCCACTGCGGCAAGACCGTTGCCCCTACGCTATTAATGAACATACCTTAAAGTTCGGTACTCTAGGATAATTAATTGATTATTAAATTCTGCAGGACGATATCAGTTAACGAATGTATCCCAAAGCAGTATATTTCGACTCCAAAAATATCTTCTTGGAAGGGGTTGCTCTGTTCAGTCGTATCTTCCATCCAGAACATATCAATAAAATTGGTTTGGTCGAATCAGAATTACATATTCAGGATATTGGTCAAAATATTTCCTGTACGGTCCACTGCAATATCCGGTAAGCAGCCGAGTGGCGCGTGGCGAGTAATGAATGCTGGAGAAAGGGCCTTGTTCCGTGTGGCGGGCGCTGGTCCGGCGCTCCTGTCAGTGATGCGGAGGCAGCCCGGGAAGGAGGTTGGACTAGAAAGCGGGCCAGTATAAGTACGAGGGGCTCGCGCCTGACCCCCATTTAGTGGAAAGCTGAGCCGTCAAGGCGACGCGAAACAGCGGCAGAGCCTCGCGCGTGTATTAGTGGCACATGTGCGCACCTGCCCTACCCTGCGTAGCGGCGTACGCTGCGTGACCGCTGTCAGCGTGTCCAGTGGCAAAAGCATCTGTCCGACTGGTGGAACACAAACGCTCTTATTCAGACAACGAGAGCACAGCTGCTGTTGACACTGAGTAAACAAAAGGAATGTCAGAGATAATACCAGTATACTCGTCAAAGCAATTTGGAGACACGCTTGTTTAATTTTAGAGTTCCTTTCCTGTTTCTTCGTTGAAGTCTCCAACTGTAGAGGGATTGAATGGAACAAAACTAATAAATTTTCTTTTTCGTGCAAATTTAGAAATATGCATTTATATTTCAGTAGACTTCTTACAATTGTTCTTAAGAATTCTAATTTAAAGTTATCTTTTCCATACCGTCGTTGTGATCTCCATGCATAGTAGCGCTAGGAAGCTTAGATAAATTTTTATGAGAAATTTTCGCCAAATGAAATTATATTTTATACTGTGCCTGCGTCCTAATGAAACTTGGTCAAAGATTAACTAGGAATATGTGCTTTTACTAACAGAAAATGCAGTGGTCACTCATTTCTGAACAGTTATTACCAACTAGTAGTGCTTCTTGTGTCATACATTACACAAATTTACATTCGTTGCTAAACAGAAACAAACATATTCAAAAATAGACCCATTGAAAAGGATCCTTTTAATTTATTACGCATGCGAAAGGGGAGCGTTTCGGAAACTTGACGTACGGTTTCGTCAATGGAAGGTCCTTGGCAGTAATTTATTCTTAATGCACATAATTCTCATGTTTTTTTATGTTGTGCAGAAAAGCAGCGAATAAACGCGTGATTGGCTCAAATTAATAAGAAATACGCATTGTAGAGATAGAAAACTGCTAGCTTCTAGACCTTTCTTTCTGGACTGTAGTATCAAAATAATTGAAAAGACAGGGATAATATTAAATGAGACGGAAAACAGCCATTATTTTCATGATTATATTTCGTACGATGGACCACTGATACACAAATGCTCTTACGGTTGAAGGATGTGTAAATGCCTATATGATTATTACCTTTCTTTCATTTTTGTAGTTGATTTCGTTGTTATTCATTTTATCTGCCCCTCATGTTTTAAGCATTCATCTGTAAGTTGTTCGCTGCACTTTACGTATGAGGAGTGCTCACCTTTTTGCTAACAGTTATAAATGTTTGGTTCTTGATTTGTACTACCTCATTGAATTACAGTTTTTGTATTGACTTGACGCTGCATTTGCATCACCGTGCGTTCACTTCACCGCTGTTTGTCACTGTCCATTGATGCAGGAAAAAGTAATATGGACGTAACTGAAATGAGAGGACGACGTTAAGCGTCCTTACAAACTCGACATATAAGTTTTTCACAGTACTTGATGTATAAATACAGTATTTAGTGAGGGCAGCATAATTATATTAGTATGAAATATTGGTCGTAGATACTTGTAAGTATGTAATAAACGATGTTTTAGAAGAAACACAACTACAGAGAGGTTACTTACTACTGAGGCAAAATATATCGCTTATTTCACATTTGCAAAGCTTTAAATCGTAGGTAGCTATCATTACACAGCCTGTGTTTTCTGGGATGGATGTGATAACATTACTAGAATAATATCACAAGAGTAGAGACGAAGGGAACTTACCGAAAAGCCAGGGTAAAAATGTGGTCAACTTGCTCAACTGAATGAAAACTATATTGGCCTGCTGCAATCGCTAAAGGAGGCTATACATATTTATAATTTAATTTCAAGCTGTGAAAAGCAGGAACTGCCCTTCGTTTGAGCAGTGACGGGAATGTCATGTCAATTAAAATCGTTCATTTACAGAAGGGACACAGTAAGATTCACAATCACTCAGAATGTATGCTTAACTTTTGGATGTTTGTACCAAAAACAGTCGTATGACGCACCAGAAAGCCAATAGCCTTAAGCCCATTTAGACTCACATTTATGACTTCGTTGTTCTTCAGCGTTGCAACTATTATTGATCGTGAATTTGATGCATAATTGGGAACACTGAATTCTCTCAGTGACACAAACTGTAATAATTTTTATCACAGAAAGAAAAAGGCAAGAAATTAGACAGCTCTTTCCATTTGCATCTTCATGATGCTGAGCAACAATGTGGACTTTACCAAACAGTGGAGCTCCCGTGTTGTCTTTAACGCTGTTGCTGATGACTTTCGACTGACATACTTTCGAAGAAAGATACCAAGTATTACGGGAAAATATAGTTAGAAAAAATTATACCAAATGAAACTAAAAAAATAAAACGTTTGCAGGACCGAATCTACAAATTTTTTTCAGCCCTCTGTGTACTGAACGTAAAATTAGGGTAATAACAGCACATAAAGAGACATATATAAGCAAGAATTGTTTCCACAGCTAAACGAACACTCTGCTATACAACCCCAAAGTGACTCGCAGACTACAGTTGGAGACAGAGGTTCTGCAGTTCATTACGATTTTTTTTGTGTGTGATCAGAGATGTAGGTATAGGTAAGCGACAAATATATTTAACTGAGGAGCGTGAAAATTCAATTATTTATTCAGAATGTGAAGTTCGTTTCAGGTAGAATACGTGAGACAAGTATGACAGAGATGTGTGATTTAGCGTTGCTCGTAATACGTAATGTCCCTTGACATAGCGAAGTTGTGTTGCTCCATGCTCTGAGTGGGCGAGTCCCGAAACAAGGCAGTGGGTGCCATTGTACCGCTCGGAGGTGAACTGGTCGCTGTAGGGCCCCAAGAACGGTAGCTGCGCGCTACCGGACAACGGTCCTGGCCGGCAGAGCACAGGAAGCTCTATCCGGCCGACGCTTGCTTCACGCAACACGAGTGGACAACCACCGGACACATCGAGGGAGCGTCCCGTTAAAGGCTCCGCTCCCAGGACCTGCCTGCCTGCCCGCTGTTTCACCTTCCGTGGTCTCAAAATATGACGCTGTTTTACGGAGAATGAGGAAACGGACATGTGTCCATGTGTATGTGTGTGTGTGTGTGTGTGTGTGTGTGTGTGTGTGTGTGTAGCTCGAGCAGTACGCAAGAATGGGTCGCACACGTGTTTTCGCACCACAAAGACTATATTCGAACGTCAGAGAACTGTTTCTTCAACTCATCTCCATTAACTTACATTTCCTCATATTTAGAGAAAGTTACCATTCGTTAGACCAAATAGATATTGTTTCCAAGTCATCTTGCTTCCTCCCATAGGCACTCAAAGACCACACTTTCCCCGTTCACTACAGTGCCATCAGCAAGCAGTCGCAGATTATTGATCACCCTACGCGTAAGACCGTTTATGGGGCATTCCAAGTTGCTACCCTTGTCTCTGATGGACACTCTCCGTCCAGGGCAACGTACTGGGTTCTGTTACTTACAATGTTTTCAAGCCAATCATAAATCTGGCAATGTGTTTCATATTTCGAGCTTTTGTTTGCAGACTGCAGTGCCACACTGTGTCAAACGCATTCCGGAAACCTAGAAATGTGGACTCTGCCTGTTGCCGTTCATCCATGGTTCGGAAGATATCTTGCGAGAAAAGGGAAAGCTGAGTTTCACACGCGCGATGCTTTCTAAACCCCGTTGATTTGTGGATAGAAGGTTCTCTCTCACTAGGAAGTTTATTATGTATTCGAACATAAAGTACGCTCAAGAATTCTGCAGCAAATCGGCGTTAAGAATATTGATATGTAATTTTGCAGGTCCTTTCTTTTACCCTTTTTTTTATATATTACTATTTGGCTGAGTCTTTTTAATGGCCGTATCACGCCTGATGTATTATCACTTATCAAGCTTATGTCTTCTTTACTTGTATGATATCCTCCGAGATCACTGCGATGAAACATTAAATAGGGACATGGTTCTGGTTCCTTCGTCTTATCTGTAGAACTATCCAACCTCTCTCTCTGTGCACCTGAGAACGTAAAAGACTATGTGTACTGTCTTTTAGTACTATTAATTCATCTTTACAAACAGGACGATTAGATCGATTTTCTTCATTTTTAGTGAAATTGCAAACCATTAACCACCAGAAACTGTATCTAACATTACCATTCGTCTAACGTACCATATTACGCTCACTTAGGTATATGCACCTTTCTTTGCTAGGAAGGAACATAACTACGCATGACATCGTTTGTAGGGATGGTCACAGCGGTGTAGCCAATGGGGAGGTGTTGTTATAAACCATAATGCATAATGGGCCTGTTCTTTCACTCAAAGATCCGCTTAATAAAATCGTTTATAGTTTGCATACACTTGTTTCCAAAATGTTCATCTTTCAAGAATAAAATAGACTTAAAACTAAGATTATTTAAAATTCCTGGATGCCTCCTCGTAGTCACATACATGTGTAACAATGAACTTCATCATGGTGCTCGTTTTAATGTGGTTCTAAATGTTTTAACGAAACTGCAAACTAGCGTTGTAACGGCAGAACGTATATTTTGAATCCTTAGTCGTCTCGAAACTCCTCTTAGATTAACCATGGGAGAAACACGACTCACTGGTTTTTCCCTATCGCGTACCCTCTGGGACATCGAGAAAAATACTGAAACAAAAGCTTTATGAAAAGAAATAGCTGGTGACTTGAGTTATATATGTTAATGTGTTAAAATCTTTTATAGATTTTACACTTGGTATCTTTTTAAAATCGAGTTAGATGAAAACCATTACTGAGAATACATAGACGTATAACAAAAAAAAAAAAAAATTAACCAACGAAACAAATACAAAATCAGTATAAATCATAGGAAAACCACCCAATTTGAATCTATGCCCTGGTAAATGAACTTAAGATACGGGTCTGGGTGGTTATACATCTGGTAGTTGCATAAATTATTGAATGTAATTATTGATTACGCAAACTATTCTCTTCACAGTATTTGTTCACAACGAGGATTTTGATGAAATGCTGTTTTAACAAGCTTAAATTTTGAACGAGGCTTATTTGGATTACGTCAATAATGTGGCTCTGCACATTTGTGGTGTGTCTACTTGTTCGTCAGTTCCACATTTTATTATACATCTTCCTCTTCTTTCTTCTTTTTCCTGGCCTTATTCCGTATCTTCCCGGGGTCGGCATGTTAATCTGTTTTTTTTTTCAGTGTAAGAGATAAAGGTTGTCCCCCCTCCTCTCCGGGACGAAATTGGTGTATCCCATTGTCTGCATCTAGTGTTATCCCATGTACGTCCCCGAATCTAGGACGTGGCGTGCTAACGAATGCGAGTGGGCACGTTGTTATTTTACATTTCTGAAGATATTTTTGGCTGAAAGAAATTGATTACCTGGATTTTTGTAAAACTGTGACCAAAGACCGTGAAAAAATAGTCCGGGTATCATCAAGATTACTGTTAAGTACAGGTGACAATGTTGTAATTAGTGATTTTAGTTGCACATTTGTTAGCAAGACTGTATCTATAGTATATTTGAATGGATATTATTAGCGCAGTAATAGTTCGTCACACATAAGACAGGCAATAGAGTTTTCACCAGCGCACTACCGAAGGCATTGTCACCTCCAGGTATGCGCCGTTCCCGTAGAGCCGGCATGCTGTTCGCACGGTTTCACGTTTCTGTGTCACAGGAGCGGAGCGGTCGGACAGCAAAACAATGCGGTAGCCATAGAATGAGAGTATTTCTCATACCAGACACACTTCACACGACACGAGAGGGCCACGTGTTATCCTAACACCCTCATCAACTTCTCGCAGATTTTTTTCGCACAGTGGAGAGTCAACGAGAAATCTCCTTGTTCGTTTAATAATGCTCCATCCACTCTGAGAGCTTCCTTTTAGGTTGACGGAATTGCGTAATTGTCAAATAATTTCCTCTTTACGTCCAGTAATCAGTGGAGTAATGGAATGGCTACAGGAACAACATTTTACACCACTGTCCTTGTTTAAAAGTTTAACCGACGTAGTTAATCTCAGTCAGTTAACGCAATGAAATATTCATGGCCCGAGACAATGGAAGTGGCACGCTGTGGCAACAATAGATGGCCTGGGCGTAATGTGACTCGCGTTCGATATTCCGTCAACACTTGTGCATAATGTCCCGGTCACGGGGTCGTTCCGAACGCCTTGCACCGGGCTAAGTGTATGCAAACGGCATTTCCGTGAGATTCTCTCTCTCAAGGTCAAGCTGCGCTGCTGGAACAGACGCCCTTGGATTCTGGGTGGAGGAAACTTCTTTTAACCATTGCAATATGCCGCCTTTCGAGACACCAGGAATGCATACAAATAGCGCTGTCATCTGCAGGCGTGGTTGGATCCGGGTCTTTCTGCATTTTGTAGTCCTGACGGGACCATTTATGCATCTTCTCATAACTGTATAGACAATTTATAAGATGAGTACTCAACTGATTTGGCGAAGATCGTTTCTACGTCTATTAATATGCTCTGGAAATCACTAGAAATTGCGTTTTATGGAGTACTTCTCGCTTTAGGACATATTCAAGTATCTTTCGAGATGTATTTAGAAACGAAGCTTTCGTAGACGATTGCTGATCTGCCTCTGTGTGAGTTGTTGTTATTATAATTGGATCTTTAGTGTATCGGGGAAAGAATAACTGTTTCTTAACGTATCTAAATCCGATGATACCGTATATACTCGGAAAGTTACTCTTGAGTGCATGGCGGACGGTACTTCGCATCAATATTAGGTAGTTTTCTTTTGACAATTCATATTTTACAGCTTTCTATAGTTAAACAAGCCGTTGACTATTCCTGCTGCTGTCTCACCTATACGCTCGATAGGTTCTGAGTATGGCCTGCCCAACCCTTGGTATGTATGCTACTAAAGGACCCAAAAATCTTTTCTCCGGCGCTTGTTCGCCATTGTACTAGTGACAAAAATAATTCAATGCAAGTTTCAGTAGTAGGAGTTGCGCTCTACTTGGTAGCTTAGCCAAAACTGTAAATTTTTAATTTTCTTCTATTGGTCTCCTATGTAGTTTATGATTTTTGTACCTAACTTTGATACGGATACCTCATGCCAACAATAATTTGAACTGATGGGAGTCCGAAGATTTCGTAGGAGATTTCAATTTTATTAAAATAATTTTGTGTACAGCTCCTCGTTGTACTACAAAACTAAGTATGAACCGATCGTCCGAGCACGTTTAAACGGTGGCCCTGATGGTCGAAGAAGACAGATGCGACTTAGTCGGACGTCAGCTCTTATTTAGTTTTCACCCAAAATTATTTTATTTGAACAGTACGAATTGATTCCGCAAAATTTACTTCTATTTTTTGAAAGTTACTTGTAGTTTTATTTTTATGCTTTACGAAGTGATACAATAAAGTTTGCAAAAGGCAGGGTCATCCTGATAACCATAAAGAATAAGGCAATATGAAGGCGTTTCGTACTGCTTAACGAATTATACCAAAATGATAAAATGTGTGATGAGATACTAGCGGTATGTGTCTGGCAGATCAAGAAGTGCCCAGAAAAATAATTCCTATTGTGGCGGCGATCATAGTTCCTGATACTTTTTCCCCGCTGTTTCATAGGGCGGTCAAAGGCGTACATGAACTGTAAGTAGAGGTAGAAATTGATTCACTCCTCAGAGCAATGATTTCGCAAAGACGAAAATTTGTGCCATGCAGCCTAAATCCCCAGACGCGTCTTTTTGGAGGATTTAGGAAGGCAGATCAGTAGGCAGGGAAAACGGCATCTGCTATAAGTCGAGCCCTTCCGCGCAAGTTTGGCGCCTCTACAATTCTGTCTGTTGTGGAATGCCGCCCAACTTGATACCAGGAAGGAACGGAGAGTGAGACTGATATAAACTTCCGTTTTGTTTCCAGTATACAGCAGACACCCTACATCCGACTGCAGATTCGAAATTGCTTAAAACTGTCCACAGTACGATGGTTCTAACTTCCTGAATATTATCTATTGAAGAACTCAAAACATCTGTGGGGTATTCAAACAACTGTAAGTAGTTATTTACCTCACCAGCATTCCCTTTGTAGAAGTAGACCTTAAATACGAGGAGGATTACTGTAAATTTGACACAGCGAATTTTTCGCAGTGGTTAAGAAACAGTTGTCACGCTACGGTGGATCGGGTCTAATCACCAAACTGACCATACAGTTCAGGATTTACGTGTTTCGCGTAACTCGTTTAAAGTGAACAATGGGATGTTTCCTCCTAGAAGGACACGGCCAATTTCACGTCACACCCTTGTCCAGTTGGAACTTGTCGTCAATGAAAAGTTACTGTTGTTTCTTTTTTTTTAAAATAAATCAATAAAATTGCCACGACATAGGTGTCCATTTTTAAGTACATTTTCACTTCAGTTTTAAATAAATCCACCAGATTATGGAGCTGTAAATCTCCTAAGCGCGTAGTGGAAACAATAATTTGTATGACTAGTAGAGATATTTGTCTACTCAGTTGATATTATTAACTACCATGAATAGAAACTTATAAAAACCTTCTGTAATGTGTGTTAGGGTACTTAGTTCATTTCGGTGAATCAACTTCGACCTGTTATATTTGTGATGTTATATACCGAACTGCACAATACGTCGGCGAAGACCAGTTTTTGAAGTACAACAAAGACATTCGATGCATACAGTTTGTATCTGTCTCTAATCTAACGTTCCTTGTTTGGAACGTCATAAACAGGAACAAAATAGTAAAAGAGTCATTAACTCGAAGGTTAACTCGAAGCCACAGAGCTTTAGGAGGCACGTTCGTATTGAAGGTGGTTTGCCACTGCCTTCCTCCGACTTGGAATTGGCATTTATAGGGAGAGCTACCGAGTGAGATGACGCAATAGTTAGTACACTGGACTCTCTTAAGGCAGATGCCACGATGGATTGTTTGAAAAGGATACGGCGGATTTCCTTCTTCATCCATCTTTAATCCGAACTTGTGTGCCGCCTCTAATTATCTCACTGACGGAATGTTAAACTTAAATATTTCTTCCTTTAGTTATAAGAAGAGCTTTCGTTTAATATGGACTCCGAACCACAGTGCGAATTGACGTTGATCATGATAAAAATCATTGGCAGAGATGAAAGACATAATACGTGACAAGAAAAAACTCCTTGGATGAATGCGAACTAACACCGGATCTTTGGGATGGTAATCCGGCAATGAGATGGTAAGCCACACATACAGGGTTAGTCAGAAGGAAAGCTACATACTTTGAGAAATGATATTATTAGTGATTCTGAACAAAAAACCTCAAACGAACATATGACGTTTTCTTAACCGAATATGATACACAGCCGTTTGAAAGTCAAGGGCATCAGTCGTATGTCCTTCTTCACCAGAACTCATATGTGAACACAACCAAAGCGACATTAAGCTATGTAGTGTTGTCAGTTCAGTGCGCTCTTCATACAGTACCTCACTGAAACGTATCCTAGACGTTGGATCGGTCGCCGTGGAGTAATTTCTTGGCCACGGAGGTCACCCCATCTTACTCCGTTGATTACTGTTTGTAGGTTGACTTAAGAGCGAGATCTACACTTGCGCAGTAGAAACAGAGGAGGAACTTCTCTCTTGTATTTTACATGCGTGTTCTGTGAGAAAGGATCGTATGAACAAGCTCAGATCATTAACACAGCAGCTGCGTACAAGAACAGCGAAATGCCCTGCACCTGATGGAGGATGTTTTGGACATCTTTTGTGAGGAAATGTATACAATTAAACAAAACGTTATATCACAATGTTTCATTTACTGTCACCTCATTGTTTTCATTAATCTTCTTGGAAACTGATAAGTACAGGACATATGTTCATAGAACTTTTTTGTTCGGGATCACTAATGCTATCACCCTTCAAAGCATTATCTTCCCTCCAGCCTCACCCTTGTATAGGTATGGTATAACACGACAAATTGGAAGATACTGACTCGTCGATGATCAAGAATCTTGCGTAGTGCAGCATGTTGGCATGTTAGAAATTATCGACTGACAATTGTTTTCTCAAGTTCGAAATTTTTGTTTCATCCTGTAACAGTGTTTCTGCTACTCAGCGACTCTCAAATTGTACTGACCGTTTCCTCGCAGCCCCCGTGTATTGGTCCAGTAATCGACGATTTATGGTTGCCTTGAAGCGCTCAGGCGGTCCCTGAAGTCTTCCTGCTTTAACATATTTGATCCCTGCAGGTTCGCTCCATTGCCATCCATTCCTGTTCAGAGTTGAAGAAGGGCGCTCGACTTGTCAGCGACTAACAGTTTACTATAACTTTCGGAGATTCGACAAGTTTTGTTCGTCTCCGTCGGAGTGCTCCGTTCACTCGTGTGGTTGCACCACGATTCTGGAGTAATACCAATTGGCTTCGAATGGTGAAGAGGCAAACCCGGCTGCTAGCGCGGCCATGAAAAATGTGTATCCTTTCCGGCAGAGGGAGTTGGAGCGTCCACAGACGCGTCGACAGCAGCGCGCAGGCTCCTTCTTTCTTAAAGGGGTGAGCGGTGTCAAGGACAGACCGGCGGCTCTGGCTGGCGGCTCCCGCGCCTCAGCGCACCTCGCCGCCTCACGCCGGAGCGTCCGTCCCATCGCAGTGCTTTCTCCGCGCGCGCCTGCCTTGTATGTCACCGGCCTACTGTCTGAGGCCCGCGGCTTGCGCCTCCATCCGGTATCTCCCCGCCTCGTCCCGATCGAGCGCCAGACACCGTCCAACCACAGTGAAAGCCGCCTACCGTTTGACAAATAACGAGACTTTAGGCACCGGTAATCGCTTTCTCTTCCTGCAGTATCCGTGGGCGGATCTCTGGTGGCCAGATAATACATGTAATAGATAACATGCAAGGAGCAGTTTGGATGCAAACGGTAAAATATGAGAGATTACTCCACACATAGCCGACAGGTAGTATTAGGCACCCTTACAGCATGCAGTTACTGCTCACGAACGAATTATCCGAATGGGACGGAAATCGGTGGATACAATGTGCACGCACACACAAACAAATGACTACGGATTCAGAAAAAAATGTATGATTTATTCAAGAGAAAGATCTTCCTAACTGAGCAAGTCAATAACGCGTTGGTCCACCTCTGGCCCTTATGCAAGCAGCTATTCTGCTTTGCATTCATTGATTGATAGGGTTGTTCGATGTCCTCGAGGGCGATATCGTAGCAAGTTTATCCAATTGGCGCGTTCAGATCGTCAAAATCCCGAGTTGATTGGAGGGTCCTGTCCACAATGTCCCAAGCGTTTTAAATTAGGGAGAGAAAGTAGGGTTCAGCATGCACGAAGACAAGCAGTAGGAACTCTCGCCGTATGCAGGCGGACATTTATCTTTCAGAAATGCAAGCCCAGGGTGACTTGCCATGAAGAACAACAAACGGGGTGTAGAACATTGTCACTGTATCGCCGTGCTCTAATGTGCCGTGAATGACAACCAAAGGGGTCCTGCTTTGAAAAGAAATGGCACCCGTGACTATCAGTCCAGGCTGTTGGGTCGTGTGGCGGGCGACAATCAAGTGGGTAGCCCGTCGCTGTCCGGAGCGTCTCCAGACTTGACTTCGCTGGTCGTCGGGGCACATTTCGAAGCGGGAGTCATCACTTGAGACACTATTGCAGTCCATGAGGCCGAAGAAGTGTCTGGAAACGCCCGGGCAGCGGAATATTTCGACGATCTAAAGCGCCAGTTGGATAGAATTTGATTCAATATCCCTCAGAAGGAAATCCAACAGCTCTGTCAATCAGAGCCAGGAATTACAAATGAGAAGGGGAAAAAAGCCATGAGTTTTAAAAGCGCAAAGCTGATACATTTTTTTGTTCAGTAATTGCTATCCGTTATGTCTATAACAAATGATTACTCATATGCTTTATTAACTCACCATGGTCCTTTAAAAAAAAAAAAAAAAAAAAAAAGGTTCAAATGGCTCTGAGCATTATGGGACTTGACATCTGAGGTCATCAGCCCCTAGAACTTAGAACTACTTAAACCTAACTAACCTAAGGACATCTCACACATCCATGCCCGAGGCGGTATTCGAACCTGTGACCGTAGCGGTCACGCGGTTCCAGACTGAAGCGCCTAGAACCGCTCGACCACAGCGTCCGGCAGTCATTTCGTCGGATAAGTGTTCTTTCACACTGTTTCCATCTTCTGGCCAAGTTTACCTCCCAAGAATGACACATGGTGAGGGATTCAGTGATGATTTGGGCAGCCATATCGTAGTATTGTATTGTATTGCATGTTAACCGGTTACCTAGAAACGATGGAGAGGCTCCGTCCCTGCCGCAGCCGCAGTGGTCCACAACCCCACGACGACTATCGCAGTCCACTTCACCCCTCCGCCGCCCCACACCGAACCCAGGGTTATTCTGCGGTTCGGCCTCCGGTGGACCCCCCAGGAAACGTCGCGCACCAGACGAGTGTAACCCCTATGTTTGAATGGTAGAGCAATGGTGGTGTACGCGTACGTGGAGAACTGGTTTGCACAGCAATCGCCGACATAGTGTAACTGAGGCGGAATAAGGGTAACCAGCCCGCATTCGCCGAGGCAGATGGAAAACCGCCTAAAAGCCATCCACAGACTGGCCGGTTCACCGGACCTCGAAACAAATCCGCCGGACGGATTTGTGCCGGGGGCCAGGCGCTCCTTCCCGCCCGGAAAGCGGCGCGTTAAACCGCACGGTCAACCGGGCGGGCTTATCGTGGTATTGCGTGGGCCCCAAGGTTGTGTGCTCGCTATCCACCTCCATCATTGTTTCCTGATCTTGCACTAAGAATGGTAAAATATTCCCTTTAAAACAATAAAGAGCCTGTATTTATCCAGTCCGAGACGACTGGAAGCTGTCTTGAATGCCAAAGGTTTTCCTACACCTTATTAGACACGGCAGTTTCTTGTATTCGTGCTGTTTCTATATTTCTGTACACCTCCTGTATGTATAATGGATCGCCGGCCAGAGTGGCCGAGCGGTTCTAGGCGCTACAGTCTGGAACCGCGTGACCGCTACGGTCGCAGGTTCGAATCCTGCCTCAGGCATGGATGTGTGTGATGTCCTTAGGTTAGTTAGGTTTAAGTAGCTGTAAGTTCTAGGGAACCGATGACCTGAGAAGTTAAGTCCCATAGTGCTCAGAGCCATTTGAACCATTTGTATAATGGATCCTGTGCTTACCATCGAGGAGGTCAACGCTTAGGCCCCCACAACACGCTTCTACCAAACCGGACAGCAACATTCACTTGCTAGAAACCTGCATTTACGCCTCACGTATAGGCCTGGCGCGCGCAGTATTGAACGAAAACAGTGCCACTTTCAGCACTGGGTGTGAGGAGCGAGGGAGAGGGGTGGTCTGCAGCCAGCGATATCGCCCAGGAATGTCCAGGCAGCGCCAGACGGCTGCGTTCCGGGAGAGAAAACCTTGTACGGGGAGCCGGAAGTGGCACGTGTACGTGATCCAGAGCGACAGCGCCGGAAACCTGCCGCCGACTTTCTCGCTGGCCAGCGGCGGCCGCTTTGAAATTCCAATATCCCTCCTCCCCACACTGGCTTTCTAATAGTTGCTGTAGTTTGAACAACCGTATTTTCGATTTCCACATTAACATGTAAAGCCGTAGTTTGCTTTAGCGTAGCAGATACATACGTAAAGGAACGTAGACAACGTCGTTGCTTCCACCGTCTCTCCATAGAAGTAGCCTGCTTCGGTAAGTGACGTCGTCGGCAACGTGTGCCGGTGTTGTGACGTTTGACGTAGTGGTAGACGGTACGAAAAACACTCGTGTGAAAAATTTTATCAATGGGAATCGGCCTCCAATGGCAAGAGAGGAGATAGTGGGAAGTTGATCGTTACTATGTAACGGAGATGTTTAGTGAACTTCAAGGGATTAGCTGAACGAAATATTGTATTGCATTCGTTATCCATATAATAGATTTCCCGTGTTCGTTCCATTTTATGTCGCTTCGTAGTAATACCCCCAGGTATATTTACGAGAAGACGAACAAAATCATTGCCGGCCGCGGTGGCCGAGCGGTTCTAGGCGCTTCAGTCCGGAACCGCGCGACTGCTACGGTCGCAGGTTCGAATCCTGCTTCGGGCATAGATGTATGTGATGTCCTTAGGTTAGTTAGGTTTAAGTAGTTCTAAGTTCTAGAGGACTGATGACCTCAGATGTTACGTCCCATTGTGCTCAGAGCCATCTGAACCATTTTTTTAACCCAATCATTTGCTACTATAGTTGCACTCGGATGCCGTCCAGTTCTTTCTCGTGTTAATGAAAATTATCTTACATTCGTCATTCAGCACATCAGATTGTACTATTGTCTATACCGTTATGCAAAACTGGTTCAAATGGCTCTGAGCACTATGGGACTTAACTTCTGAGGTCATCAGTCCCCTAGAACTTAGAACTACTTAAACCTAACTAACCTAAGGACATCACACACATCCATGCCCGAGGCAGGATTAGAACCTGCGACCGTAGTGGTCGCGCGGTTCCAGACTGTAGTGCCTAGAACCGCTCGGCCACTCCGCCTGGCACCGTTTTGCATTTTCTAACAATAATGCCGCAGTCAAGCAGAAGAAGACTACCGACTTTCTTATTAACCGATGCGTAGAATCGAAATGCTGCATTTAGATCGCTTCTAGTCTGTAGACTCGACATTTAGCTCCGCAAGGGAGGACAGTTTTATGCATAAGTTGTTGTTTTATCTCACTGTGAGCAGCAAAGTATTAAGTTATAGGGACGAGAGCATACATGATTTATCAATGAATGGTCTAATCTTTTCTTGTTATCAGCCGTGTGGCAGCGTCGCCTTGAAGAGAAGTTTTAGCGAGTACCTGCTCGCTGACTTTGCCTGTAGGTGGTTTAAACAGCGCTGCCATTCGGCTGATAACACGAGAAAATTTCGTCTGATTCTAAGGAGCCTGAGCCATGTAATGGCCCTTAACAGCTGCTTTTTCTTTTCGCCATCACTTTCTTCCATCCTATGAAAAGAACTATATTTGGATTCTTATAAACATTTACAAGCTCCGTGGAACTATCGTTCCATAAAACTGTGGCCCTCTCACCGACCGCTGCTTAGTACTGAACGGGTGCCTCTTCGATCATTACAACCGCTTTCGAAACAGCAGTCGCTTTAACCACTTATCAATCTTCTTACCTTAACTTGCGGCATTGGTGACCACTCTAGAACATGAGTGGACAAACGTAAGCTAAAGACAGTTCAACTCTCCTCCGCAGGAGCTTCACCTGTTCGAAGTGGACGTTAGAGACAGTAAGATCTCAATGGTCAGCACCTTGAGTTCCATTTTGCGGTGGGTACCGTTACGTTGGAGCGGCTTGGAGGAGGGCGCAGCTGCTTCCGGAATTAGCAGCTGCCACAACGTGCCGTTGCTTCCTCTTGCGCAAAGAATGCACCGTTCAGAATACTGGGTTTAGCCTAACTGATGTTCCCGAGCATAGCCCACAGATTCCAGCGCGGTCACATACTGTTAAGTACGGAACACTGCGACATCCCTGCTCATGGTGAGACGAAAGCTTTGACTATACTGGCTGCGTTCGGCTGTCAGTGTTGCAAAAGTAACTACCATATGAAAATATCTGCGTGTAGATAATTCTTTGATGACAGCCCCTGAAGGACCATATTCCAAACAAAAATGCAGATATAGAATGATAAAATAAAGATTTTCCAGCCAATACATAACAATAATACGAGCAGTTTATTTCAGGAGGCTCATTTTGCACTTGCGCCGAAGCAACAAGGTGGTAAAATGGAGTTTGGAGAGTTAGTGACGCAACTCATAATTCATAATTCACGTGTTTGTCGGAGGAAAAAATTTTAGTGTCCAAGCGAAGTGGATTGATAGAGGAACGAATTCAGGGGCCATCTCTCCTAAATATGCCCTTTATCGTTAGGAAATGGTAACATGGAATGATCACACGCTGTACTTTACATAGCTATAATGTGTAGATTTTCCTTACATTGATTGCACTGCACCTACGATTGAAATTATAGCCGCGCGGTATTATCCGGGCGGTCTAAGGCGCTGCAGTCATGGACTGTGCGGAGATTCGAGTCCTCCCTCGGGCATGGGTGTGTGTGTGTGTTTTTGTCCTTAGGATAATTTAGATTAAGTAGTGTGTAAGCTTAG
Source organism: Schistocerca piceifrons (assembly GCF_021461385.2). NCBI lineage: Eukaryota > Metazoa > Arthropoda > Insecta > Orthoptera > Acrididae > Schistocerca > Schistocerca piceifrons. The sequence continues at coordinate 312,942,442 of NC_060138.1, forward strand.
GGACTGATGACCTTAGCAGTTAAGTCCCATAAGATTTCACACACATTTGAACATTTTTGAACATTGAAATTATACTTGAGCAGCATGGAGATATTCACTTGCCTCTTTCTTCTCCTTTTCCTTATTCTTATTACTTGTTTCCTTCTGGATTGAGCATGATGTTTAGAACATTAGAAAAGTAATCATGCTAGCGTAACATAATGGAAAGTGTCATGTTATCAGCACCTGCATCCCTGTAAGATAAATACGGCTTCAGAAAGCGACGAGTTGGTTGTATGTTTATGGAGCCAGATATACTTTTACAATCACTACTGAGCGAAGTTCCATTACAATAAAAATGAGAAAGTAGTCATTGAAAAAGTCGAGGACGAGAGGAGAACAACCCAAAGAGGTCGAGAGACTGAGAACCACGGTACCTAAATATAGCGAAGATGAGAGTAATTGCTGTAGGTTTTTGAAACCGGGCCTCCTGTGAGTAAGTTTACGATAAGCACATAAAGCTACATCAGTATGGTCGGATGGGGATTGTAACATACGCCGTCTCAAACCGAGTCCCGTATCTTAATTACTTCCCAACCGTACTAATAAGAAGTTATTAGCTGTTATATTCGAGAATTCAGCTTCAAGGTTTCGTGATTTTTCGAGATTTTTCCAACCGAATACTGATATAGTTCATATTAGAGGTCATTGACGGTAAACTGTAAATGTGCGTTTTTAACATAAACTCTTCGTTCTTGCTAAAACCTATTATCAAAGACTGAAATAAAACTGGAAAACGCTAAGGTTGGTTGGGGGGAAGGAGACCTAACAGCGAAGTCATCGGTCCCATCGGACAAGGGAAGGAGGGGGAAGGAAGTCGGCGGCGATCTTTCAAAGGAACCATTCCTGCATTTGCCTGTAGCCACTTAAGGAAATCACGGAAAAATCAGGATGGCCGGACATGGGTTTGAACTGTCGCTCTCCGGAATGCGAGTTCCGTGTGCTAACCACTGCGCCATTTCTATCTGTTTGCGGTATGGATAGCGCAGTCTTCCATCTATTCCACTAAAATGTCTGTCACTGTAATGTCATGTAATAATGTTTATGGTAGCAGTTGTGTCCATTAATACTTTAACTTTGACACCATACACTATTGCTACATCTCGGTTTTAAATGAACGTTGAACAACAACTCACACAGAATTTGAATTTCGGTTCTATGAAATAAGGTCACCATTAAATTTGTAGTGACTCATATAACGCAACGGCTTCTGCCTGACTGGAGAGTTGTGAAAGGGAGCACCTTGCCACGTATTTCTTCGTGTAGCAACTGTCAACAAGAATAAGCGCTATAAGTAGACGCCAACGAAAACTTGCTGTCTTTGGGCTCACTAAAGTTGCATAACGAGACACAGGATACACTTTACGACCAAAACACGCGAATCAAGCATTGCTGGAATGGTATTAGATTTTTCAGTTCCTCTTTCACATGAATGCACTCGCAGAGCATCATACCGTCCTCAAATAACTCCAGAGGTGTGTTATAGCACATTGGCCAGTTGGCACTGCGTAGTTCAATTTTTTAAGTTTTCAAACAGTTTTTAAATATATTTAAAATCCGGCTTCATGACTATTCAAAATGCGGATTATTTTACTGTACACATTTCGTTTTATTGATTTAAAACATCGTCAGTGGTAGCATTTTTTTTAGATTTACGTTTACATCTGAAAGTGTTGTCTGCTTGCACGCTAGTCATGAATTCCTGCATTAAGCACTCATGTTTTTTTGGGATAATTTCGCGCTAGTTTGCTGCACTACAGGTTTACTGAAATACAAAGCGACTAAATATTGCACCAGCAGTACTGGTTTAGGTTCTGCTGGCTTTTTGTGTAATATAAATACGGGTTTTAAATAACCACGTTATTATTCACTTTCAAAAATGGTTCAAATGGCTCTGAACACTATGGGACTCAACTGCTGTGGTCATAAGTCCCCTAGAACTACTTAAACCTAACTAACCTAAGGACAGCACGCAACACCCAGCCATCACGAGGCAGAGAAAATCCCTGACCCCGCCGGGAATCGAACCCGGGAACCCGGGCGTGGGAAGCGAGAACGCTACCGCACGACCACGAGATGCGGGCATTATTCACTTTCCAGCCCTTCGAGACCACACGAAGCACAACAAGCGGCAATTCAGGAGTTTTGTTTTAGCTTCTCCTTGCCTCATATTACTTTCATTCTTTCAGAATGTCCTATTCCCTGCTCGTGGTACAATGTTGTTCAATATTCTTGGGTTTTTCTGGCACGCCAACAATCCGCTTTCGAATTTTCTGCATAAAAAGTCTGGTACATCAAGTTGTGTTATTTTTGCTTTTCATCGGGTCTCCTTTTACTGCAGCGATCCATTTTATCGTTGCAGTTCAAGCTTTATTGAGATTTCCATTGAATTCCACAACATGTCTCGTTAATGTGGTTCATTCCTTTCTTTTCATATGCCAATATAATTTTAGTCTGAGATTTTTTCTTATTCAAATAAATGTTGGTACACTTTTCAGTTTTATTATTTTCTCTGAATCTTAATTAAGTACAAACACTGCGGGCACGAGACGAATGAGGGATTTCAGTCAATGCAAAGAAATGTCAGTTCAAATCTTTACCACACTGGTTTATGATGGGAAAACCACTGAAAACATTAAGAACGATGATCACATGAATGATACTGCTTAGTGATTAGCAGAGAGTACTTTCGTGGAGAACCAGCAGGGGAGCATCTGGGGAGTGGCGGGAAGCAATTTTTCGACCGTGGCCGGTTTGGCCGGATGGCGCAGTGCATCGGCCGTGACTTAAGGTTCGCGCGCGGTCACTGCCAAGCGCAGGGCCACTGTTTATACACAGCGCGGCCTTGGTGACTGCCCAGAGGTCTGACGCAAGTTGCCGGCCCCGAGTGCTGCTGCTGCTGCTGCCGCGGCACCTTGCGGAGGAGCCGCCAGGGGAATGGAAGCGAGTCAGTGTGTCAGCTGCCGGCCGCTTCCGTCCCGGAGACACACACCGCACCAGAACCGGTCTCCCCTCATCCCACACTCGACACCCCAGCCATTCCCCCAGGGAAGGACGCGCGGGCTCCGATTCCAAAAACAAAAAAGGAACCAGGGGCGGCAAGTCCCGTTATGTGCACTCTCCTGTGACGTACGCATCCCGCCAAGAGGGGTGTGAGAGCGGTGGCGGTGGTATTGGGGGGGGGGGGGGGGAGGGGGGAATTCAAAGCGTGTGTGTGTGTGTGTGTGTGTGTGTGTGTGTGTGGTGGGAGGGCAAAGGCAGCAGGTGACTATGTTGGCGTCACGTTGCTCCCGGTGGATACCACAAAAATGCTGCCTACCTGGTGCGTACGGTAATTTTCGTACGGATGTCGTGCAGAGGTATCGTAACATCCGTGAGAATGATGACAGGGTAAAACGAATACTGCTCTGTCAGGTAACGCAGCGTGACGAAGCAACAGGTTCAATAGATTAGCTTTTGCTGCGTGGGCATGTTACTCATTTTCAGTAGGTCTATATGTCAGAAAACAAGTCGTGAAATAAATAAATGCCGCGCGCGGTACCCGCGCGGCTCCCCTCGTCGGAGGTTCGAGTCCCCCCTTGGGCATGGGTGTGTGTGTGTTGTACATAGCGTAAGTTAGTTTAAGTTAGATTAAGTAGTGTGTAAGCCTGGGGACCGATGGCCTCAGTAGTTTGGTCCCGTAGGAACTTACCACCACAATAATAATAATAATAATATAAAAGCTTACACCAGGCTCCCCTCGTCGGAGGTTCGAGTCCCCCCTTGGGCATGGGTGTGTGTGTGTTGTACATAGCGTAAGTTAGTTTAAGTTAGATTAAGTAGTGTGTAAGTCTGGGGACCGATGGCCTCAGTAGTTTGGTCCCGTAGGAACTTACCACCACAATAATAATAATAATAATATAAAAGCTTACACCAGGAATGAAAGACGAGAACCGTACAGTTATGAAATACCCAATAATTTTTTGTAAATAATTTTTGTGAGTTCAACGAAAAGTATCTGTAAGAGTGAAAACAATAATATCAAATCGCCTCGCTCTCTCCATCCTACCCTTTTCTCGATAGAATACATGTTTCAAGTTGTGCGACAAACGGTAGAATGCTTTAGCGGTGTGCTTGTCACGAAGGTACATAGCCAGAAATGACGGCACAGTTTACAGATAAACAAACTTGTAACCGTTGAAAGCAGAATAAAACAGTAATTTTGAAACAAACCGATCACAATTGGTCAAATGAAACTTGCGCTCTACACGTAAAACTGCACTGAAACGACCTTCCCCGGTGGACTGAATTGTCTGGCGAAACGTAAATAGAACGTAGTTCTTTAACTGTTACGCCGATACACAGTTTTAGTTTGTCGGGAATTTCAAGAGGATATTTTCCACGGTTTACTCCGGAATAGATGGCAAAGCGCAATATATAAACAATCTCTTAAGACTACTTAATAATATTAAGTAATAGATCCAGTTGCATAAAACGTATCTCTTGCCACAATAAATATATTTTTAAGCAACAGCAGTTATTGTTTAATCAAACTTATAACAACACCTCGTGTCCAAGACTGAGGAACACGTTTAAGAAAACAGTAAAGATCGCGAATGTTACGAAATGGAACATCATCGTTTTTCAAGGTTTGTGTTACCATCAAGCACCCGGCAGAATTATGTTGTCCATCTTCCACAGAATACGCGTTAATGTTATCGTTAAACTTCTTCGTGTAGAATTACTGTCGGGTACCCGGGTTCCCGGGCTCGACTCCCGGCGGGGTCAGGGATTTCCTCTGCCTCGTGATGACTGGGTGTTGTGTGATGTCCTTAGGTTCGTTAGGTTTAAGTAGTTCTAAGTTCTAGGGGACTGATGACCATAGATGTTAAGTCCCATAGTGCTCAGAACCATTTTTTTGAACTGTCGGGTAAACTATGTAGATCGCCAATTTTGTCCTAGTTGTCGATGAAGGCTGTAACTTTGTTGAATGTTCCGTCTTGTCGCATTACGAGTTTTTTTTAAAGATACGTTTCTGGCAGAAAATTTTTATTCAAATATCATTATAGGGTATTTCCCCCTTTTTGATAAAAATGCATTGGAGACATCAACATTAGCTAAATAGCATCCCTATATGCAACTGAATCACGGGGCACTAGAAACAAAGCAAAATGTATCAATAGTGGCTAGCACAATCAGACATGTGCAGCTAAAGAAAGGTCCTCTTCTCACGTACTGAAATCGAATGAGGAAACTGTGTGTCCGCAGCACAATATTGTAATGCGATGTTCCTCATAAAAACATACTGAAGACTGAATATACGAGGGTCATTCAATAAGTAACGCCCCATTTTTTTCTCGGAACGTATTTATTGTTAAGAGTCAGAATTTGGTGATAATATGCAGGAATACGTCTTGTCCATGTTCTGTTTTGCTACTTAATCACTTTCTATGGGGGACCGATGACCGTAGTAGTCTGATCCCTTTAATCCCACAAACCAACCAAATTTCTATCGCCTTACGCCAACGTTGTGGAAGAGCATGTATTCCCTGCTGGTAAAAGGAAATTGGAAACTTGTGAGAAGTCCTATGGGACCAAACTGCTGAGGTCATCAGTCCCTGCGACGGTCGCAGATTCGAATCCTGCCTCGGGCATAGATGTGTGTGATGTTCTTAGGTTGGTTAGGTTTAAGTAGTTCTAAGTTCTAGGGGACTGATGACCTCAGCAGTTAAGTCCCATAGTGCTCAGAGCCATTTGAACCAATTTTTGAATCATCGCTCCCTAAGCTTACACACTACTTAATCCAACACAAACACCCATGCCCGAGAGAGGACTCGAAGCCCCGACGGGGGCTGGTAAAAGCTCTTGTCCTGTAGGCGTGGCCATGTTTTCACTGCGTGACTGACACTCTCGTCAAAGTGTGTTCCCCGTAGAGAATCTTCACGTGGCCCAAAGAGATGGAAGTCCGATGGTGCCGGATCTGGACTGCAGAGTGGATAATGCGATGTTGTAACAGGACGTTCTAGGTGTAGCTGATCATGGAGCTCAGTTTCTGCGTTTCCTGGGGCTGTTAGTTTCTTTGCCCATCGTCCAATTGTACTCCTACCAACCGCAGCATGGCCAAACACTGCACACAAACGTATATGGATGCTCACCACGCTTTATTTTTCTGCACACAAGAATTCAATAACAGCACGCTGCTTGTAACGTGAGTCGTATGCAGACGCCATTTTACGGTTCTGCCATCTGCCAGAACGATTCGAAACTTCACCAGCGCACAGAACAAACATCAAATCTGAAGCACCAACAAGGACGTTTGTCTATGTATATTAATGGCCTTTTGAAATAATGAGGGCCATTATTAACGACCCTCGTAAAATTTTCGCTACAATAAAAATATTTTTGATCGTTAGTCGCAACATTAGACACACATCATTACCACGAATGTTTTCTTCTAAATAACTGAGGAGCTATCACACTTCTGCAGCGATTTTAGAAGTTGTGGATAGCACTCTGTTTATTACGCTGTGGTGACATGTGTCCACTACATAGTTGTGTGCGCTGGTGTAAGAACTTAAATGATGTCTTCACTATTTAGAGTATTTTGTGACGTTAATCTTGAGAAAGGTTCCCTCAGAGAAGAACTCTGGCAAGGAGAAAATTACCGTTGGATTACAATTGAAGAACGGCAAGAGCCTCACAACTGGTACAGCTCGGATCGTGACTAGCCCTTTCGCGCCACGTTTTGCTAAGAGTGAAAACTTCATTTAGCTTCTGCACTCTCTCTCCATTCTGTTAAGCAACAAGTTTCTAACAACCATGAATGTTCACCTAGCGGTAACTGCTTACGACATTGACCATAGCGATTTCCTGTCAGGACAATATTTTACATTTAAAATTAAGAACCTAAAATTCGATTGCTCCAACCATGTACAACGGATAATAATAGTTGTTATCAAATGCTTATAGCACGAGATAAGAAGGAAAGAAACACTTCTGATTACACAGCACACTCATACACTGAAGTCTTTCTCGAACAGATTCTTTATCAGCGAGACTTATTATACCATCTTCTTGTTTGTTGTTTCGATCGACTTCAACCATGTCCGTCTCTGTATTATGAAAAGGCGCTGCTGAACCAGCAGTTCAGCGCCCCAAAACCGTAATCATCATCATCATCATCATCATCATCACTGTCATCATAATCATCCTATGGAAAGATGTCGTTGTCGCTCGTGTAACGTTACTGTTGTATTTTGAATTCTGGGACGTTTAATCAAGATTTTACGTTCAAGGTCGATGTATCGATTGCAAAGCAGCCTGTTCGAAATCAAAAAAATTCAAATAATTTTCCTTTTAAATATAAATGCGGTACAATGTTTAAAATCACTTCTTCGTTCGTGCATGTCCAATTTTAACTCGTAAACGACTTTATAGAGTCCTACGAAGGGCCAGCAGAAGACGTTATTGATTGCAGACCGGCTAGCTGATGGACAGCTTACAGCTGCTTGACCCTCTTGGTGGATATCACAAGGCTTCTGTTTTATTTCTGTGTAATCACTGCCTGTTGTAAACCTTTCAATGGGCGTCAGTATGATTGCAGGCATCTGACGCATAACTGTGTAGTTCTGGTTGGTATGATGACGCTAGTACAGTTTACTGTTGTATCTGCTGTTACTAATGGGTCCAACTTCATTACACTCTACACGTATTCCTTTATTGAATGAGGGACTAAGTACGTGCTTGGAAAAAAATCTACGATACGGTGAGAAAACCACCCTTGGTTGTCCTACAGCTATTAATTTCATTAGACGTTTCGTCTTGATTCTTACACGTCTATCCATGCATGGGATACCGAGAAACGATAAGCTTTCTCCGTCGTATAAGGGTAACAGTGTACATGTGTCCTTCCCGGCGATAGCCTGAATATATGTCAGAGGTCTCAACAGTACTTTTTTTTTAATTTCGTAGCGTGTGATTAACACTGAAGTCTGCTTTCTTTTGTCAGGATTGGCCGCCTAAACTAGGTACTGAGAATACCGGCTCGATGACGTTTCACTTGGAGGCTACGGTACAACAGGCGGATCACGGAAACTCGCTCTGCCGCTGGAGAAAGTTTGCAGCCTCATTGTTTCCGTTCTTTCAAACTGCGACCGTGGCCTTCGTGCGAACGCAGTCACACTGGTACTATCGGTGTCAAGGCAAAACTGTGAACCATCCAGGCGCGTTTCTGTCTCAGATGCAGCACCGCGACCGGCTCCACTGCGTGCCGGAAGGAAAACAGCTGGTGAAAGAAAGCGAAAATCTTGGAAAAGAATAAGTTGAGGTCGCACAGGCAGAGAGACAACACGCTAATGAAACTCGACAGACACGTATTTAAATATGTACACCTTTAGTAGACCATCACCTGGTGATCCGACTCGAAATATAACTGCTGCGACTGAGTTTTACTGCACAGTTTAACTGGCATCCCCCACTAGCCACAGCGACAGGTTTTTAAAGAGTTTGTAAATATTTTATATCGATTATTATATTTTTAGTGTCAAAACATTTGCTAGAAATGTTGAATGCGCCCTACTTTTTCATTTGTTTACTTTAATAAGAGACTAATGAAAACAGTTTCTGGAACTTTCTAATGCGAAGATACTTGCAGCAATATTGTGTCTTAAAGAGTTCCTAGATTCATCAGCTGCTAACGAAAGATTCCATTTAGGTATCGCTTCCATTGCCTTGTCCTTTGTTCCGTTTGAAAAGAACGGAGAAGGGACCCCAACACTGTGTCCCCCGAAGCAGATAATTCTGGAAGATATTCAATGAATCACATATAGAGCTGGAATTTAGGACGAAGATTCCTGTTATCTTCTGAAGGGGACCTCGGCGTGTTTTAGGAAGAAAGGCAGGTTACGCTCAGATGAAGATATACATCGTTCCCGAGTCCCGTTCGAGCCATCCTTTAACGTCTCTGTGTCATTTCGCTCCTATCTACCACTTATACGATTATTTCTTGTCTTTTCACATCGATGCAACTTTTGTTGTGGCGTTCTTGGCATGTTCTTGCGCCGGAACGTCTGCTTCATATCAGAAACTTTGGCAGTTCGATATAAGACGCTCATTCCGTAGTAGGCTCTGGCTTCGAATTTCCTTTCGGCTTTCCAGATTTCCATAAGCAAATTAAGGCGAAAGCCAGCATGGTTTCTATGAATACTCCATGACAGATTTCCTTCCACATATTTCTAATACCCCGCGCCTCTAACGGTCCCGGTCTTAGCTGTAACCTTTCTTCGCCCATAGTAAATCGATACTAATAACTGATCTGAAATAACAAAACGAATGTACTTCTTGCATTTTCGTCGTTGACCAGTTCTCATAAGTGTTCAAAAAGTACCATATTTTTACTGTCTAAACCCGTAACCCCAAGGACAAAACATGGAAAGTCCTGTTGCTTTGTGTTTTTTTGCTGTCGTAAATGCTAAGCTGCTTAAAAATATCGTACAGAGTATAAAAATTTCATCTATCGGTAAGAAAAAACGCACAGATTAAACATTCTACATTACTTTTCATCTAAAATTTCATTATTTTGTTACTATATTCAGGCATTAATTCTGGACACATAGTTTCAGTTACGTAACATTTTTCAGCTAACATTTAATGTCTAATATAGATAAATGAAATTACTGAAGTAATTCCGGTAATTAAAGCAGGTGTTCTATTTGTAAATGACCATCCCAAAAAACGTTTTATGTCCAAGGAAGAAGAATGGAAAATGTGGAAAATGCATTTGCGCAACATGCATTTGCGCAACATGCGCAACATGCAGTTAGTGCACATAAATGAGCTTTAGGATCAATTAGGGAAAAATAAGCATGAAGAATGATACTTCACTCTACATACAAAGTGAACTATGCGCTGATGACCCATCACCCATTGTGTCTTCAGCTGTCAATAGCTTCTTAAACAAAAATGCGAGCATTGTCTCACTCAATGTTCTACGCCTTGTTTTTAAATCTGCACTAAGATACACTGACGGAAAAAAATCGCAACTCCAAGAAGGAGCTGTGCGACATAAACGAAAACTGGTATGTGTGTTTCTATATCTGAAAGATGTCTATTCAGATTTCGTGTTTGTCGGATACGAGTGGCGCTAGTAGCGCCATTATGAGGATGCAAGTAAGGCTTTCTTTAAATACACGCTTTAATGGTCGTGAGCGTTAGATGCTTTTGAGACTGGGTGTAGTGAGTTGATATTAGTGAAAAATGCCTTTAAGACGACAAAGACGCCATTATCAACACCTCACTGAGTTTGAATGAGGTCGTATAATAGGATACGAGAAGCTGGGTGTTCTTTCTGCGATATTGCAGAAAGACTTGGAGGGAATTTAGCGCCTGTACATGACTGCTGACAGTGGTGGTCACGGAAATGTTGGCAGAAAGAACACCAGACTCTACTTTGTTGTACAAGAGAGGGAAGATCACTGTATTTGGGTATGGCTCTGGCGCATCGTACTGCATCTGCAAGAGCAATTTGAGCAACAGGCGGACCGCAATGACACAACGAACTGTTACAAATCGATTACTTCAAGGACAGCACCGAGCCAGACGCCCTGTAGCGTGCGTTCCACTGACCCAAATCACTGCCATCTGGATTTCAGTGGTGTTAAACGAGAGCTCACTGGAGGGCAAGGTGGAGGCTTGTTGCGTTTTCTGATGAAAGTTGGTTCTGCCTCGGTGCCGCTGATCGGCGCGTGTTGGTTAGAAGACCAGTTGAGAGCCTGCAACCAACCCGTCTGCGTGCTAACACAGTGGACCTACACCTGGAGTTATGATCTGGGGTGCGATTTTGCGAGAATGCAGGAGCACTTTTGTTGTTATCCCACGCACCCTGACTGCCAATTTGTACGTCAGTCTGGTGACGACCTCTTGTGCTGCCATTCACGAACAACATTGCAGGGGATGTTATGCAGTAGAATAACGCTCGTCCATATACCGTTGATGTTACGTAACATGCTCTACAGAGTGTCGACATGATGTCTTGGCCTGCTCGATTACCAATCGATCTCCAATCGAGCACTTAAGGGAAGAAAACTCCAACGTCATCCGTAACCATCGTTAACCGTGTCTGTATTGACCGACCAAGTGCAAGAGGCATGGAACTCCATCCTACAAACTGACATCCGGCGCCTGTGCGATACAATGCACTCACGTTTGCATGCTTGCATTCGTTTTCTGGCGGCTATACCGGTTATTAACGCACCAGCATGTCACATTTGCAATGGCTTTTCTAGTGCTTACATTAAACTGTAATCCTGTAATGTTAATCACTTAAATATGTTACTTAGACAAAAGCATTCCTAAAATTGCATTATTCTTAAGTTAATTATTTTTTGGTGTTGCGATATTTTTTCCCGTTAATGCATAATAAAAAGAACTGTATCCGAAGCAACAGCTATTAGAGACACGAGGAACAGATGCGTCACTCTCTCGTGACAAGTTATGGCTATCGGTATCCGCCCATACAGCCATATGGTCTCTAACCGAATGTTTATCTTTCGCGAGCAGGTTTCTTACCGACAATAGTCTCCCGACTCAAAGCTTTACCCTGTTGGATCCTATCTCCTTGCTTTCCAAACGACACAGCCCCCTCCCTATGTTAAAGGTTTAGCACTCACGGTAGAATGGGTATCGCTGAGAAAAGCTTAGCTCCAGCTCAAGAATTGTTTGAATAATTAGTTTTTCACTGCTCAGTCATGTGTATATTGTCATCATAGAACTGTCGATTGTTCCATATTTCCATCTACTGGTGGGTCCAGAAGCGGTAGTCATAACCGCATTGTAAAAGATTTCTTGCCTGTGGATCTATATTTATAGAAATACTCATTTGAAGTAGTGCGAACTCTACCAACTACATTTCGGGTGTTATTCGGGAATATTTTCAGGGTATTTCGATATAAGGGACCCATGGTCTCCAGTGACTCGTTGCATAGTAAATGCATTTCCTCCACTGAGGATGACACGGCGTTCGGATGGTCCCGGTAGGCCACTCGTGGCCTGAAGACGGAGTGAGTGAGCGGAGTGCAGTGATCAATGGCTAAGAGCAGTAACAAGCAGGGGAAAGAACAGCGCCAGATGGTCTGTAAAGCAGAATGCTAAAGCCTCTAAACTCTCCAAAATAAGCCCTTAGAATAATCTCAGGTGAGATGTACATCTTTTGGAACAGATCACCATTCACACGATCATTCAAAACAAATACATAAAATATTATGAGCAAACAGAAACATCGTGTCACTTTCTCACTCAAAATGTGGGCAACGAGACCCTCTCATCTTCCCTTAAGCTTCCAAAACTTAGTGTAAACCACCACTTTAGAGACTAAGAAGATACGCAAACACTAAGCACAAACAGTTATTCAAAGACAACTCTACAAACCCTCATTTTCTAGACCGCAGATGGAAACAGCTCATGGCACTTCGAAGGTCGAACCCCATACAGAGTGAGTGCTAAGGAGTACGCTGGCCGCATATTCCCCGCTGCCTGGCTTTCTCCGGCGAGTCCCAACGGCAAGCGCTTCCGCGAATAATTATGTAAACAAGCGCGCTGCGCGGAGGCTGCGAGGTGCCCAGCAGCGCCGAGATGAATGGAGCGCGGCGCCGTCCCAGATGGCTGCCGCGGCCTACATGCCGCGCGCTCCGTCATTAAGGTCACTCCGCCCGCCGCCAGCACAGCCACCGGGCCGGTCCCACGGTCGCGGCCTTCTTATTAAAAACTCCGGACCTCGTCACTCCGCGCCGTAATTAGCGCTCAGATAATCTCCCCGCCGCCGTAGCCCCGCAACGGCGTCTGTGAATGGGCGAACGTACCCTCACCCTCAGAGACAACGGCGTAATCCGTGGCGCCGGCAACAACGGCTAGACCCCTCTTACATCCGTGGTTTTCATCTTGGTGAATGGACGTATGGTTCAGTAAATTAATCTACTGAAGCAGCAGGCATACTATTGATTCCCAACCAAACAGGAGCCGTTGTGAGAAAGAATATCGCAGTAACGTTACGTGTCTTCATGACCGAAATAGCTAGGCTGCAAAGCGAGGTACTTCCGACCTCGACGTAGCCGGTTCATATCTTGATGATGCAATATACACTACTGGCCATTAAAATTGCTACACCAGGAAGAAATGCAGATGATAAACGGGTATTCATTGGACAAATATATTATACTAGAACTGACATGTGACTTCATTTTCACGCAATTTGGGTGCATAGATCCTGAGAAATCAGTACCCAGAACAACCACCTCTGGCCGTGATAACGGTCTTGCTACGCCTGGGCATTGAGTCAAACAGAGCTTGGATGGCGTGTGCAGGTACAGCTGCCCATGCAGCTTCAACACGATACCACATTTCATCCAGAGTAGTGACGCGTATTGTGACGAGCCAGTTGCTCGGCCACCATTGACCTGACGTTTTCAATTGGTAAGAGATCTGCAGAATGTGCTGACCAGGGCAGCAGTCGAACATTTTCTGTATCCAGAAAGACCAGTACAGGACCTGCAACATGCGGTCGTGCATTACCCTGCTGAAATGTAGGGTTTCGCACAGATCGAATGAAGGGTAGAGCCACGGGTCGTAACACATCTGAAATGTAATGTCCACTGTTCAAAGTGCCGTCAATGCGAACAAGAGGTGACCGAGACGTGTAACCAATGGCACCCCATACCATCACGCCGGCTGATACGCCAGTATGGCGATGACGAATACACGCTTCCAATGCGCGTTCACCGCGATGCCGTCAAACACGGATGCGACCATCATGATGCTGTGAACAGAACCTGGATTCATCCAAAAAATGACATTTTGCCATTCGTGCACCCAGGTTCGTCGTTGAGTACACCATCGCAGGCGCTCCTGTCTGTGATGCAGCGTCGAATGTAACCGCAGCCATGGTCTCCGAGCTGATAGTCCATGCTGTTGCTTACGTAGTTGAACTGTTCGTGCAGATGGTTGTTGTCTTGCAAACATCCCCTGTTGACTCAGTGATCGAGACGTGGCTGCACGATCCGTTACAGCCAAGCGGATAAGATGCCTGTCATCTCGACTGCTAGTGATACGAGGCCGTTGGGATCCAACACGGCGTTCCGTATTACCCTCCTGAACCCACCGATTCCATATTCTGCTAACGGTCATTGGATCTCGACCAACGCTAGCAGCAGTGTCGCGATACGATAAACCGCAATTGCGATAGGCTACAATCCGACCTTTATCAAAGTCGGAAACGTGATGGTACGCATTTCTCCTCCTTACACGAGGCATCACAACAACGTTTCACCAGGCAACGCCGGTCAACTGTTTGTGTATGAGAAATCGGTTGGAAACTTTCCTCGTGTCAGGATGTCGTAGGTGTCGCCACCTTCGCTAACCTTGTGTAAATGCTCTGATAAGCTAATCATTTGCATATCACAGCACCTTCTTCCTGTCGGCTAAATTTCGCGTCTGTAGCACGTCATCTACGTGGTGTAGCAATTTTAATGGCCAGTAATGTACTTAACTTGCCAGAGTTGAGAGTTCAGCCGACCAAAATAGGGTTTCCGACTAATCAGTCAGGTTAAAAATCTTTGCTTTGACTCCCAAGTGAGGTAAAATGACACTGGAAAATATCCTAGCTGTGTCCTTGTTGTTGTTCTCAAAAAGATGGATAGTTTAGTAGTATGGCATTTTATCTCTGGGGTGCTCCGAGAGATATTCGACAGTCTCATTAGAAAGCGACTGGCAAAGCACGTATTCTTTAAAGAATCGAACTCTCGCACATAATACAGCTTTAAAAGTCTGATTACTTTAAAAATGAGTTGATATTTTAAATGTTGGTGAGTAACACAACCAACCATAAATATAATTCGCCGACATTCATTAACTGCTGTGGAGTTCACAAGATCCACCGTGGACAATTTAGCACTCCGTCTTCAGGCTACAAGTGGCCCATCGGGACCATGCGACCGCCGTGTCATCCTCAGTTGAGGATGCAGATGGGGCGTGTGGTCAGCACACCGCTCTCCCAGTCGTTATGATGGTATTCTTGACCGAAGCCGCTACTATTCGGTCGAGTAACTCCTCAACTGGCATCATGAGGCTGAGTGCACCCCGAAAAATGGCAACAGTGCCTGGCGGCCTGGATGGTCACCCTCCCAAGTGCCGACAACGCCCGATAGCGCTTAACTTCGGTGATCTCACGGGAACCGGTGTATCCATTGCGGCAAGGCCGTTGCCCCACCGTGGACAATGCAACATTAATTAGTTACATATTTAAGTTTAAGTACATACGCGAGAAAAAGCTCAGGATAGATTTGAACTAGTGCTTTGTTAGAAGTTGCTAAATGCTCTCACTAAGAAACACCAGATGACAACAGTCTGGGTAATTCGCCCTTCATTTTAAGCACTAGTTAGTTTTTCACGTATCTCAGTTTTTATGATTTCAAATCTCCTGAACCATGTGTTGTACAATAATACGGTTTTTCAAGTTTATTCAGTGGTATATGCAGATACTTTCTGCATAGTGAGTTGCGAACAGAGGTAGTAGTAAAGAAGTAATAAATTAAAACCTCATGCATGCTGTTGAAGTTTTACTGAAGGCCATTTGAAGCGAAAGCTCGTGTTTCACGTACCTAAAGGTGTGTGATGTCATATCTTCAGAGTTATGTGTCATACAATGAGATGACCTCGGGTACAGTCATTGGTATATGTGGATACAGCTTGCGAACAGTGTTGCGAATATAATGCTTGATTGGCGAAAATATAGTAAGCGAAAACCTTTTTCCCTTTCGTTATTTTCTGAGGGTGTCAGCGATAAAAAGTTTCTTAAAGGTTTGAAATTATGTTCAGAGTATGTTGGCAGTCGCTAATTGCTCCCATTCTCAAATAGTCGATAAATATAGTCGCGGCGTTTGTGCGCCATCAGCTACTCTCAGGAAAAACCGACAGTTTCTAACTGTAATTCTTGTTTCTTTTTGGTAAAATTTTAATATGAGATTACACCCCTTAAAGAATAGATTATTATAGCAGTTTAAATTTTTAAATTCGGTCAATAATTACCAAAAAAATTTAAAATCAAATTCTTGTTGAACCTGCACGTCGTTAGATAGGCACCCTACTACATTTTTTTTTTCTTTTTTTGATCCATACTGCTATCTCTGAAATTTTCCCGGCGGAGTTCTGATTCACCTTGTACAGACTCTGGGCACTCCGTTCAGTTTGTTCTGATAGAGGCGTTGTCATACGGATGAACACCCGGCTGGAGTTCAAAATCAATGATTTGCGATACACTGTGCAATCAATAACGTGTCACTGATGTCCCTTACAGGTGTTCTTACCTGTTCTCCAATCAGATGCTCGATTACCAAATCCTGGTTGAGCCTTCCTGCTTCCTATTCCAGTTAAAGTTTACCAAATGTACTTTTGTTGGAACTTCTACTTAAATTCCAATCTAATGTCTACATCGTAATATTTCTGCTAGCTACGAAAGCTTCCTTGCTCGTCGTATAAAGCTGTTTCGATCTTCTCGTGTGCTCTTTCTTCTAGACCGAAAAACTCTCTCGTGTTTGATATTTCTTAAACTCTCGATTGTCCAGCAGGTTGCTATTTTAGCAGCAAATGTAGCGTAAATAACATTGAAACAGTCATGCCAATGTCTCCGGAACACCACTGTTCCTTACTATAACTGCTTTCAAATAGAAAAAGTGATATTATAGGAAAGGTAGTTTGTTGACGTCTGTTCAGATACATTTTTAGCATGCAAATCAAACGATAAAACGTTTACATTGCTTCTGAAGTGCAACGCTCCGTGTCTGCTGTGCTTAGTGTATTGCGCCTCGGACACAAAAGCTGCTGGGGTCGGACGAACAGGCTACTAATGGGCTGAAATTGCGCCGCTTGGCAACGCAGAAAGCATTTCGGGAATTCCAGCTGCCTTGACGATACGGGCGGAAACAGAGGTGTCTCAATTTCCGAGAGGGCGGAGCGCGTGTCCTGAATTCGGCGTGAGTGCCCGCGGAGATGATCCACTTGCTGGCGTGACCCCCCACCAGATTAAACTCCAACGTGACCGCCACGCCACGCGGTATTCGGTCGACAGCCGGCTCTTGTTGTTAATTAATGGCTCTCACGGCTGCCCTCTGTAACCTTCATTTCGCCCGAGTTTCCCAAATCGAGGCGAACGCTACCAGAGTTGGGTCTTAAAACGTGTACTGCTGATTGTTTACTGTAAGCGACGCTACTAAACAATGGTGGAGGCGCATGAAAGAACTAGGTGCCCGATAACGTGTATAGGGGTTGGGCAAAAATATGGAACACTGCTAGAAATGTATGCTTGAATACAAATGCAGATGCTAGCCAAGCATGCAGATGCCGCTATTGTATTTGCTGTTCAATGTCCTAAACATGTTGCAAACGTCATTCGTGGTCCAAACAGTGTTCTGAGTGCTTTTGCGGGCATTTTGTCGGAGGTAAGTGAATTCGAAAGCGGGCAAATTGTTGGTGCCTGTGTGGTGGGTGCCTTCGTAACCAAAGGAGCCGAAGTGTTTGTTGTTTCAAGAGGCACTATATCGAAGATTTATACCGCATGCAGGGAAACCGGGAAATCATCGTTAGGTGTCACAACGTGGACGAATGTGTGTTGAGGAACGCTGACCTATGGTCACTGAACAGTATTCGCCGACAAATAAGAGGACGAAGGTTGCCGCAGAACTGAATGTCGAACTCGCGAACTCGGTCATCACCGAAGCAAGACGACGGGAGCTCCATAACCAGGGAACTACCGGGTGAGCTTGAATTCTAAAACCGCTCTTCAGCGAGCAAACCCCCGTAACTGGGAAACGTGCCGGAGGCGTAAAATCTGCACAGTGGAGCTGCGGAAGGAAGTAATTTGATTGTAAGAGTCTTGTTTCACACTTTTTCCAACTTCTGGCCAAGTTTACGTCCAAGTAGTTAAACATGGATGGGTTTCGATGATGACTGGGGCAGCCATAGGTATTCCAATGGTTACTCTGGAAGGTCAAATTACTGTCAAGGATTTTGTGAACAATCTGGCTGATCAGGTCCACCCTACGTACAGTGCTTATTCCCCTATAATTGACGCAGTGTTCCAAGACGGCAAGGCCCCTGTTCACACAGGTCTCATCGTCCAGGACTCTTTTTGTGGTCACGTGAATGAATTATCGCATTTTCCCTGGCTGTCACAGTCACCAGATCTCAATATTATTGAGACTTTATGGTCTGCTTTGGTAGGAAAGGTGCATGTCGCTATCCACCTCCACCATCGTTACGTGAACTTGCCTCTGTGTTGCAAAAAGAATGGTGTAAGACTCGCTTGAGAACCTTATAGGACCTATATTTATCCATTCAGAGAGGACTGGAAGCTGTTTTGAACGCCAACGTATTTCTTACACAGTATTAGACATGGTAATGTGTTGTGTTTTTGGTGCTTCCATATTTTCGTCCACATCCTGTATTTCTTTCCCAGTAAAAGTTTCGAAGATACGTGTCCGCGCCGTCATGTAGTAAAATAGACACACGTTTTGGCCATTCTTGTAAGTGATCTTAATCGATGTGAAGTACTTACCATCAATATGAAGGCCACTTCAATAGTGACTCAAATGTTGGGGCATGTAACAACACAATGACGTGGTTCGCGTACTCGGGAATGTTTTAATGAAGGTGACAACATCCATGGAACTCTCGTACAAGTATTTCTGGTGGTGACAAACATTTCACACTTTCTAAATTGCGTCGTACTAGTAATTCTATTCATACTATTACTGTTCGCTGGTTCCTTCCAGCTAAAACAATTTTAAAATTCACATGTTTCACCACTTTCGTGCCATCGTCAGTGAGTATTCTGTATTCAGATATATAAAATGTAAACATAATTTAAATAATAATTAATCCAACGAAATGAGATGTAAAAACAGTTTTTGTCCGTTAGTATCATTATCAAATGTTTTCTATTTTATTCGATTACGTAGGACCGTCTGTACATTATTAGATATTGCTAGCTTGTCATGTGCAGTCTAATGACGTTGCTGTGAGTTTAGTTTGCGCCATCCAGTAATACTGTTACCTTTTATGGAACTGACCTGAACATTATCTGTCCAGTTCATTTATGTGCTGGATAGCTGTTGAATCGGAGAGGGTACGACATGAGAGGAAACCTGCAGAACGGTGAAACATTTGCTTCAGCGTCGAGGGGTGGTGCATTCCGAACTATTAGCAGCACTAATAAGGAAAAAGTTTGAGGACAGGCAAGTATTGGATCGTATGTGACATGTTACCGTGAACGCTGGGTCCCGACAGCGTATAGAGATGGAAAAATTGGGCACAAGATATGAAGAGGACAGCATTAAACGATCGATGCATGTAAAAGTACTCTATGATATTCTTGGAATTTAGAATCGCTTTTCTCCCAAGGAATGAAAGAGTAAAATGTCAGTCTATATTACTCAGTGGGTTTTGCTAACAACAAAGACTGGACCTAGGAGTGTCATATGAGAAGAAAGGAAGGAAGATTAGAGACTAATGTTCCGTCGACGACGAGGTCATTAGATACGAGCACAAGCCCGGATTGGGAAAGGATTAGAAAAGGATCAGCCATGTCCTTTTCAAAGGAACCTCACAGACCTTTACCTTAAGCGATTTAGGGAAACTACGGCAAAATCTTATTTTGAAAGGCGGATCCTGTGTCGTGGTTCAAATGGCTCTGAGCACTATGGGTCTTAACATCGATAGTCATCAGTCCCCTAGAACTTAGAACTACTTAAACCTAACTAACCTACGCACATCACACAACACGATCCTGTGTTGCCACTGCGTCATCCTAGTCTGTACGCCATACGAGGAGTTGTGTCGGATGATTCACATCAACAGAAGATGAGGTATGCTTGTCATGAGTGTAGCGGGGCCTGTAACTGGCTCCCTTCGAGCAATTCATAAGAGCTGTGCCGGCGATCTCTGGCCGCAATCCGACGTTGCAGCCTACATTCAGGCGCAGGCCAAGATGAATTATTTAGCGCGGGCGGCTCGCCAGCGGGTCAAACACCCATGTCGTTCCAGCACGGATCGGCCTCTGCTTACCAACGAGGCTGCACCGGGGCTCACACATGCCGTCACAGCTCATCACGTAGATCACCAAGACGTCGAGTGGTGTATAACAACGCCTGAAACCCTTGTCGATTTCAAAAATGTTCAAATGTGTGTGAAATCTTATGGGACTTAACTGCTAAGGTTATCAGTCCCTAAGCTTACACACTACTTAACCTAAATTACCCTAAGGACAAACATACACACCCAAGTCCGAGGGAGGACTCGAACCTCCGCCGGGATCAGCCGCACAGTCCATGACTGCAGCGCCCCTGACCGCTCGGCTAATTCCGCGCGGCTTTGTCGATTTAGAGTTGAAAAAAATCGCAAGTGTTTCTTTCTAACATAAGACTCCAAACATTTCTGGAACATTCAAAGCATCGAAACAAAGTGTTTGAAGAGGCTTTTGAAAGAGGAATGAGTGAGCCAAAAGCCATTAATCGACATTATTTCTCGTAACATGATGAAGTGGCATAGTGTTTGATATAAACTCTCGAATCCTCTACGAAAAACTCAGCTACGTACAACGTATCCATTTCTTCATAGCCGCTTCCACCTCGTCTGCGTCATCAAATTGCTGTCCCCGGAGACTGTCCTCGATTAGAACAAAATGGCAGAAGTAGGAAGGCGCCAAATTCTTTTTGCGCAGTGGGTGGTGACAGGCAGGTTACACCCGAGTAACTTCATTTCTGAACGAGGTTTGGGTTCGATCGTTGTCACAGAAAATTTGGATAGTTTTTAATGTCCTGTGAGATCTCTTCCCTTTAATGGCTTCTCTAAACCTCTGCTGTGTTTAGAATGTCTGCTCGGTATTGATGATAAGAGCATGTACAAAAAAGTCCTGAAAAAATCATCTTCGCCGTATGAGTTCCTGCGCTGATCACTGGCTCTTGATCTTTCTAGACAGTCGAGAGGGTGGGTATAGTCATTCTACGGCGAGATAATTCGGTTCTGGATTATAAATATAGGCGCAAGATTCATTTACAAATAACAGGATGAAGAAAACAGGGTCTTCAGTGGTTTCGAATGCTTAAAGCGGATCAGAAACCTTCCACGCATATCTTCTTCAAAGTGAGTTGTCCACTCAGCATTCATATCTCAAGATTTTCGTCATAAGCTACAAGATAATCGACGACAGTCCCGTTGTGCAGCAATACTCGCGAGTTACGACACTTCTGCTCACACTCTAATCACAAAAAGGGCCCGTGGTCGAATGATTGCGTTTCCGTAATGTCTAGGTCTGAAACCGTTTTACATCACGGCGTTTAGGTGTCAGATGGATATGAACGTGCCTAATTGATTGCTTTCTTTTTCATGAGCCGATAAATGACATATTGTTCAGTTATCTTTGGAGCCATTCCCGCACCCTGCCATCTCATTGCGAACAAAGGCTTTATGGTTTGGAGAGAACGTCGCAGAGGAACAATGTGAAACATTCACCGCCGTCGGGAAAGTGGGACGTACGCGGAGCGTAGCTCTGACTCCATTGTGATGCACAAAGCAGCGCTTCCTCTAGAAAGTCTCCTGCGATTTCCACCCAATACTAGGTAGCTGTTTGTTAACAGCACTTCAGTTGCTTTTTTTTTCGTTAGTGTGAATATTTAAACGGAGCTGTGAGAAATGTTGTGAAGTTTGATTTAAGGAATACTTAACTAAATTTTAGCAGGGAATGTTATAGAAGAAGTGTTGCTTTAATGAGTGAAGTTTAAAACGTTTTGAGTCTGCACAGTTCGCTTTCTGTGTGGAAGAGCATTTTTAAGACTGTTGAAGATCATTCTGGGCATTATTTAAGGTCAATGAATGACTTCTATTAGAGAATTATGTTGCTGATGAACTTGCACGCAAGTTTTACGAAACTAAATTCTCTTGCTTCACCGTGGTAGCTACCTCTCGGACTATCGGGTCTTTGTGTTAACTGAACTGCGATAGATAGATAGATAGATAGATAGAGAGAGAGAAAGAGAGAGAGACAGTTTGTTGATTAGTTAGCAGTTTCTTAATTAGTTAAAAGTTCCACAGATCATTTGAACGATTGTTTAATCGATATGTTTTGGAATTAGTCAGTTTACAGGATGTATTTATACGATTAGTGTTAATATTAATGAACATATTTTTAGTTATACTCATGAAGCTATAGTTAAAAACTAAATTTGTTTACAGGCTCTTAGTTTTTAAATATAAATTCGTCATGGATCCGAAGTTGTCCACGAAAAATGATTTACGTTAGATTCAAAACTTTCTTCTCTACCTCTCACATATTTTGTGTTATTGGAGAAATGATCAAAAAGTTTTGTTACTGCATATTGAACTCATTTCTGAGCCGCTGGCAGGTTTAATAATGGGTAATAAACGTCGTTGTTTTCTTCTGGTGTTGTAGGGATGGAAGCCACTGTTCTTCTCAGATTGTGATGGATTATTTTTGACGAGTTTCATTTGTCGGTATATATATTGTAATGGTGCTATTAAAATGCCTAACCGCTTGAAGAGATATCTACGTGACAACCGCGGTTGCACACCACGTATTATTCTTACTGTTCGTTTCTCCACAGCCGCTTCTTTCGAAGTGATGATTTATCCTAATAAATTATTCCTTAGCGCTTTATTGAGGGGAAACATGCAAGTAGCTGAATTCAACTATTCGAGAAATGAGTGATATGTTGCTTCCAGATCAAGTATTCATCAATATGTACAACACCCAGCGACCAGCGGACCTCTGTGTGGACTCGAACGCTGGACCTCCGTCTCATTCACCGCGTCCAAGTCCTGAATCTTGTAATTACTTCGTGCAATAGTGAACGTAGTACGCAGCCCCCCTTAATGTACATTATATCGATCATAGCGTCATCAGAACTCGATACAAGTACCCTAATTGCATATATCTTAATGAACATAACAATTAGAGTGAAAGAAAGCGAACCAAAAGAACTTGCCACCTTCCAATTTTAAAAATCATGAAATTTGTATTTCGCGTTCAAAGAGCCGAAAAAAAACTTAAACTAATTTTTTTCTCCAACATGATAAACGTAATGGAATGTCGTTTGCGTTTTTAGCGGTAACTACTTATTTTAAACAATTTTACAGTCTCCTCCGATTTAACTTTTCTTTCAAAAGTAGTATAACATTGTTTGTAAACGAATAGTTGATTTCTACTTCAGATTAAACAGTGCAATGACCAAGCTCTTTTCCGTTAACCAGAAGATAACTGCAGTAGTAAAATAAGGAAGTTCGGGCTGATGTATGCAAATACGCCGATAAGATCATAGTAGTTAGCAAGTGAATGGTGGTTTTTTAACTAAGAACAATTTGAATGTCGACAGTGACAGCTGTTCATTTTCGAGTTATATATTTGTTGGATAGTTCATGGAGAAACTGAAATAGTTGGTCCATTTAGGATAGAGACATCGAATTCTGTCTTGTGTAATGAGCCAACAGAGCATGACTCCATGAATATTTCGAAGCTTCGGCTATGCAGATTCTTATCATTCCCTCTTCGAATATTTGCTGTGGTTAATTATGCAAGGCTGGCAATCGAGCAAAATATCTGTCGGAGAAAGAATTTAATGCGCACAAACAGGGGAAAGGACACTATTGTTAGATTACAGTATTGTTTATTAGCCAACGGAATCAATTACAATGGCCAAAAACCGATGGCTACTTCTCTGGAGAGATTAATGGTGCAACGACAGCAGTAATTTGAAAGGCAGAGGGAAGACCAAATTCAGCAGCAGAATCCCAATGAAATGTAATTAATAGACAGTACGGACTGCAGAGCATTGCTCGTCGATATGGAACCGTCACAAAGTTGGGCTAACTAAAGAAACGGAGATTCAAAGAAGCAAGTAAATCATAACAATATCCAGAGAGAGAGACGCTACGGGAATGACGCTTTACTGAACTAAATTGCTTACTCTTAAAACACACAGAGAATGTATACTATCTGAGACACACCGCACATACTGAGGAACTGACCGTCAGCCCGAGAGAAAGACTCGCCAATATAACAGGAGGCGGGGCATATAGCCTCGTGAATGTCACAAGTGGGTGAGTGAGTTAATAAGTAAGTGTGTTGTCAACAGAACAGCAGTTACAGCAGGTTGGATCGGTCAAGGGAGCTCAGTGACTTCGAACGTGAATTAGTCGTTCGATGTCACCGCAGTGACAGATCCACCAGGAACATTTCACTCCTCTTCTAAAGCCGCCCAAGTCAAATGTTGTGGTTGTGTCTGTGAAGTGCAAACGCGAAGGAACGACCACATCCAAACCAAGGCCAGACAGACCTCATGTACTGACGAGAAAGGATTGTCGAGGATTGTGGTGGCTGGTTGTAAAACCTGGCATGAAATCAGCGGAAGGCGTCAGTCGTGAGTTCCAAAATACTACAGCAGTCCGTCTAGCACAATGACTGTGCGTAGGGAGTTAACAGGAACGGGGTACAATGGCCAGGCATCTCCTCATTGCCCACGCATTTCTGTAGTCAACGCTAAGAGACGCTTGAGGTGGTAGTATAGAACGACTTTACCGGACGGCGGATGATGGAAATTAATGATTCGGAGTGATAAGACACGCTATATCGTGCGGCAATCCAATGGGAGGGTTCGGGTTTTGCGAATGCTTAAATTACGTTTCGTGCCCTCATGTGTTGAGCCAACAGTGAAGTACGGAGGAGGTGATGTTACAATATGCGGGTGTTTTTCGTTGTTAGTGTTTAGTCAACTTATTCCGCTTAAAAAACCCTTAATTCGGAAGGATGTGAACACAATTTACGACAATTTGTACTGCGTACAGTTCAGAGGCGATCAGTATGACAATGCAATCTGTCTTAAAGCAGCATCTGTGAGGTCATATGCAGCCGGCTCGCTTCAAACAGTAAACGAACAGTTTTAATCTGTTGATAAAATATGAGTTTGGAAGTTTTCTTTCGAATGGTAGTATAGCAGTGAGTGATTAACCGGTTTATTCGCACAGGGTGCGCGCAATTACACACGAAATCAGTGGACGATCAGTATCGACTTTCTTAGCCAGTAGCATCCGTTGGCGAACTACATCATTATTGGAACAATTCTTAGGGCTACCATGAATTGCTATAACTTGATAGTTTAGCTCTATGTGAACATAGAACTAAGTATAAAACTACTAATATGATTATGACTGGGTAGCTAATGTTAGGAAGCACGTTACTTACGAACTCAACAAGCCAAATACACGGTACGAACCGTAATCCATTGTAAGTAACCTTTTTCATCTAAAATTGGAGAGCTTATCTATTCGTAAGGAAAAGAGACTTGTCTTCGTGTTGAGCAACACATTCACGTTCCGTAGGGAGCTTGTTCTTTTCGTAACCCGTTTCTTACCCATGTCCGATCGGCGCGAAGAAAACTGTTTCAATTAGGAATCAGCAAAATACTGGGCAGAAAAAAAAGCACCCGGTCTTCAGGCCACGAGTGATCTACCAGGACCATCTGACCTCCGTGTCATCCTCAGTGGAGGATGCGGATAGGAGGGGCGTGGGGTCAGCACACCGCTCTCCCGGTTGTTATGATGGTATTCTTGATCGAAGCCGCTAATATTCGGTCGAGTAGCTCCTCAATTGGCATCACGACGCTGAGTGCACCCCGGAAAACGGCAACAGCGCATGGCGGCCAGGATGGTCACCCATCCAAGTGCCGACCATGCCCGACAGCGCTTAACTTCGGCGATCTCATGGGAACCGGTGTAGCCACTGCGTCAAGTAAAATATTGGGCAGAGGTTGCAAACATTGTCATTCTACACGTCACGTGCTGGTCATACAAACTGTATATGACCGCCTGAGAACTGCACTTGCCGGAAATAATTAATTAATCTCTTAGGAAGGAAGGAAAAGGAACTCGAGTATTATTTTGTGGGTAGGTGTATTATAAAAGATTTAGACGGAAGATTATTGTCGACTTTTTGAGCTGAACATTTACCAGGTCAGCACTGGGTAACGCGGTAGAGCTCCGGAAAGCTTAGTTGCCAGTCAGGTAATCTGGAAGAACTCAGCTTGGCAGTGACAGCAGAGCCTTGCGCAATGCTTCCCCATTGACGGGAGCGACCGCAGGTTGGCGGTTCAATCTCACGGTCTGAGATCCTGCGGACTAAATGCGCCGCTAAGACACGCCGTGCCGCGCCACGAGCAGACGCTGCGGCGGAAAGAAAGCCGGTGCCGGTGTCAGGGGAAAGTGTCGAGGTGCGGAATGTCACGGTACACATCCGCCTTCCCCTGCTCAACGCTCAACGCTGCCGCCTGCCATTGTATGTGCAACAACACGTTCTTCCAGGGTGCGACCACTAATTGACGCTTCGCGTGTAGTACACTGATTTCCTTATGTCTCCACCACAACCTCTATTTATTATTCACTGCAAGACTTAATAATGCGCAAGCGGTACATTGTACACGCCACCGATAGCAGATACCCAAGCCAAGTATACCACTGCTAACAATGCCACTGCCGCGCGGGATCAGCCAAGCGGTCCAAGGCGCTGCAGTCATGAAGGCTGGTCCCGGCGGAGGTTCGAATCCTCCCTGTGGCATGGGTGGGTGTGTTTGTCCTTAGGATAATTTAGGTTAAGTAGTGTGTAACCTTAGGGACTGATGACCTTAGCAGTTAAGCCCCATAAGATTTCACACACATTTGAACATTTTTGAACAATGCCACTGTACTACAATCATACAACAGACGACAAAAACCGGCCTCATCCCTCACTGCGAAGGATTTTGCTACAGCAAACAACGCCGAAATCTTAACCCTTCCTGAACGGGCACTTTACACAACCACTGCCATTCCAACTACAGACGAAACTGCAAATCGAAACCTCACCCAACCGAACCAGACCACACTGGCTAGTCTATGGTCTCCTGCGTCGAAATAATTCTTTCCATACCCGCCACACTTGAGGACAGGATGAGCACGCTTATGTTTATGCACCTTATAAACACGTGCGTTATCCTAAATAAATCTTATTGTCACTCTGTCTTCAACGTAAATGCACAAGCGGCCCTTTTCTTGAACTGAGGACATTTTGTGTTCAACCGAATTGACAATTAATTCATCCATTTCCTCCCTTCGTAAGCATCTACTATCTTCCAAAAATAAGACCTCATCGCTTATACAATTTTCCCTAGTGTCCCGATACCCACTTCCCACTCCAACATAGATACAGACAACCGTACTCTTTCAACTGCGAACGACACACTGTACGATCATCCACTTGAAGGAGTACTCTCGTTGTCTTCTGCCACTGTTCCACCTACCTATAAGTAATCGGAGCTGCTCTGTCGTAGTCACCGAATCGAATCTTTTTTGCATTCGGAGGATCTTCGACGGCACCTTCACCACGGGACAAAACACCAATGCCAAATCACCCTCACATATACTGAACTTCTATGATAATATCAGCACTTAGAAGGCAATAACCATATGCTTCTAATTACAATGGACACCTCTCACTATTTTTTAAACATCCTTGTTACTGTATACAATGGCTATCAATAAAAGTGAAGCACCCGAAAGATATGGTAGAGTGTCAACGTCATTTTCGTAGATGTGCACACCATTGGCGGGTATGGAAAGAGAAGATTTGCGATTCTGTGTGACTGGTAGAACAGATGGCAGAGTGATTTAGTACTGGTCGTGTTCTGTGTTGTTACGAGGTCTGTTCCGGTAAACAAGGGGTGCGAACAGCGTCAGATGTTGTGAAGGACGCTGAGACGCCACGTACACGTGTGAGACAGCGTTATCAGCACCTCGTACAGTTGTAAAGGTTCTTATTGTGCATCTGCTTTTGGCCACGCGGCTTGAGGCGCCATGATACGGATTGCGCGGCCCATCCCGCCGGAGGTTCGAGTCCTCCCTCGGCCATGGGTGTGTGTGTTGTTCTTACCATCAGTTCGTTTAAGTTAGATTGAGTAGTGTGTAAGTCTAGGTACCGATGACTTCATCGGTTTGGTTCCTTAGGAATTCACACACATTTGAACATTTTGTGGGTATGCATGTGGCCGGCTGGTCAACTTGTACAATATCAGATCCGTGGGGCATTTGGATGAGACACGGGGCCGATACTGGATAGCATGGGAACGTGAAGGCGGGCATACTCGTCGTCAAGGCTTTGGTCGACCACATCTGACCACCATAAGGGAGGATCGCTGCACTGTGTACCAAGCGCCTACATCCGAAAACGAGTAATGCACCTCCTGTAACATTCTGCGTCATTTCGCGCCTTGATCGGAGACTTGCAGCGGCCAGAGTAGGGAAATACCGCCCCATGGGTAAGCTGCAGTTAACACCATAACGCAAACGGCTGCGTTTGGAGTGTTGTTTTGACCAGCGATCATGGACTGCTGATGAATGGAGTCGCATAGTGCTCAGCGATAAACTGCAGTTCAGCGTTAGTCTGGGCGACCGTCGTCGGCCATTACGGCGGCGACCGGGGGGAGAAGCACCTGCAGAGAGCTCCCATTCTTCCAGTGCTTTGGAGAGGCACTGTGATATTACTCGTGGCGTCATGGTGTGGGGAACCAGCGGGTATGGCTTCAGGTCATTGCTGGACCCTAAGTAACTCCAATAGGCCGACAGGTTTGACGTTCCCGCTCTGAGGAGTATAAACATTGTACCACACGCCCGATCACTAAAGCACTGCGGCAAGGATATTAACGCACAATCGTCCCGTCAGAAAAAGTAGAATTTCCAAATTTGTGGTAAGTTCCTGTGGGACGAAACTGATGAGGTCTTCCGTCCCTAGGCTTACACACTACTTGATCTAACTTAAACTAACTTATGCTAAGGACAGCACACACACCCATGCCCAAGGGAGGACTCGAAACTTCGACGGGGAGAGCCGCGCGAACCTTGGTAAGGCTCCCCCGAGCGGCAGTAGAATTTGAATCACGTACATGCGTTTGTGGTCTCGGACACAGAGGCGAATTTTAATGGAACTGAATACGGCAACACTCTTTGTGAATTAACAGAAACAGATGCCAGGTAAAATATTGGAATGAATGAATGTTACAGGACCAAAACACCTAAATAAGACTTCAGTGGTTCATCAGTGGTGCCCGATGTTTTCTTTCTGTATATTGTTAACCAAGTATATGAAATGGATTATTTCCTTGCAAGGGCACGTAGCGTAGATAAGAGTTACAAGAAAATGTAACTTAGTCTATTGACGGGATGACCAGCTTATTTAAGTATGAAGGTTCTTGAGAAATAAAGGCACGGAAGATTGAAGCTGACACCATGCACTCTCCAAGAATAAAATCATTCAGCAGCAAGTGAAGGTTATTTGAAGCCGTCCATGGTGGCCGGGCGGTTCTAGGCGCTTCAGTCTGGAACTGCGCGATCGCTACGGTCGCAGGTTCGAATCCTGCCTCGGTCATGGATGTGTGTGATGTCCTTAGGTTAGTTAGGTTTGAGTAGTTCTAAATTCTAGGGGACTGATGACCTCAGATGTTAAGTGCTCAGAGCCATTTGAACAATTTTTAGTTATTTCAAAACAACTTACATCCAAGTGAAAGAGGCATTATGTATGAACATCGCCCACAGTCGGGCACATGAAACAGCACCGCACTAGCGGTTTCCGATAGAAAGAAGCACCAATACACGCTACCCGTACAAGTGAACGCAGTTTCTGCGATATTACGGAGTCGTTGCAGAGTTCCTGTTTCCAATCCCTTTTTTTTCTTCTGCCCCCGAGGGGTTGCCACACCGTCATCCGGTTTGGAG
Source organism: Schistocerca piceifrons (assembly GCF_021461385.2). Taxonomy (NCBI): domain Eukaryota; kingdom Metazoa; phylum Arthropoda; class Insecta; order Orthoptera; family Acrididae; genus Schistocerca; species Schistocerca piceifrons. The sequence continues at coordinate 312,972,310 of NC_060138.1, forward strand.
AATCGGCTGGCCTCTTCCGAGACGGGAACGGGATCAAGTTGGCGGAATGTGTTCCAGTAGGCTAACGACGACGAAAGCGCCCCTTCGAGGTGGTCCGGCACGTCAAACAGGTTTCACCCAAACATCCCGCGGGCGGCGGGAAAAAACCGAAAACACGGGACGCGACGTCCTGCCTCCAAGAGACAGGGCCAAGCGGTAGGTTAGGAAGACGGATGGCGCGCCCGGCAAATTATTGATAGCGTTCCGCGCCGCGCAGCAGACGCGGCAGCAGGTAGTAATAAGGGGATGCCGGCCGCGGCGTACATCAGCGCTGCCAACCCGAGCGGGAAGCGACGCTTGTAACTCACATTATTATTACGCTCGGCTCTCGAGGCCGAAGGAAAGGACGACCGAGAATAGATTGTGCTAAGTCAGCGGCAACGCCGTATCCATACCTGTCGGACCCCTGAAACGATTCTGCTCCACGAAGGTCGGTAACCAGTAATGCAAACACAGTGCGGAGACGACAACACCAGGGGCCATATAAGTAGCTAAACAGCGCCATTAATTCGGAATCCAGCTGTAATACGTACGTCCCGGTCTCTCTCATTTCCATAGGGGTGTGATTTATTGCCTGTAGGAGATGATCCTTAATTTCTACGGATTTCAAAAATGAAAACATGACCAAGGGGAAGCAACAATATAACTTTACTCGACAAATGCGTTTGCACCCTCTGGTCAAACGTAATTTAACCACACGGGCTAAAAATTGCGAGCCATTGTCATCATATCCCATGACTCATTAAACATCGCAAGAATTATTATACATTTATGCATAACAGACTGGCTCTGGAACTTGCCTTTTGTAAGGAAGGTCTTGGGTTCGATTCCCGGTATCTTCTCGGATTTTTCTTGCTTAGGGAGGTCTGTAACAGGATCCATTCGGCCTCGTGGGGCCAAATGAGGAGCTGCTTGAATAAAGAATCAGAGGCGTTACCAGGATTCATCTGCTGGCAATAATGGCTGGAGGGTTAGGTGACATGCTGATCACGTGTTCCATGCCCGCAGATTGCTCATCGCACCGCCTAGTAGGCAGCAATCTTCCAGTCGGAACAGGCCTAAGGCCTAATCTGTGAGTGGTGGTTTTACATAAGCAAGTGCTTATCGTGTATATGGTGGCAGTGACTCGTCACAGTTAGTCAATGTAAATCAATTCCATTCGAGCGTATGCTGATAATGTCGAAATTAGCCGTTAAACAAAGTAAAGTCATGTTGTAATTTCCTTTTTCAAAGAATAAAAGAATACCGAAAGACTATTTTGGCAATATTGCAATTCATGTGGCTTGTAGTCGCCTTCCTCCTTCCTGTGCATCTAAATTAAGTAGATGATGATGGAATTAAAGGAAGAGAGAAGCTGAAACCCGGAACAGGTGTAAAAACGTTTCCTGTTGAATAGCACCAAAATATTGTCGTGTTTCATGGCTTCACCTTTCCAGCGGATGACGGTTCAGTGTTACATGCTCTCACACCAAGATCTTTGACCCGCAGTGTGAAATTTGATCCATCACCAGGATTCAAATAAGCTACTGCCAAGACGACCGCCCTTAGATTCGGAGGCGGCTTCTCAGTAGAGATGTACAACGTTTCTTAACTACATTTACTCTAAGTCATGTTCTCCCTCCATCCAAGCCTCTTGCTTCCGTCGTCTTTTCCCTTGTTCGTGATCTCGGACGCGTAATCGACGTCACAATATTTGGGCATCTGGGTCTGTTCCCCATGATAGCAACAGATGGTGTTAGTACTCGTCCCAAGTCAGGATATTGTGCATCGATGTCTAGGGCTGATTTCTAAACTTGTTTACAGCTGCTTGTAGAGGGACAGCATGATACAATGAGATCCTTTTAGCAGGTGAGGGTTTCACACTAACCATACTGTACACAGTTTTGAGGTTAGTTCTTGAAGGAACAGCAACGTATATACAACTATTTTTATTGAGGACCTATCTAAGTTTCTTTACTCAGTGAGCTCACAATCGTATGACGATATTTGCAGGAGACTATAATCAACGTAAACGTCGTTGTGAAAGTTGTAGCGATAATAGAAAAAGGTAAAAGCAGGTTGCGTCTATGTGTTTTCACCAGCAGTAAACTTTTATTGACGATGTGCACATTTTTATGCTGTGTTCATTTATAAATTATAATCAGCTATTGATGTGTTTGCTGTGATATTGAAGCTAGTGAATGTGCAAAAAACATTTTATGGAAGAAATTGTGACAGGTTCTTTTGTCAGAGGAGCCGCGTCTTCATTCAACAGGTTCTCTCAGGTGGCGCTCTCTTGAAACAGATGACGAGCAAGACAGAACATCAATTAGGACATCTGCTGCAATTTTATGCATTCAATGCACATACATCTTTTATGCCTCATGACTGATACACAGCTAAAGTTTACGAAACTTCCTGGTTTAGTAATGCTGAACTAGAGGCAGTATCAGCTACCATAAACACAGGTGTAACTTAGTTTCCTGACGAGTATGGCTACGACACTGTATGGGACATTTCTCTGATATTACTTGGTAAGTAAGAGTCAATAAACTAGAATATCGTTCGAAAAGAATAGCTTAAAACTCCTGTTAGACCTTCCTTATTTGTTTCCAAGATCCTCCTAAATTACTCGAGACGATTGCACGAATGGTTCATTAAGCCGACAGCGGATTTCCTTGCCCATTCTTGTCGGATCTGATATTGTTCTCTGACTTAAATGATGTAGACGGTATGCCTAACTCACTTTCCTTCTTTCTAAGGTGCATCACCAATGCTGTGATCAGCTCTTTCTGGGTCCATTTCCATTTTCCTTTATATTTCACGTATCAAATTTTAAAGCTAATAGTCATTTTACTAAACCATGTGGAAATCTTTATTTGGTAGTCCTAACTGAACACTAATGGCCTTGCCGTAGTGGTAACACCGGTTCCCGTCACACCATTGAAACTGATGGCTGACGGGGAGTGTTAGCACTTGATGGTGACCGCTCGGGTCTGTCGAGCCCAGTTGGCAAGGGTAGTGCACTCATCCTTTGTGAGGCCAGTTGAAGAGCAACTTGAGCAGCCAGAGTGAAAACTATAATGTTATCTGCAGCGATAGAGCAACGTACTTGATGCTTGAATGAACTTCAAATAGGAAACTGAGCCACCAGAGATTAAGTGGCTTTCAGCTCCAGAGTGAAGAGGTTTCGGTCTCATTCGGATATCCAATGTGAGGTTTTATGCAACACTCATTTTCAGAATAGAATGAGCAGAACATGAGATGCTTTGCTGAGTGTAATTATATATTTTGACGATGCCATTACGGCTTTATCACATTAGAATGTGGTGTAGAACAGATCTGAAGACGGTCATTAGTGACACAAACCGGTCATCATCGAAGAACTTTATATTGCGATAAAAAAAAAAAAATGGCTCAAATGGCTCTGAGCACTATGGGATTTAACAGCTGGGGTCATCAGTCCCCTAGAACTTAGAACTACTTAAACCTAACTAACCTAAGGACATCACACACATCCATGCCCGAGGCAGGATTCGCACCTGTAACCGTAGTGGTCGCGCGGTTCCAGACTGTTGCGGCTGGAACCGCTCGGCCACCTAGGCCGGCTCACATTACGGGTAACTGCAGTATACGCACGAATCTTTATCCAACATATTCATGTAGTTTGATAAATATTTTAGCCTCAAATGGTTTCTAAGTCCAGGGAACGGTGAAGATATAGTGCTGTACAACAACGAAGTGTCAGTGAGGACTACTTGGCCCGAATTTCACTCATATATCGCCGCAAGCTGTAATACCGTATCTGCATGTCTTTATCGTTTCCATCATTACCGCAATTCTGACAAGGTACAAGGCAGCATATGTGAGAGGGCTGTGACGTATCGAAGTCGTAGTCTGTGAGTTGAGCATACTGAGAACAGATCACAAGTTTTACGTACACCTTGTCGCACTATGGCATAGAATGACTCACGGGTTTCATTTCACAAGCACCTGTTCGCCCCGGGAGTGGAAAGCGACACGCAAGTTACGGCTGTCGGAGACAGAATGCGGACCTGAGTTTCGCGTATTTGGTGCCAGGCGCGCACGCGCAGTGAAAGTCTGTGGCGGCTCCGCAAGGCGCGGTGCAGCCGACGGTTCCGTGTAGAGCCGTGGGGGGCGGACACGACATCCGGCAGTGGGGGGGCAGCGGCAGCGGCAGGGGCAGGAAGAGGCTTCGCTTTCTGTGGCCGCCACCTGGCGCGGGCTAACGGGACCAGGGAGCGGCGCGCGGAACTGGGACGCACCAGTAGGTCAGTGATGCCTCTCCAGGATGCGGCCGCGCTGCTGCGCATGCGCCGTGCGCCTGCCGCCCGATGCCCACTGCCCTCCCGGCTAGCCAAGCGCGTACGACGTTGACCGCGGATACTGACGCACGAGCTCCAATTGTAACAAAGCATTTAAGTCTGTTGTTGCTGAGAATTACCACCAATAGTGATGGGGGTCCACAACTATACTAAGCAAGCCTTCTTAAGGCATTTGGCTACGGGCATTTCTGCCACATACGTTGAAAAATATCACCAACAGTATAAAATTCATTGGTGTGTCGAGAGAAGTAGGATAAATTTCAGCACTGGATATCATCCTCTCTTTTCTTTTGCCTTCCATATCTCTTTATAACTGCAATACCATTGATATGTAGTGTGAGGTTGTAACAACTGCCGGCCTGTGTGGACGAGCGGTTCTAGGCGCTACAGTCTGGAACCGCGCAGGTTCGAATCCTGCCTCGGGCATGGATGTGTGTGATGTCCTTAGGTTAGTTAGGTTTAAGTAGTTCTAAGTTCTAGCGGACTGATGACCTCAGAAGTTAAGTCCTATAGTGCTCAGAGCCATTTTTTGGAACAATTCAGGGAGAAGAGACATTCATTACATCACTACCGAACCTACAGCACATCGCAAGATTAATGCAATATTTCTTCTATAGATTTCTATAAGACTGTTTAAACATTGTACTTCCGTAAAGAAATATTAGTTAACAATGTTGGCTTCTCGTTCTAATTCCTGCGACTTCTACTTTCAGGTTGGCCTTATAGGAATTCAAGTGTCCGAACAGTAGTAATGAGTGCCCCATCCCTCAGAATTTGCTGCATTCCTCGGAATTCTTCTAAGCCGAGGTCTTCTCCTCGTCCATCTTCGGAGTAAAACTACGTGTTCTTTCTACTTCAAACTATATTACAATGCCTAAATAAAGTCTTCTTGGGTATTAGGCCGCGTTATTATGAAACACTAAAGTAACTATAAACCGACGTTTCGACCCACTTTGCAGCAGTCTTCTTCAGGGCGTAGCGTTAGCATTTTAGTTGCTTCAGTGGAAATCTACGAGTTTTTATTACAATGTTTGTAATTCCCATACATATTTTACATTTCTTAATTGATACCGAGTTACCAGTGAGGAAGGTTCCAGGTTGGAAAAGCCGTAGTAGAAATAGCGGCCATTTCTATATGTACGACAGTAAAATACTCCTCTAACAATTATGGTTACGACGCTCCACTGGCCTTTGCTCTGCATTTATTTGGTAAGTGGAAGCCTAAAAACTAGGCTCGCAACTGGAAAGAGTGGGATTCAAACCCGTGTTAATCCTCGCTGATTTGTTTCCTTGGTCCCTCTAAATCGCTAGAGGTGATTGCCGTAGTGGACTGATTTCCTTCCCCATTGTTGTCGAATCCGAGGCTGTCTCTAACGATGTCGGCGTCACGTCATATTTTGTCCCCCTTTCGCATTAGCTCCAATTTCTCTGATTTATTCGATCCGTAATTTGGCGATACATGCGTGGAAAGAAGTAATTTGTTGCCCACTCTCCTTCGAAAGTACGGTCTCGGAATATTAACAGTAAACCCTTACGTCTCGCGGAGTGGTCACGCGGTTTGGGGCGCCATATCACGGACTGCGCGGCCCCTCTTGCCGGAGGTTCGAATCCTCCCTCGGGCATGGGAGTGTGTGTTGCTCTTAGCGTGTTAGTTTAAGCAGTGCGTAAGTCTAAGAACCAATGACCTCAGCAGTTTGGTCCCTCTCTTTTAGTGGCTGCCAATGGAGTTTTTTTAAGCATACCCGTGATGCTCTCCCCTTTTCTAAGCGATGCGTAACGAAATGCGTCGCTCTTCATCGTATATTCTGGATCTGTTCTATTAATACAACTTGATAGGCGTTTCGTTGGCCAATTGTTTGTTGGACGAATTCGGATAAATCTCAGCCTAGCGTCCCCTTTTCCTACTTTTAATTTGATCTGGATGATACTCATACGTATTTTGCAGTTCTTACCATTTCCAATAACGCTTCACCAGTAGCGTAATCGAACAGTTACGTATCTCTTCGGCTGTTTATGGACAGTACGTTACATTTATTTACTTTCATGGTCACCGGCCAGGTCTTGCATCAATCAACAACTCTCGACAGGTTTGACTGCCTTTCGCTACACTCTTCTGGCGTTGCAGCCTCTTGTAGCTTCCGAGTTAACTACATAATCATTTATACGCGGTGTGTTAGGGGTATAGGCACAGATATTTTAATAAAGGGTACCTTAATATGTACCCACCACAAAGTGTTCGTTGTTTTTTCTCAGCATCTAATAGTTGTCCAGCGAAAACATCATGTAGTTTAGTACCCGATGTTCCTGCATGGTTGTAACTGCGCTTTCAGTGTAGACTACCTGTTTTCTTCGCCTCAATACCTGATCTGCTGCCCAAGGGGAAGCGAACATTAATGGTTTGCTTGTGCCACCCTACTTAGAGGTACCAGCCAACCGAAAAATGTTCTACTCGTAATAGCTGCAATTATTAGTCTGCAAATGAAGTAAATACTGATGTATCATTGTTCAGTACACTGTGTTCAGTCATCAACAGAAATGTGGGCACTTATACCCCCAACACACTGTATATTGCAAATAGTATTGGTCCCATAACATCTTTACATATCTCGATTTCTCCTCGTTAAGCAACGTGTTGAGCTCTTATCTATGAGAAAGGCAACGATGGTTCCATACATAAAAATACCGTAATGAAGATGATTAATTGATAAATTTTTGTGCTAGTTACGAAGAGGCTGTCCTTAGAGCTGCTTTGATTTTGCAGTTACTTTAGGGGATAGAAGACAGGTTGCAAAAATCTGCCTTTGTTAACAGCTACAACGTTTCCTTCTCTTCCCTCTCACAGATCGCTTCATGCCCTCCAATCTACTCAAAATTAAAGACTCGTCGTAAGACTTGCTGTCGGCGAGAAAAGAAGAAAAAATAAAGAAAAAAAAACAGAGTGGTCCAAATAAAACTGCCTCCAAAATTGTTTTCGGTTAATCAATCTCTGGATCAATGAACTGATGAGGACTGACGGTATGGATGGAGCAACCGCACAAGCAACAATGCCACGAGTTCGTAAGTTATTTGGTCTTCACAGACAGCACAGACTGTGGTGTCACCGCCAGACACCACACTTGCTAGGTGGTAGCCTTTAAATCGGCCGCGGTCCGGTAGTATACGTCGGACCCGCGTGTCGCCACTGTCAGTGATTGCAGACCGAGCGCCGCCACACGGCAGGTCTAGAGAGATGTCCTAGCACCCGCCCCAGTTGTACAGCCGACTTTGCTAGCGAAGCTACACTGACAAATACGCTCTCATTTGCCGAGACGATAGTTAGCATAGCCTTCAGCTACGTCATTTGCTACGACCTAGCAAGGCACCATTACCAGTTTATATTGAGATTGTTATTAATTTATCAACAAAAGCGATGTACACCAATTATGGATTAAAGTTAAGTATTCCACCAGCAACGCACCTTATTGGCTATATTAATTACATTGTCCTGTTCCAGACCTCACGCCAGTTTGCGTGAGCTTAAACGCGTGCATTTCGGCCTCCTCTAGCAACACGGTGTTGGCTCTTCTGCCAACACATCACAGACAATAAAATCTCCTTACATCAAAGATTACCGCATTTCTCTACTTGTATCTTTTAGCTATTTAGCGATGCTCTTATTCGAAATAATATTACTTACATCATTGTGAGTTGTGGAGCGCAGGGACCAACAGTATGGTCCATTTGCTACGCTACATAATCGAGTTTACTCCGCTGGGTGACTGAAAGAAAGAGGGGGGGGGGGGGGGGTGCATAACATTAAAGATGTGCAAGAGAGTGCAAGGTTGCGAACAGACTAATTTCTGAGAGCAAGTATTTGTGAGCACAGAAAACCTGATGACAATAAGATGAATGGTAGACACCAATCAGTTAATATTTGCGCTTTCTTACCATTGTACTGAGATATATGAATAACTTGGTTATTCACATGATTTCGCCGAAAATCTCCAGCCAGACATTGGAAATTAGCCTAAATTGAGCGCTGCTGACATTTTCTGGAGCCCTTCGAGAACTGATTTCACTGCTCGCAGCAGACATTGCAAAGAGAGAAAGTAACCTGTTAAGCGTTCCTGAATTTCTCTGTGAAGCACCAGGTGGACAAAAGAACTACTTTCATTCATATCGGTATTTCTAGCAGTGAATCGATACACGATCATGAATTATATTCATAAAATCTAAACAAGGGATGCTGAGCAATCTCGTTATTTCCCTTGCAGTGCGAATTGTTGAGATGTGTATTGGGGTCCCGCAGCGGCAATATTTTAATCTGTCCGTAATTTTTTTTGGAGAGCACGCCTGAATGCCCAGTGAAAGTTAAATGCTGCAACAATTCCATTTTTTTTGTATTTGCCGAGTTTTAGAAGGATTGCAATAACGTTGGGAGCTCACGGTATTATTTGATGATGACTCTATGACTTTTGTGATTAATTTTTAATGAAAACGTATTATTAACAAAAACGTGAATCAGTTCTGGGTAAAAATACTTGTCCTGAGACTTATTTTGTGACTGTAATAGGAATTGCGTGTGAACTGACTGAAGACAGCACCGGTCGCGCTAAGGTGAAAATTGCGTTTTCAAGACGCCGACAAAATGAAACCGTTTTCACACACATCTAACTGAACGGCCACCACTCATTATAAATTCATTACAGTTACATTGTAAGTAAGTGCAATTGTTTGTGTGTCTGGAATCAACATGATAAAAGCTCCTGTTAGAAGCTTCTGTTAACTTCGAAAAGGGAAACGATTTTCAAAACTTCTTCTGGGAACCAGAACTGGCCGATAGAACTGCAAATGCAATTATTTTTTACATGGTTTTTTTGCGGGTTACCGCACATTAGACGCTAATTGCGGGGAAAGGCGTATGGGACTAGTGTATTTACGACAGCAAATTGTACGTTACTTGCAGCGCCTAAGCCTTTCTAAAACATAATCGTGGAAAAATAACCGCGTATGGACATGACTCCAGAAATTTATTCGTACACTTTATTCTATTAGTGTGGAATGATATCTAACAAGAAATGAATATAATCGTTATGACTCTTTTCAGTTCTTACGATTTTGTCTATTAATATAATTACCACTCTCTTTCTCTTGAAGACGTACTGGAAATTAAGTGGAACTTCTATCAAAATACCACTCGATTCTCTAACTTGCTCTCACGAGTAATCATTTTATCATATTTAACTTAAACAACATACGTGTCTAGTCTGGTCAACTGATCACTGCATTCTATGATACTGAATTATGTTTTTAGAGTTTACTTTTAACAGAAATCTACGAATAGCGATGTACTGTTATTAACAACCAGCTTTTCCAAAGGTATATTTCTCGATATCGGCTGTATCTTGGTAGGAATCTGTTGATAAAGCGTATCATTGAAAACCCAGTTTTCACTTTCTCTTTGAGAGACAGGTTTTTCTCCCTATTGAGATCTCAGTTTTTTGTAGTGATATTACTAATTACTGTCTGTTTAGTACAATTGAGTATGGACCTCACAGGACACATTTCCAAAGGCTTTCTGGGCTACCTTTCAAATCTGTCACGGCAAGACACTTCCACTCCTCTACTCACATATCAAAACTTTCATCTAACCACTTTCCCTTAATGAGAGAAAACCTACCCCTTGGTAGCCATTGTCATGAGTGAAGCATTTGATACACTCTTGTTCCCTTAATTTTCCTTTGCAACTCACGCAGTGACTTTTCCTTGGTGCTTATGAACACATGTGTCAGTGATGGTGTTTCTAAAATTCGAACTTAGCACAAGATACTTCGAGCTAATTTAATTCGGATCCTTGTTTGGGGCCTCGTGAGCAGTTAGACATTCCACTCGCATACACCAGTTTCTCGTGCAGGAAATAAGCGTTTGTTTTCCTTTACTGTCTTCTGAATCTCTGACTACACTGTTGATCGAATTTTTTGTTTGTAGCCACTGATGCATGCACACACGGTTTGATCTACTGTCAGTCACAAGTCAATGTGACAAATAGTGGTATAAAAAATTTGACTTTGGCCATAAATTGGCCCAGTAACGGAAGACAGAGATGCGTATTAGAAACTTTTTAAAAATGTGGCTGAGCCAGTTTTTATATTTACACGAATTCCTACACTCTGTTTTCCACAGCAGTGCCATCGGGTTAATATTCTTCTTTCTTTTATGTTTTTAATTTTTTTCTTTGGCCGTGACCCATTATGAACAGTTCTCGAGTTGTAATGAAACAGTTACTTATGACACGTAGTACCGATATCGATTTTTGGTTGTGCTCCTAAATGTCAGACAAAACATTCAAGAGTTTCGGCTACCATCCAGATTAGTTGTAGCCTACTTTTGATCCTGACACTGAACGTGACTTTCCTCTGACACCTTGAACCACCTAACAAATTCCCCCATGACTTCTTGCTAGTTCACAATTCGGACGAAATTACTATAGGATCATGTGTTTTAAGAAACCCAAGCTCCAAGTCTGTTTTACACAATTAGTGTAAATTTGGCCAAGTGATTACTTATTAACTTTCCGGTCAGTCCATGTAGTCTGGCGCCATTCGATCGTCCCACAACGAACCGTTCCATATTCAGCGCTTTGATACAACGTGCGTCAACAATGTGTGGTAAATAGAATCATAAATAAATAATAACCGAAGATACCGGGTAGTTGTAAATAATGTGACTGTGCAGTGCTGGCTGCATACATCGCAGGATGCTGAAACATCAAAAAAATGGTTCAAATGGCTCTGAGCGCTGTGGGACTTAACTGCTGAGGTCATCAGTCCCCTATAACTTAGAACTACTTAAACCTAACTAACCTAAGGACATCACACACATCCATGCCCGAGGCAGGATTCGAACCTGCGACCGTAGCGGTCGCGCGGTTCCAGACTGTAGCGCCTAGAACCGATGAAACATCGTAAATATGTTTATTAATTGGTGCGATCGCGGTATAGGCTGAAAAATGGTACTGTAAGCAGACAGAATGTGATGTTGGCTTAGGAAGAGGAGAAGAACGGTCAAACACATGAAAACGGTGGTACTCGCGCGTTTACTAGGATATGATCATAAGGTACAATATGTTTTCGATATAGTTTCCAGACTCAGCAACATGCTGCTTCCGTAAACAGCATGGTGGACAATTACTCGCACCGATCCAGTGTAATCAGAGCGATGTATCTTTGTACGCTGTCCTTCACATCAAGAAGAGGCCAAACACATTCCTGCTAGCCACATTCTTTCTGATATCCCTATACACATGCGTTTGATTCAGGAGATCTATAAGGCCACAAATCTTGAAATTACCTATAAATGATGCGGCCGGTACCGAAGGTTTCCCGAAGCAAATCTTTCACCTGGCTAGCGACTTGTGGTTTCGCCCCATCTTGCACGAAAATAGTGGTGTGGACGAAGTCGCGTTCTTGCAAAGCTGGTATCATGTGTCACACAGGGAGCTTCTCATAACGTGTAGGCATCACTGTACACCTAACAGGCTTGCGAGGTGTCATCTCCTCAGAAAAAAAAAGAAATACGGACCGAGAATGATGGAGCTTGTGAAACCAGGCCACACATGCACATAAGCTGAGTGCATGATGGTTCCTGCATTACATGTTATCGATTTCCATGAGTGTCAATAGCACGGCGTTGTAGCATACCTTGGGGCTTAAATTGGTGCACATTCTGAAAACTGTAGGGATGCCAGTGTAAAAAGCGCCGCAGAATCTTTTGAACTGTTGACCAGGGAAGACAATTCCTTTAATACAGCTCGAGCACTTGTTGTAGAATTTGAGGCATGTACTGCACAGCTAGCTATAACTAGAGCAACTTCATCAACAAATATTTTGGAAATGAGCCGTCTCCCTCTCCATACTGCATCTCCTAATTCACCTGTTTCTTCAAATATGTTGGTCACATTCTTCAGCCCATTTAATGACTTGGGACCTCTTTGCTGCTGCTTCGTTCAGCGATAATCCCGTAATGTAGTGCTTATTGCTGCCGTTCTGATAAACCAACTTTACCAGCAGTACGCGGTCTTTGTTCTCTATAGCCATTGCGTTTGGTACGCAAAGCTTCAACCTACTCATCCTTTTACTCCAACAGTCACTTCAGAAAAAAATCAAGACCCATCGCAAAGCCCCAAGCAGCATTACCGGCGTCAAAACAGGAAACATTTCAAAATGTGACTGATTACAGCGCTATATTTTCACCTGACGGCGGAAAGTGGAACTATTATTTTTTAGCGTATTCCGCGCTGATCGCACTGATTAATGTACATAACTACAATGTTTCAGCGTCCTGCGATGTTTGCAGCTAGCACTGCAGCACTCCTAAAACCGTCAGTTTAATTATAAGCACCTAGTACAAATCTAAATCTTCATTCGCATTTGAAATAATCCTCATGGCAAGCGATACAGTTTTGCAACGTTTCTTTGTTTGCTGGAAACTGTCTCTGCTGAATTCTTCACCCAGTTCGAATAATGGTGGTAGAAGAAATTTTCATCCCCAGTATTTGCGTGACAAAGGTATGTCGGCGTAACGTTCCTGCAGTCCAGACTTTACTGTAACACCATGAGTTAAAATTTCAGACCTCTCCTCAATGTCGCATAGAGTGAGAGCATGTGGTACTGTAAATTCCAGACCTTTCTTTAGTGCCTCATAGAGCGAGGACATGTAACGCTGTTGGTGGCGATCCGTCCGACTTACAGGGGCGTTAACCTCGACGGCCCCATTGGTCCAATCCGAGAGGAGTGCGCTACATGCCAGCACCGGGTTTCGCCCTTTCTATACTCTCATCATTGTACGACAGGAACATGACACCACACTGTAGACACATCCACCGCAGTGACCCACGATCACCAGATACGCTGAAGAGAGAACTCTCACACAACTAGAGGACAAGGGCCGTTGTGCCCTGAGGCAGAAAACCGCTTTCCAACTTGGCAGCTGAACCTCGCGAGTCTTCTAACCAACAATGCCACACAACATTTCCTTTCTTTCTTCTCCGTACACTTGTAAAATCATGTCATGATTCTCAGGTGCCGTTACTTGTTATTTGTATCACAATTTAATGCTTTTTCATTGTTCTTGAGACGTTTGTCAACAGCTTTCACATTCAGAATATCCGACTGATCGCAACGGACAATATACATGAAATTTACGTGTTTGATGCTCACTAACGCAATGCGATGTACCTGTTTCCAAACTGAAACGATGCCCCGGGCACTCGTAGCGTGACGCCAAATCGGATTAGATACCGCGTTCAGAATCCATTTTCTTTTATCGTGCGACGATTCGGAGCAACCAAGTCTCGCGTCGCTTTGGCGTCTCTCCTGTCGGGTGGTTAGAGATGCACCACGGGACAGGTTACGTTCAGTTACATTAGCGGAATGTCTAGGACGGGCCGAAGCAGACTGCCCTGCGACTTGTAACACCGGTTCGCGGTACTAGAATCGCACTTTTGGTGATATGCGGCGCTCGGGGCAAATTAGTCGACGTACTGCTCCGCCGATTTACTCTGAACTATCGGGCCTGGATTAATCCGCTGCACTACTACATCCATAAAATCGGCGTAAATAAAGGTTAGTAGCCTCGGTTTAGTTTAGCAGCCAGGGTTAAACTTTTCACTACACCTAAGTCAGTAACTAAAAATCTAGGGCCGATGCCCTCGCTATTTGGTGCCTTAGCATCCGCAAATCAACCAATCAACCAATCAACTTAAAATCCTTTTAGGTATGTAATTACTTTTAGAAAGATTCCACAGATCCGATCACTCGACTGATAGACGTACATCGCCAACAGTTGATACACCGCATCGAACTGTTTGCTTATAACTCGCACGAACAGTTTCCACAAAAACAAAACAGAAACGCTATTCAAAGTCAGTTGGCTGGAACGTATACGAAAACATCTGAATTCATGTTTCGACGGAAACAAATAGAATCTACTGGCTTCAGTAAGCCTCACCAAGTCCGTTACTTTTATCGATTACCACCTCCACGATTCGATACAGGTCTCTTTCTACCAACCATGTGCACACCCCTTATATACACACTCTTGCTTTAAAACACTGGACAATCGCACAGCACCGAATACCTGCACATGGGAAACGCATTTACCAACTCTCTCAGTGTCCTGTGCTGGAAGAAAAAGTGTGTTGATCACTAAATATCAGAACACAGGACTCTCTAATGCTCTCGAATCAAACACTTCGCATTCATGGGAAAGTCGCCGGCCGCTGTGACCGAGCGGTTATAGGCGCTTCAGTCCGAAACCGCTCTGCTGCTACGGTCACAAGTTCGAATCCTGCTTCGGGGATGGCTGTGTGTGATGTCCTTAGGTTAGTTAGGTTTAAGTACACTACTGGCCATTAAAATTGCTACACCAAGAAGAAATGCAGATGATAAATAGGTATTCATTGACAAATATATTATACTAGAACTGACATGTGATTACTTTTTGACGCCATTTGGGTGCATAGATCCTGAGAAATCAGTACCCAGAACAACCACCTCTGGCCGTAATAACGGCCTTGCTACGCCTGGGCATTGAGTCAAACACAGCTTGGATGGCGTGTCTAGGTACAGCTGCCAATGCAGCTTCAACACGATAGCACAGTATCCAGAAAGGCCCGTACAGGACCTGCAACATGCGGTTGTGCATTATCCTGTTGATTCGCAGGGATCGAATGAAGGGTAGAGCCACGGGTCGTAACACATCTGAAATGTAACGTCCACTCTTCAAAGTGCCGTCAATGCCAACAAGAGGTGACCGAGACGTGTAACCAAAGGCACCCCATACCATCACGCCGGGCGATACGCCAGTATGGCGATGACGAATAAACGCTTCCAATTTGCGTTCACCGCGATGTCACCAACCACGGATGCGACCATCGTGATGCTGTAAACAGAACCTGGATTCATCCGAAAAAATGACGTTTTCCCATTGGTGCACCCAGGTTAGTCGCTAAGTTCACCATCGCAGGCGCTCCTGTCTGTGATGCAGCGTCAAGGGTAACCGCAGCCAAGGTCTCCGAGCTGATAGTCCGTGCTGCTGCAAACGTCGTCGAACTGTTAGTGCAGATGGTTGTTGTCTTGCAAACGTCCCCATCTGTTGAATCTGGGATCGAGACGTGGCTGCACGATCCGTTACAGCCATGCGGATGAGATGCCTGTCATCTCGGCTGCTAGTGATACGAGGCCGTTGAGATCCAGCACGGCGTTCCGCATTACCCTCCTGAACCCTCTGATACCATATTCTGCTAACAGTCATTGGATCTCGACCAACGCGAGCAGCAATGTCACGATACGATAAACCGCAATGGCGATAGGCTACAATCCGACCTTTATCGAAGTGGGAAACGTGATGGTACGCATTTCTCCTCCTTACACGAGGCACAACAACAACTTTTCACCAGGCAACGCCGGTCAACTGTTGTTTGTGTACGAGAAATCGGTTGGAAACTTTCCTCATGTCAGTACGCTATAGGTGTCGCCAGCGGCGCCAACGTTGTGTGAATGCTCTGAAAAGCTAATCATTTGGATATCACAGCATCTTCTTCCTGTCTGTTAAATTTAGTGTATGTAGCACGTCGTGGTGTAGCAATTTTAATGGCCAGTAGTGTAGTTCTAAGTCTAGGGGACTGATGACCTCAGATGTTAAGTCCCACAGTGCTTAGAGCCATTTGAACCATTTGAAACATGGGAAATTCAGTAGTTCTTATGCCAGCCGGGTAGTCCTTATCGCAACCTGTTTAATGGATCTGCAGGGAGGCGAACCTTTTATATGCTAGCAGAAACTGGCTTTGGCGTTCACAATGACCTCCGCGACCAGTAAACGTGTTGCCATTTAGGTATTGGCTCAGTTACCGACCTTTCTAGACGTATCTTGTACGTTGGGATCGGGACGTGTCGGAGTGTCCGTCAGGTGCGCGGGCTGTGTTCACTTTCTTCGCGAGGGCGCCGTCGGAGCGGCGGTCACGGGCTCGGGCTGGGGTGGGGGCCGCTCAGTGGGTCAGCGGCGGCGGCGGCGCGCGCGGCCTCGGCGGCGCCAGTCTGCGCGCGTCTTCCCAGCGGCCGCGGCACGCCGACACAGCTGACACCGGCCCAGCGCGCGCGCGCGATTCCGCGTGCGTCTCCAGTGCCCTCACGCAGCTCCGCTCAGCGCCCGCCGGACTGCCGCTCAGTCGCCGACGGACGCCAACGGAACTCGCATTACCAGGCAATGTTCTTTATTACTCGCGTGTTCGCGGTTGCAGTGCAGCCACGTGGACGTCGAGCCGTCTCTACGTCTCGGCCGTGCACTTGTGTGGACTATCAGGCCGTTACTGCAGCACCAGTGCTACATGTGAAAGATTCTATGGCAGTCCTAATACGTGTTATAGTATTTCGAGCGTCGTCGCCTTCTAAGATCGTATTGCTTGTGGGAAGAAACACAGACACGTCAGTCGATAAGGGATCTACAAGTGAAGTATGAAAGAACATAGTATCAGGTCAAAGACAAAAATAAATCACCCCGTCCTTTCGAAAATAATTTATCTGATCTATTTTGAGTGAAAATTTCCTTCTGTACGTCAGTCGGTGCCAGAACATCGAATTTGTTTTGAAAATTTTACAATTTGTTCTAGGCGTCAGTCGTTGGACTGTTTGTCTTCCATCTTCAAAAATGTTCAAATGGCTCTGATCACTATGGGACTTAACTTCTGAGGTCATCAGTCCCCTAGAACTTAGAACTACTTAAACCTAACTGACCTAAGAACGCCACACACATCCATGCCCGAGGCAGAATTCGAACCTGCGACCGTAGCGGTCGCGCGGTTCCAGACTGTAGCGCCTAGAACCGCTCGGCCACCTCGGCCGGCTGTCTTCTATCTAATGCCATATTTTACTTCAGTAGATACTTATAACAGCAGACGTCCCCGAGAACTGTTTCACATGTTTGTGTCTACAAATTTCTTCTCAACTTCCCTTCAGTTTCACGTCAGCCATTACAGGTTGCCTTACTACATTTACCACTATATGTTCCTCTCCTTACAATATCTACACCTTTCTTGCTGTGGATAAGACAGTGGTCTTATTTCTGAAAAGGGACAAGAGTCAAATTACCAACTAGAGATCCAGATTTATGTTTCCTGTGACTACCATAAACTACGTCAGTCGAATGCTAGGACGTTTCCCTTGACTAATCAGAGTTCGTGCTTTTGTCTGTAATGATCTCACAATCTATGGGACTCTCAGCTTCTTAGACTTTTTACCCTTTCTACTGACGTTTATCGAAAAACCTATTGCTTCTTCTGTTTTACAAAACAGCTCCTCATTTGACACGTTTACCTGGAGGCATAACTTCCTGTTTACTTATGTGTCAGAAAATGTTAGTTGTTTTCAAATTTCTTCTTCCACGATTTTACTGCTGTTGGCATTTCACAGCCATAAAATGATTTTCTTCGACAGATTCAAAAGTTCCTCGACATTTCTGCGTCAAAAAAAATAATGTTATTTAAAAATTTTCAGGTCCAATGCTTTCATTATATCTAGAATACTAGGATTTTATGTGAAGCTGAGACATGTAGAGATGAACATGTCTGTGGCAAATTATAGCGTAGTTTTTCCAAATATGAGATTGCTGATTATAATTCCGAACGTACTAACATTTTATTGCACTGGAGAAAACTTTCGAAGCTATTGTGATGTTTTCGACAAATACGTGTACGCTGAAATTAATCAGATCCCAGATTTTTGTCCTACAGTCTACTAGTGAGTGAATATGGCGACAACTTGCTTCATTAAACGAAACGCTGGCGATTATAACAGTGCTTAACTTTAAAGGGTTGACAAACTAATTTTACGTCTGATAACATGATGTTTGAAAATATTCGGATTTGGATTTCTACTTTCGTTTTGATGCAGCTGAAGAACCAAAAGGAGACTCGTTCTGCCTATATGGCAAGAGAGCATCAAATTCACGCTATAGAACAAGAGAAAAGTAATTGTAGGCTGAATTTGTGAGACATCTTCGGAAGTCTCATGTGGTACACCTCTACCTGGAAGAGCCAGGGTTTCGGTCTGAAGGCCACAGACCGTTTATTTTTATCCGTCATGAGAATTATGACGTAAAATTAACTGCTATAAAGTAATGAGTGTGATAAAAAAAATGCTAAAGATTTCGTTGCATAAATGTCTGGTAGATTATCCGAAAGTAAACTATCAGGGAACATTACTAAGCTCCTGTTTCTTTTAGGACACAGCACCTGTCCGTTAACCAGGCCGTTGAAAGTGTACTGTTCTCATTAATGTTTCGCAGATATGTGACCAATATCTCTTAGTGTTCATTAACTGAGCTAATCCTCAGTAAGTTTTCCAGTTTATAATCTGATTGACTACGTCAATGTAGCGAAGACAATAGAATTTCATCCGATATAAATCTGTATAGCTGAAAGCAAAACGGATGGAACTTGGAGACAAATTTCTGGCGCATTATACTCACATAGCATTAATTTATCATTAGGCTTCTCCAACTTGCTCCCAATGATGCCACTTGAGTTGCAGGCGTTCAACTGCTCACTGTTACTGAAAGCTGATATGCATCTTGCTTACGGATACATATTCGTATACACTTATAATAACTGTGGTAGTAGGAAGAGAATACTTTTACTATGCACTTAGTAGACCTCAGAGTGTTTCACTTGCGGCTGCTTGACTTCTGCACAGCAAGTGGTGTATCCAACACTCTCCCTTACAATCACGTCGGAGATCGGGAGTGAAATCTCAAGATCCCTTCTCTCATAACTGAAATTGACTTACGAAAATCCTTAGTGACATGTGACTTAAACATTGAACTAAAACCTAAAATACATGTAGTTGGACTTGGTATCGGGATTATAGCGTGTGAAGATGTGTAGCGACATCAGCAAAGGCACATTCGTTCTTACTATGACATGACAGGTAAATCCAGTCTCAAACTACACCTATTTAAGAATGTTGTGGTAGCATAAACAGAGGATACTTGTTTAAACCCACAATACGTCTTAAAAACTGCTTATTTCCCAAAGTACAAGGTGGTATTACTCGCTAGTGTGCTTTGGTGCGTAGGGGTGATTTTAATACCTGTCTACATCTATATCTACATTTATATTTCGCAAGCCACCCAACGGTGTGTGGCGCAGGGCACTTTACGTGCCACTGTCATTACCTCCCTTTCCTGTTCCAGTCGCGTATGGTTCGCGGGAAGAACGACTGCCGGAAAGCCTCCGTGCGCGCTCGAATCTCTCTAATTTTACATTCATGATCTCCTCGGGAGGTATAAGTAGGGGGAAGAAATATATTCGATACCTCATCCAGGAACGCACCCTCTCGAAACCTGGACAGCAAGCTGCATCGCGGTGCGCCTCTCTTGAGTTTGCTAAACATCTCCGTAACGCTTACCAAATAACCCTGTATTCTGTGTGTTAAGGAAGGAACGATCGAACGAATGAAAAGCGAGAGAGAAACAGTCCACTTAGTGGGAGCGGAGAAAGAGTCGTACTTTTAGATCGGGTGTGATTTCGATCCTCAAATCACAGTACTGATTTAGTTTCTCCACAGAAAGGCTAGAATGATTTTCCAATTAAAAGGTCCTCGACACATGTTCGGAAATACAGAAATGAGAAAACTACATATAGCTTCCAGAATGAGATTTTTCACTCTGCAGTGGAGTGTGCGCTGATATGAAACTTCCTGGCAGATTAAAACTCTGTGCCGGACTGAGACTCGAACTCGGGACCTTTGCCTTTCGCGGGCAAGTGCTCTACAAACTTTTTTTTCTTTCTTTCTTTCCTTCTTTGTGTGTGTGTGTGTGTGTGTGTGTGTGTGTGTGTGTGTGTGTGTGTGTGTATAATCTCAATGTCATTTTGTTGCATCTGGTCGGGGCGGATGTCACAAGACATCCGTTTTAGTTCGTCGCTGATCCATTAACTCAGATTTTTTTATTACAGAGGACAGCTAACCCTCTGACCGAACACGCTGAGTTACCGTGCCGGCTAGCCGGACCGAGGCTCGAACTCGGGACATTTGTCTTTCGCGGGCAAGTGCTCTACCAACTGAGCTACCCAAGCACGACTCACGCTCCGTCCTCACAGCTTTCCTTCTGCCAGGAGACGAGGTACCAGCAGAAGTAAAGCTATGAGGAGGGGGCGTGAGTCGTGCTTGGGTAGCTCAGTTAGTAGAGCACTTGCCCGCGAAAGGCAAAGGTCCCGAGTTCGAGTGTCGGTCCGGCTCACAGTTTTAATCTGCCAGGAAGTTTACATATAAGTTGTCGGATTGTCTTATGTCAAGTTGCACTGTGTTTCGCAGGATGTTATAAATCTAAGAAATTTTTCCCTGCCCGCTAAGCGCTAGATTTAGTGCATACGACTGCTGCAGAGCTGTAGTGTGACGGAGGTGTGCGTTGCTGTTTCAGCCCGTGACTGGCCATGGAGCGGACGCGGCGCCTCTCCCCGGCCCCGGCGTGCTGCCTGCTGCTCGCCCTCGCCCTCGCCCTGCTGCTACAGGTACGGCCGTCTTCGGGCTCTGTCCGCTGCACTAACCAACTCCACCGGCTGGCCCACCCTGCACACGTGGCACACCCTCACACTCCTGCAGAAATAGGATGGATCCGAAAAGCTTCCGCAACCTGCGAAACATCTCCCAAACTACACAGAAAAAGCTGCACTGCTCAACAGAGCATTGATCTAACACGATGAATGCGTCTTCAAAAACCCATCCAAATTACTACACAGATGACCGTTTCATCTAGTAAGTTTGAAACTGTTACTATCAAGTAAACCTGTCATCAACCTGAAGAGTAGGCAACGGCCTTGCCGCAGTGGATACACCGGTTCCCGTGAGATCTCCGAAGTTAAGCGCTGTCGGGCGTGGCCGGCACTCGGATGGGTGACCATCTAGCCGCCATGCGTTGTTGCTATTTTTCGGGGTGCACTCAGCCTCGTGATGAGTTACTCGACCGAATAGTAGCGGCTCCGGTCAAAGAAAACCACCATAACGACCGGGAGAGCGGTGCGCTGACCACACGCACCTCCTATCCGCATCCTGAAGTGAGGATGACACGGCGGTCGGGTGGTCCCGATGGGCCAGTTGTGGCCTGAAGACGGAGTGCAACCTGAAGAGTACTCTGACCCCCAAAGTGCTCAAATGAACGCTTTCTATTGAGGACGGCATGTCCTTATACTCTGTCAATATAAAAACCATTTCACTCAATCACTTGTAGTGGAACCTACCATTTTGTGTAAAGTTCATTCACACTACACCTTTTTTTCACACGAAGGAAGCACTGACAGAAGTATCGGTCACACTAAACTGCCAGCAAAAAGCTTCTGTGCATACAAAAACCATTATTACAAACATTTTTCATCACCATCGCTTTTTCATAAGAGGTATAATAACACATTCGTAATGCCCAGGCTAAAAATTCTAAGGAAAACAAATTGGTCCTTAAAGACCAGCCGGAATTAAACGCTTATTAAAGACAGCACTTTTTGGAGAGTTATCACCAATTCGTATTCCATTTCCTTTCTCGCTTCCTTGTGGAGTATTCGGAAAGCAAAAAATTGTTCTCGCTAGCTAACTTCTTAAAAGTCCCCTTACGTAACTCTGTAGGCCTAAATACCCTATACGTTATGATTTGGTTGGCAGGAGAGCCAACACCGTGTTACTAGAAGGAGGCCGAAAGGCACGCGTTTTAGCTCACGCAGGCTGGCGTGAGGTCTGGAACAGGACAAGGAAATTAGAATTTAGAGAAACGGACGTAGCTGGTGGAATACTTAACTTTAATCCGTTAATGAAGAACGTCGGCCTTGCCGGTACATGATTCACAATATCAATGGTAACTGATAATGGCGCCTTGCTAGGTCGTAGCAAATGACGTAGCTGAAGGCTATGTTAAACTATCGTCTCGGCAAATGAGAGCGTATTTTGTCAGTGAACCATCGCTAGCAAAGTCGGTTGTACAACTGAGGCGAGTGCTAGGAAGTCTCTCTAGAGCTACCGTGTGGCGGCGCTCGGTCTGCAATCACTGATAGTGGCGACACGCGGGTCCGACGTATACTAACGGACCGCGGCCGATTTAAAGGCTACCACCTAGCAAGTGTGGTGTCTGGCGGTGACACCACACGTTAGCGCATCACACATGATAGATTTTACAGAATATTTCAGCCGCTGACAGTGCCTGATTTACCTTACTAAAGCCTGCTTTCTTCCTTCCTATAATGATAAAGATTTATCGCAGAAAGATTCCTATTTTAAAAAAAAATGTGTAAAATCTTATGGGACTTAACTGCTAAGGTCATCAGTCCCTAAGCTTACACACTACTTAACCTAAATTGTCCTAAGGACAAACACACGCACCTATGCCTGAGGGAGGACTCGAACCTCCGACGGGATCAGCCGCACAGTCCATGACTGCAGCGCCTTAGACCGCTAGGATTCCTATTACATCTCGTTGCCCCTTGTGCAGTATGTAGCTTGCTTTCCTGCATTCTCCACACGCTTTCTACCTCTGTCTCTCTTCCTTACTAACCCTTTCTTCAACACTGTCTTCTGATGGTACTTCGGTTTTTGAGAATTTTTTGCAGATGTTTAGTATTTTAGGTTTCTTTTCATATCATGCTTGTAGCTAGCATATGGGCTTCATGCTTTTTTATACATGCCTTTACATTTTACAAGTACTTTATAAGCTAGGTTCCTTAGCTATATATTCCATCCGCGTACATCAAATCATCTTTATCAAATTTGAAACTACCCGATGTCATTCTTATGGTCAGTCATGGTGCAGGAAATCTACTCGAACTGTAGCTACGGACGATAAAAAGTGAACAGTCACGTCGCCCTGAAAATCTTCCTCCTCTCTGTAGGGCACAGAAAGGATCGTTCCACATGAAGGAAGGTGTTGGAGATGAAGACCAGGTTGGGGAATCAGTCCTAATGTTGTTAAATAACCATTATGGCATTCGTTGAAGTTACCCTTATAAAACCTAAACTGCAGTAAGTCGACGGGAATTTAAACCTTTCCCATTCGGACTGCTCGTCCTGCACCCTAGTCATTGTGCCATCTCATTTGGTTTTAAGGGATGCTGAAGAAGAAGAAATTATATTCGGAATATTGGTATGGACACTCCTCATCCAAAAATTATAACACAAAATACTTGCACACGGCCAGCACGAAATGATACTTCAGTTTATGCGACCAGTAACAGACTATACTTAAATTTAGACATACCGATGAAACTTCTGCTTCTGGTTTCGATGTAGGCATTGCTATGAATTCATCTCCATCCGTTCTAAGAACTCTGACTTAGTTTGGACAGCATCACAACTTTTAATAATCCTTGCAAGAAATTAGTCTTAAACGCCAGTTGTATCTTTTAATCAGGCTTTTTACACGTTTCGCATGGCGTACAGGTCGAACTCAGTCAGATCAAGTGAATACGCTGTCCAACGAACAGGGCTTGATAACCAACCTTCAAGGAAGTTCTGAGTACTAAACTCACCAACACTGTAGAGTGTAGATCGAATTACTTGCTATACCGTTTCGTGCTCAGTCCTTACTGAAAATAAACACTGATCAATAGACTCAATGATGCGTAATTACACCAGCCAATCGTTTTCTGCCTTGACATGTCAGCACGTAACGCTAATAATCCACGTTTTGTTTGTGAGTTCTGGCTGAGCTCCGCGGTCGCCCGGCAACTATGTTGATTCTTAACTTTTGACATGGGAATTTCAAGAATGATGTGTCTTATCTCTTCCTGACACTTTCGAATTCTGTACGACAGTTTCTCACAGTGATGGAAACTCCCTCCACAGAGATTCTCACTACGAGCCTAAGACTATGTAACCAGAAATATTCAATACTGTCTCCCATCGCCCACCAGACTCATCTTCTGATATAACAGAAAGCTTTGGAGAAAACCTCAGTTAACTTGTACGTAAGTTCCCCAGTCATACTGTAACCATCGATGGAGACTTCGATCATCCAACAATTAATTGGTAAAATTATAGTTTTCTTAGTGGTTGGCGTGATGAGACATCTTATGAAACTTTACTAAATGCCTTGTCTGAAAGCTACCTAGAAGAGATAGGAACGCCACTCATGATGGAAATGGATTGGAACTAATGGCAACAAATAGACCTCAACTCACAGAGGATGTCCAAATTGAAACTAGTATCAGGACCATGACATGGTTGTGGCAACAATGGGTACGAAAGCACGAAAGACAACTAAAACCAAACAGAAAGATAAATGTATACATCTTCAGTGAACTAGATAAAAAATCAGTAGCGTCATATCCCAATGGTTCAAAATGGTTCAAATGGCTCTGAGCACTATGGGACTTAACATCTGTGGTCATCAGTCCCCTAGAACTTAGAACTACTTAAACCTAACTAACCTAAGGACATCACACACATCCATGCCCGAAGCAGGATTCGAACCTGCGACCGTTCATATCTCAATGAGGAACTTGAAACTATCAGCACAGGGCAGGAGATTCGTGGAGGAACTCTGGCTCAGGTTTGAAAGAATAGTTGACCATATACTGGATAGACATGTATCCAATAGGAAAGTTCATAATCTGAGGGAACCTCAATGATATACAGTCGCGTCGCTGTACATAAACCTCTAAAGAAACTGAGATTTCAGCATAATAGGTGTAAAACAAAGCATAGGCTGTAGATAGAGAAATGTTGAATGAAATGACTACTGCATAATAGGTGTAAAAGACAGCATAGGCTATAGATAGAGAAATGCTGGATGAAACGCATTTGGCTGTCAAGACAGCAATGCGTGATGTCTTCAGTGACAACCGTAGCAGAACATTGTCAAGTAATCTTTCACAGAACGCAAAGAAATTCTGGTCGTATGTGAAGGCTGTTAATGGCACCAAAGTTAATGTCCAGTCCCTAGTGAATGAGACAGAAACAAAATTGTGGGTAGCAAAGCAAAAGATGAAATGCTTAACAAAGTTTTCAAATGTTCCTTTACAAAGGAAAACCCCGTAGAAGTCCCCTAATTTAATCCTCGTACCATTGAAAAGATGAATGAAATACGAATTGGTGTCAGTAGTGTTGAGAAACATCTGAAATCGTCAAAACTGAATAAAGCTCCAGAGCCCGATGGAATCCTTGTCAGATTCTATACTGAATTTGCGGCTGAGTTAGCCCCTCTTTTAACTATAATCTATCGTAGATTCCTCGAACAAAACACCGTCCTCAGTTCTTGGAAAACGGTACAGGTCACACCCGCGTACAAGAAGGGTAGTAGAAGTGACCTATAAAACTACCATCCAATATCCTTGAAATCGATTTGTTGTAGAATCTTAGAACATACTCTGAGCTCAAATACAATGAAGTACGTTGAACAGAATGACCTTCTCATTGCCAACCAGCATGGATTTCGAACACATCGATCATGTGAAACACAACTCGTACTTTTCTCAAATGAAATACTCAAAGCTTTGGATCAAGGGAGACAGTCAGATGCTGTAATTCCTGATTTCCGGAAAGTATTTGACTCAGTAGCACACCTACGCTTATTCTCAAAAGTACGACCGTATGGGGTATCAAGTGAAATTTGTGACTGGAGTAAGAACGTTTTGGTAGGGAGGATGCAACATGTTATGTTGGATGGACAGTCATAGTTACATGTAAAAGTAACTTCGGGTGTGCCCCAGTGAAGTGTGTTGGAGCCCTTTCCGTTCGTGTTGTAGATTGGTGACTTTGCTTACAATACAAAAAGTAAAATCAGGCTTTTTGCTGATGATGCAGTTATCTGTAATTAAGTCATATCGGAAAGAAACTGCGTAAATATTCAGCCAGAACTTGATAAGATTTCAAAGTGGTGCAGAGACTGGCAACTTTCTTTAAATGTTCAGAAATGAAAAATTTTGCACTTCAGAAAAAGGAAAACAAAGTAGTATCCTATGACTATAATATCAACCAGTCACTGTTGGAATCGGTCAACTCATACAAATATCTGGGTGTAGCTCTTTGTAGCAATAAGAAATGGAATAATCACATCGGTTTAGTCGTGGGTAAATCAGGGGTTATTGGTGGAATACTGGGGAAATGCAATAAGTCTACAAAAAAGATTGCTTACAAATCACTCGTGAGACCGGTTCTAGAATATTGCTCAAGTGTGTGGGACCCGTACTAGGTAGATGTAACAGGGGATATTGAATGTATACAGAGAAGGGCAGCACAAATGATCACATGTTTGTTTAATCCGTGGGAGTGTCTTAGAGATAGTGAAGGAACTGAACTGGAAGACTCTTGGAGATAGATGTAAATATCCCCAGAAAATCTATTACCAAAGTTTCAAGAAACGGCTTTAAATGGTTACTCTAGCACTATCCTAGAACCCCCTATGTATCGCTCAAGTAGGGATCATGAGGATAAGATTAGGATAATTAGTATACGGATAGGGGAATTCAATCAATCATTCTTCCCGCGCTCCATAAGCGAATGGAAAAGGAAGAAACCTTAATAACTGGTATATTGTTACGTATCCTCTGCCGTGCACCTCACAGTGGTTTGCAGAGTGTACATGTAGATGTAGATGTAGAATATTTTCTGTGAGAAGGCTTCAGTTGCGCGCAAACGGAGCACCAAAAAGAAATATTTTTCCATTATTTTTCCACTTTTCTTGAAATTTCGCAGTGACAGTTAAACCGTAAACTTAAATTATCATTTATAACATGAACGAGCCAGAAATCGTAACCACTCTGTGGTATAATAATATGCCTTTAAGTTCGAGAAAAAGAGAAAATAATCATTACTTTATTATGTCACAATTTAAACCAAAAATTCGCCAGCTACGTCACTCAACTCTGTATCAATGCTGCACAAAATTTACTCTGACTCCGATTCTCTGTAACAGACTGCTTCAGTAGTGTTTAGAAGGTACAGATACTCGCAGAGATATTTTTGTAGCGTTGATTAATTCGTCCTACATTACATCCAACGCTAAAAATCGACCCTTGGATTCCAACCGATGGTGAATTATCATCAGTGACACACGTTTTTGTTCCCACTCTGGAGGATTAGTCAGAATATATACATGTAAAAGTGGAATTTAAAAAAAAAAGGATTAGTCCAGTAGAAAGGACGCACACAATATAGTAACGAATTCAGTCTAAGTATTAAGTAACTACAAAAGTGTGATTCATATGATGGTGAGTTCTGGCGTTACGATGCCTGTGTTGAATGATCTCCATAATGGTTCCCTTAACGCTATGCTGAAATTTGCAGATTGGGAGGTAAGGAGTCTGGTAGCCGATTCAGACGAGTATATGTGTATCTCGAAAAAACGTACTCACGAATCTACATATATACTCTACAATATGCTCTCCACTGCATTTCATGCTATATTTCCCACCGTAAAATCTCTAAGAGTTTCTTCCCGATCCATTTGTGTACTGAGCCCGGGGAGAATGACTACTTACTGTCAGAGCTGTGATTAATCTCGTCTTATCTTTGCCGTCTCTAGGGCCCCTATGAGCCCCTAGTATGCTTCTAGACCTTTCCTTTAATACTGACTCTTGAAACTGTAGGTAGGTTTTCACGGGGATAGTTGACACCTGTCTTCACCCGTCCGTCGGTTCATCCGTTATGCTACCTCGTAGGTTAAGCAAACCTTTTACCATTCGTTCTGCCCTTCTTTGTACACGTTCAGTATTCCCTCTTAGTCCTTTCTGGTAGTAACTGACGGGAAGTCATCTAGTGAAACCGAAATAAATGTAGGCTCCATGCAAGCGTTATAGACACTCTGGTGTTCTTAAGCTATTTGTGAGATAGTGTGAGCAGCCCTCTCGGATTATTTGCAAATGATGCTGTATTTTACCGTCTACTGAAGTCGTCAGAAGATAAGACCGAATTATAAAATGATTTAGTCCAGATATTTGTATAGTGCGAAACGTGGCAGTTAATCCTGAACAATAAAATGTGTGACGCGCTCCATATGAGTCCTAAAAAATCCGGTAAATTTCATTTACACGATTAGTCACACAAATTAAAATACTGTCGATTCAGCAAAATACCTGGGGATTAAAATTAAGAACTAAAACTGAAGCCATCACACAGAAAATGTTGACGGGAAGGTGAATCAAAGACTGTGTTTTATTGGTAGAAGAGGAGGTGCAACAATTCTACTAAAGAGATTACCTACACTACGTTAACCAGTGCTCTTCTGGCGTACTGTTGTGCAGTATGGAATCTTTACCACACAGTACTCACAGAACTCACTGAGAAAGATAAAAGAGGGGCAGCTAGAGGACAGAGAGTTACAGAAATTACAAGCAAGCTCGTTGCAGCATATTTTTCACGAAATTTCAATCCGCAACTTTATCCCTCGACTGTCAAAAAGCTTTTGAGTCCCATCTGCAGTTAGTTACATGTTCCAAGGCTCATTAGAACGATTTTTTTATCTAAATGATATGTAATGGGTTGGTTTACAGAACACGAATACATGATTATTTTTAACATCAATGAACATACACTTAAAAACTAGTGTATTTTTTACAGGTTACTATTTTTTAAATGAAAAGTCGTCTATGGTATAGAAGGAGTTGTCCAAAAGAAATTATTTTCGTTTAGATTTTAAACTTGCTTTGATACCTGTCAAACATTGTGTACTGTTGGGCGAATGATCAAATAGTTCTGTTGCTGCATATTGATCTCCTTTCTGTGCCACTGGTAGCTTTAATAACGAATAATAAAGCTCTTTTTTTCTAGTACTGTAGGTTTGAACATCACTAATCTTCTCCCATGATGATGAACTGTATACGTCGAATTTCATTAGGTAATATATATGTTGTGAAGGTGTAGTTAAAACGTCTTAACTCCTTAAAGATGACTGCAGGTGAGCGCCTCATGTTATTCTTACTGCTGACTCTTCTGTAATCAGTAATTCATGTCTAAGTGATGAGTTATCATCAGAATTATTCCATAAGACATTATGCAAAATAAGTTAGGAAGGTGATTAGTTTATTTCGAAGACTAGCAGTTATATGAAAAGCAAAAGTAACTGAACACAATTGGTTTAGCAGCTCAGTAATATGCTTTTTCCAATTCAAGTTTTCATCAGGATGCACCTACAAAAATCTGGAGCATTCTACCCTGTTTACTTACTCCTGTTCGTATGCAACACAGTTCTTGGTCTAATTCTGTTTGTTGTACAGAACCGAAAACAGTGTGTTTCCTCAAAATTTAGGGAGAGTCTATTTTCACAGAACTACTTAATAATTCTTTGAAAAGCAATATTGACTGTCTCTTCTGTTGATTTATCTGTAATGGGAATTATAAATCAACGTGAGTATCGTCTGCAAAAAGTACCAATTCTGCTTGATGAATGTTAAGTGGAAGATCATTCACAATAGGAGTGGAACCAAAAACGGACCTTGTGGCACTCCTCTCGTGATTTCTTCTTAGTCAGTGCCATTTTCTCTTCTTCCAATTTTTTTGAATTATTCAACGTAACTTTTTGTATTGAGTTTGTTAAATATGATTCAAACCAGTCGTTTGTAAAACCATCAACTACATAAATGGTAAGTTTTTCTGGGAGAGTTACGTGATCTACACAATGAAACGTCTTGAAAAGATAAAAAAAAGATCAACTGGTTATAGCCCATTATTCAACGCAAGGTATATTCGGCGAGTGAATGTCTAATGAGCATTCTCCGTAAAAACCGTTTTGGAGTCAATAGGGAAAAATGGCAATGACGATAAAGTAAATCACAAGTAAAGATTTAGTTATTTACTTTGCCCACGTGCCATTCGATAGCGGAAAATTAGAGAAATGGTCTGGAAGCGGTTCAGTACAAACTTTGCAAGACACTTGAGTATGGACTGCAGAGTAATCACATTGATAGAGGTATATGGGTCCCACACTCTTCAATAATATTCTGCGATACGTCGCATGAGTGTTTTGTAAGCAATCTCCTTGGTGGACTGAATTTTTCCAGTGTCATAGCAATGAACCGAAGTCTGCCATATGCTTTACCGGCGACTGAGCCTGCGTGATCATTCCATTTCATGTCCTCACAAATTGTTGCACGAATTGGAGGATGAGCGAAACATCTGAGAGAAAGTCGTAGTTGTTGATGTTAGGTGGCCCTTAATGTGGTGAGGTCTGATTTTAGCGTACAGTCATAAAGGACGGGGACCGCAGGATGAGTAAACAGAGGATACAAGTGGTGGACAAAAATATGGAAACACCAGAAACACAACACATTGCCATGTTCTTTATGGTTTTTAAGGAAATTTCATGCCATTTTTTTGCGAAATAAGGGCAAGTTCAGAAAACGATGATGTAGGTGGATAGCGATCACGCACCGTTTTGGCCACAAAGGCTCAGTAATACTGAGGTCTGGTGACTGCAGTAGCCAGAGCAGAAGCGACAATTAATTCTCGAGCTCACAAAACCAGTTCTGTGTGATGCGAGCTGTGTGAATGTGGGCTCTGTCTTCTTGGAACATATCATCACCATTCGGGAAAGAACACTGTAGAATGGGATGGACCTGATCAGCCAAAATAGTCACTCAATCCTTAACAGTAACGAGACTTTGCAGAGTAAGCATAGGGCCCGTGGAATATCACGATGTGGCTGCCCAAATCACCACGGAACCCCTGCCATGTTTCAGTCTTGGGATGTAAACTCGGCCAGGATATGGAAACAGTGTGAAACAAGACTCATACGACCAAATTACTTCCTTCCATTTCTCCGAATTCCTTGTTTTATGGCTTCGGCCCCTCATTTTCCTGTTACAGGCAATTAAATTAGTGATACGTGGCTTTGTAATTTCATCTCTCCTGGCATTCTCCGTTCCGGAGATCCCTTTCTGTTGTTCTGATGCGACATTCAGTTCTGCAGTGACTTTTGCAGCTGGCGTCCTCTTATTTTTCCTCACAATTCCGTTCAATGACCGTCTGCTTTAACACTCAACACACACTTTCGTCCGCGTTGCGACTTACCGGATGATGTTCTTCCGCTTTCCCTGTATGCGGTATGCAGTACCTCTTGAAAAACAAAACTTTTTCTCTACCCTGGTTACGGAAGCATACACCATACGAGCACCGACAATTTTCCCACTTTCGAATTCTCTTAGCTCCGACGTAACGCACTCACAACTACACAGAACACTGTTCTGACCATGACTTGACACTTGTAACGTATTGAGTACGTACCACAGGTACCGTTCGTGGTCAATACAACAGCGGCATCTGCAGGCTGGGTTAGCATCTGTGTTTACGTTCTAGCATGCATTTCTCGCCGTATTTTCATATTTTCGTGCAACTCATGTATGACGGTTAGCGTTGTAGGCAGGGCACCGCTGGCGATGTTACGTCCTGATGTCGTGATGTGTTACAGAGGTGGCCCTGGGGCGCATGTGGAGCGTGAAGCGGCCGGTTAAGGGGCACGCGGCCGGCTCGTAACATCCGCCCAGCACGCTGTGCTCCTCCCTGCAGAACGAGCAGCGCTTGTTGTCGTGGCCGCGACCCGTAACATTTTCCTCCTCGGGGCTACAGTCTTTGTGTTTGCTTCAGACTAAAACGTCAGGATAGTTACTGCCTTGTTCTAGCACAATGAAATTTAAAATTAAATTCTTTGCGTTATTTTTTTTTTATTTGAAATAGAGTCGAGCCCGGTGGTCTAATGATAAAGCTTGTGCCTGGAAAACCGAGAGCTCGTTAGACTGAATCGTGGTCGAACCGCGGGACTTTTCGGGCTGCCTCTACCCTGGCCTTCATTTCTCAAAGATGTGAAGGGTCGCCAGTGACGAAACGTGGTTCGGATTCTACGTTAAACCTGAGGATCTGTATCTCCGGCTGGATTACTGGGGTACATTAGAGACAAGCAAATCGCCGAAGTGGTGTCCAGTTGGGAGACTTGCACCCGGCCATTGACTCACACGAAATTATCACTATTTGAAAAGGGCTGCTAAGATCAGTGTTAGTGAACGATGTGTTCAATTTGGGCAGATCAGCATCTCTGGAAAGAAAATAGCATTTTGTAAATAAAATGCGATTTGACTAATTTTTCGATCTATTTCCACTTTCAATAAATGACAAAGCAGAGCAGGGCTATGTTTTGCTGATATACATAGATAATGTTACTGTACGTCAACACAGGAGAAGAGGGATGAGGGGAATTAAAGAATGATTGTTTAGAAAACAGAACCGTAACAAAAAAAAAAAAAAAAACACAGAACAACATTACGACAGTAGGCAAAGTCTGAACCAAACGAAGAAAATTTTCCAGCAAGAGACATCCACTTGCATCAAACACTTGCCTTCAAATGAGCAAGCTTCTGGAACTGTGCTTCGAGAATATCATTCTAAAGAAGTGGCGCAAAGAAAAGAAACGGTCGAAGTTTTTGAATCCTTGGGCTAATACTACGTAAAGACACTAAAATGACCAGAAACATGAATCTCATTAACAGGGAAAGTGAATATATGATTGGGATTTGTTGGGAGTGTTCACAGAATGTACGGTATATGTAAATACAAAAGCTTAAGAAACCAACAGAGTTTGAAATATGGTGCCGTACGAGTTAAAACTTAATTTGCCATATTTGAAATGAGATGATATAAGCAAAAATTGGAGCTGAATGAAGTGTATTGTACCCGAAAGAAGCCACGACAGGTTCGCAGGCTATATACTGAAATCTCCTTACTTTTCGCTCGACAGAGCACTAGGGAGAGAGAGCGGAATGGTCGCGGGAGAAGATTGATGGCAACCTCCGACAAAGATTGTTGAGGGAGTTTAGTGTAAGAGGTGCGTAGAAATCAACAAATCTACCCAAATTTGGAAGTGGTGGATGGCAACTACCAATCGAAAGATTGGCGATACTATTTATAATAGATGTTAACTAGACGTGTTCCTTCTATTACAGTTGTCATTTTTATTTCTGTACATACTTGTATTTCGACTATTCTTTTTAGGTGTACTCTAAACTACCCCAGAACTTAGTGTGTCAAACAGAACATACTCGTAGACCAATAACACTGCGTTATTTATATACAATTACATCGCAGGGAACAGACTTCGATGTCAGCTTATGCTTGTGACTAAATTGGAAAAATGATGCACTCATCGCTGAAGTGTTTGTACAATTCTTATTACTATGCGAGCACTATTATGGTTCACATTAACGCATAAGACAGCGTGTGCAGGGTGATGAAAGACGGCAAAGCGTGCATAGGGGTACGCTTTCCACATTACATCACGCGCGTTGGCCAAGAGGGAAAGTGTGAGGCCCGTTGATAACGTGGGCTACCCCCTGGGGTTTCTGGTTACTCCAGACTTCACGCCTCACATATATTTCTCTGATAAAGAAGACATTACGTTTCAGGGAATTATTATCTACCGCGAATTGAACAAACGCTTCAGCGATGAGTGCATCATGTCGTTTGAAAACGATTTGAGTTTTTTTCAACGAAAGCACGTTTATTTAGTTGAAATCTTCATATAAGTTTATAAGTACGAACATAATCGGAAAAATTAAAACGTAGGTACGCATAGAACAGTGTGAAAGCTACACGAAATTAAGAGGACTGTTTTCCAATAACAGACGTAAGACGGGTTCCACTGTTCGTGGTAAATAGACGTCGACCTGCATATATTCCAGCTTACATTTGCAAGGAATGACGTTTCAGATTTATTTTGTTCCCTAACTGGTACTAGTAAAACTCTAAAACTAAAAAATAGCTCTTACACTGTGAAAACGCGTAATTTACGGATCTGTTAAGCTAATGAAGATGAGCAATAACTATGAGCAAATATAGATCTAAAATAATTTGTATCTCACAAAGTGCACACCCAACACGGGTCTTCAATCTCCATTTGATGTAAATATTGCTTAACAATAGTAACTGGAAAAAGTCTCGAGTTTAACTAATAACAAACTTTTTGCGAAGTGCGTATTGTACCTGGTTACAACCCAGAAAATGTGACATTAATGGCACGTACACAGACACCTTGTTGTACCCAACAGCAAGTAGATGTAGAATAAAAGAAATGTGTTCGAGGGAACGGTTTGTTTTCATTTCCTAAGAAAACAATGGATGTATGTGTCTCACTTCAGAAATGCGGGCACCTGCTTAAAGAAATTCTTGTCCTATTCCTGTGTGTCACTGAATGTGCCGAAGGAACAAAGGATTTATCTATTGGAGGCTAATTCCGATATCGTTTCTAAAGGACAAGACAAATTCCTGGAAATACCGATAACGTTTTGCTGCTGTGGCCATAATCTGAACATGACTATTAAAGGACATGAATTAAAACAGCTGCTTAATAATGGAGCTATTCCTTAATCATATCTCTTTTCAGACTATTCTGTGGAAATAAAATTGGATGTTATTATTTGATTCTGTTGCCCCCTTATTTCAGCTTCGTTACCTTATCTTTCTTCTGGGCGGAAATGCAAAGACCGACCAATCACGGATTTAACTGGATCCAATAACGTCATTAAATACAAATAATTATAATGTGTGAGGAAATCAAACTTAATGACGCGGTAATTTCGTTTGTGAGTTAATCAAGTGTCCAATAGCTGATTGATTACGAGAGAGTTGATGATGTATAACAGGAGGTACCGCTGAGGAATACTTATAACACATACTCGGGAATAGTGTTTAAATCTGTAAATACATGAACGGTGAATTAGCAGAGTTATAATTCTACTGAAATGATTGTAAGTTTCGTTAATTCGCCTAACATTGCGACAGTGTAGCTTTCCGTGAACTTTGCTGTCTTCAATAGAACTTCTGCAGTTATGTGAGTGCGTCGTCAAGTTTTTATGTAGACCGGTACCTATACAGCGTCCGCAATGTTTGTGTATATCACAACATGATGTAGTATTCAAGTACACGAAAATATTCCTATAAAGCAGATGAACAATGATAGTTAATAATACGAATTGTAAGAAAAACGGCAACTGCCTGATAAAAATTTCATACTGTTCAAGGGATAACTAGGAATGTATGAAATTCCATGCATGCTCCTTATCTAGAGGTTGCAAAGATAAAGTCACATCACTTACTGTACGTACATAGGGAAGTAAGCATCCATAGTTAGACGTTAGTGTATCGACTACGAAGAACGATTAACAGTGTGATGCTCTAGAAACCTTTTTACTCTCCTATATGACGTAAATTAAAATTACACTCACACATTGCACTGCACTCAGTACCGAAAAAGAGTTTATTGGGGCAGGAAACGATTCTTTAATGAATTTTATGTTTAACTTGTTGAATTGGAGGCTAATATGATTGTTGATCAAGTTTGTAGAAACTTACAGTATCACTGTAAACGGAGGAGTCAGATTGCAAGGGGTATCGTAAAAGTAGGAGAATGTTTTCGCAGGAAGTGGAGAAGAAAATAATGATGTAATCGAAAGACATGTGAATAACGGAGACTGCGGTAGTAAAGTTATGTGGAGAGCGCCGCTAAGCGTCGTTCAGGAGTGCAAGCTGAATCAAACGTTTACGGTAATGCTCGCTATGACGTATGACGAAGTGTGGACGCTGAGTTCTTTGAACTATTGTAAGGAGGAGGAGCACTCATAGTTGTAAGCGCGCTGTTCCCAGCGCGTCCTGGGCGACCCAGTTGACGTATGGAGGTGCCCGCATCCCAGCGTGGAGCAGCTTTCGCTGACAGCACCAGCTTGCTGCGTCCATCGAAACGCGTGCTAAGCCGCGAACGTTGGACCGGATTCCTACTGTAATTACCTCTGGTCGTAGACACAGGAGGTATAATTTTACACCGATTCGCCAGAAGCACATGTACAGCCGAGGCCAACAGAAGAGCACTTACGTTCTTGACAGGGTATTGTAAACGACTTCTTTTCCGTCATCAAATCTGTATTAAGAATTCTAAAATAAAATTGAGAACCTAAGTATTAGAAGTGGATAAAGTGAGCTAGTGCAGCGGTCCTCGATCATGAGGCAGCCTGCACAAGGAAGAAATTTTCATTTTCATTAGTTGGGCGACTCGCAAATCACCAAGCTCGGATTTTGAACCTCTCAGACGTATTTCAGGTAGTGTGAGGGCTTACCACACTGTTGATGGTTATCCGCCCGTTGGGTAAAAACGGTAAGCTCGACATCTTACTGGTGCTATGCATGACGAGTAGGTTATACGCCAGCACCATGTTCCCTCTAACTCATAGTCATCAAAACAGCACTAGACTCTGCAGGGAATCATCGCAGGAAGCTACCCGAAACGGTTACAATTACGGCACAAAACACGCTCTGCTAACGAAAAGCAATATCATTAAAATTTATTTCAGTTAATAGTACTTCTCGATTTAGGTAGCTGAACCCTATAAGGTTTCCCAGCTAATAATGCCACGCCTTTGTAAATCCATAGACGTACCGCATCATCATGATATAAAATACATAAAATAACTGTCAACTATGCCGTTTTTCACGAGAATTTCTTAGACACAGTAGGCTGCATTATGCTGAATTCTCTACATCCAGGAAAAACAATCTGGTAATGCAAACGATTATAAATTTCTTGAAATGAGACAGTCTGGGTTGCAAATTGTTTTTATCTATTTATTGGCAATGACGCGTCTCGCTTTTGTGGGATACTTCCATAGTAGCTTAAGAGGTAAAGTGGTGAGCCGAAATCCGTAGTTTAACGCCAGCGTATGGCATTAAAGATGACGCCAGGCCGATGTTTCCTCATAATTTTTATCTTGCCACATGCTGGCATTAAAGGACAGATGTTTGCTCAACGCCGCGGGGGGTAGCCGTGCGGTCTGAGGCGCCTTGCCGCGGTCCGTGCAGCTTTCCCGTCGGGCATGGGTGTGTGTGTTGTCCATAGTTTAAATTAGTTAGGTTAACTTGTGTGTACGCGTAGGGACCGATGACCTCCGCGGTTTGGTCCCATAAGACCTTACCACAAATTTCCAAATTGTTAGCTCACCACATTACTTCCTACGTCAATCTGAAGATGCCGCGCAAGGATGAAACGTGTCATTGCCAATAAATAGATAAAAACAATTTGCAACCAAGACTTTTTTATTTCAAGTAATAGCACTTCTCGATTTAGGTAGCTGAACCCTAGAAGATTTCCCAGCTAATAATGCCATGCCTTTGTAAATTCACATACGTACCGCCACATCATGATATAAAATACGTACGACAACTGGTAACTCTGCCGTTTTGCACGGGAATTTTTTAGACACAATAGGCCGCATTATGCTGAATTCTCTACATCCAGGAAAAACAATCTAAGACTTGAGGAAGGCCACTGAGACATCACCGAAACGTCAGTTACTTCAGCTCTTTAGGAAATTTAGTGAAGCACACGGTTTTATTGAAGTGGTATGAACATCTGACATTTCATTTGTCACCTCCATGCTTGTAAAATGTGACATAGCCTTAATAAGGGCCTCACTTCGGCGAGGAAGAGTCTCCATAAGCCGTTCTTTGATGTTAAATATCTCGTAGAACTAGCAAACTGCTGGGATGTTGATCGCTACGTTTCACCCGTTGTTCCAGATAGTCTCAGACGTTTTCAAAGGGATTTAGATCGCGTGATTAAGCGAGCCAGAAGGAGTGCGATAGGTTGCCTGAGCATTCATCATACCAGAAGCGTCTGTGTACCGCCCTGTTCTCTTCTACAGCAAGCCACGGAAATGAGGAAACACAAGTGTCACTGCTAAGCAGAGGATACAAGCCGTTTGAAGGCCCGAAAGACAAGGGACGTGTTTGCCTACTGGTGTCTCGGTCGCCACCTGGTCCTGGGAGTGCGAGGCGGGTTCTGGGAGCGGCCCGACCCAACCTGGCCAGCAAGTGTCACGTGGGAATGACGCGGCCGCACTCCTCAAGAACAGAGCATCGCCTAGAGCAGCGCCCGCGGCGTTCCAGGGGGGAAAAACAGTGGCCGCGGGTGTGATCACACGCCCGTCTGCGTAGCGAGGCTGTTTGGTCGTGCCCGTTCCACTCAAGCCACGGATTAGGACCTAAATATACCGTGAGAAACTCCACATTTTTTTCAAGCGTAGATAAACCTCCAGCGCCGACACTGCCCCCATTCTCCCTGAATCTCTAGGTCGAGTACCAACTTTGCTTTCCTACCGTTACCCAGTATGTGTCATCAACTATCAAGTAGCTGCTAGAAACCTGATACTAGCACCAGTGCAAATCCGGTCAAATGATAATGAGGACGAGTTGGTCCTCTCCTGAATCCACGCTGTGTTGATTATATGCGACAAATATAGGCAACTAAATCGTCAGAAACGTCAAGGTTAGGCATGGCCACTGAGGAAATATCCCGTGTTCTGTAGTCCTTCTATGACTCATCTCTGATGCTACGTAAAGACTGTACCCCTATATCTATTTGAATGACACTCATAAGTGTCTGACACAGGTATCTGCATTCACTGAAATATACGTGTTGAGTTGATAATGATGTGCTACTATCAGTGTAAATCTAAACACAATTATGGAATACCACGGTTCGGAGACTGATTTAATAATACCTAACACTAAATTTCTCTTTATGCTTATACATGCGTTCTGATTTTCCTTATCTTCGCCTTACGCATTGTACACGAAAGTTGTAATGAGTGCAAGAATAAATTCGGAACATTCTTAAATCCCTGCTGCTTTTCTCTAGAGGAAAGTTGCCTGTTTTCTGTCATTTCTTACTAGATATCTTACATGACACGACCACATAAGCTAAGTTGGCAGCGTAAATTTGGGAGCGATACTTGAATTTGTTCCATCCTCTTTTTCAGCTACGTTTTTTAGACGAACAGCGTTTAAAAATAGCCCAAATCCAATAACGCGGATTGTTGGTTTGACCCGCCAGAGACTGTCATTGAGACGCTGAAAGAACTGAGCTGCCAGACTGTTGAAGAAATACGGAACCTATCCCCAAGAAGTCTACTAACAAAGTTTCAAGAACTGGCTTGAAATGACGACTCTAGGAATATACTACAATCTCATACATACTGCTTCCACAGGCACACTGAACAGATTAGTTGCAGCACGCACAGAGACATTTAAACAATCACTTTTCCTGCACTCGGTACGTCAATGGTACGAGAAAAAGCCCTAATAACAGGTAAAGTAGGGTTACCCTCTGCCCTGCACTTTAAAGTGGTTCGTAGAGTATAGACGTAGATGTATCTGTAGAAACTCTGTCTTAGACCATTTTATGACAGAAAATACGGACTTGTCTCAATATGAAATTACTGATGGTTCTTGTGGTGCTGTTAGGATAGAACGGCACATCAGTACAACATAGGACACACTAATACTGGATAACCATTCTGCAGCGCCGTCGCCTTTATTACTCGCTAGAGGGATGTACGAAAACTAGACACGTAAGTTACATTTCGACAAAATAAGGACTGTCTATAAGCTTCTCAGAGTGCAATGTATCAGCAGTGATCAACTATCAAGACATTTTTTGTTTGTTTCATATTTTCTTAACATTCATGAAGTACATCGAACGAGAAATGACTAAAATTGATGTCCTGCGGAAATAGCGAAACGAAATAGTCGTGCCTTGAATGGCAAACGACTCGAGGACGCACTGTGAATAAATTCGTGGCATCAAGTAACCTCATTTTTTCGAATGTCTAAACCGAGAATCGAATTCCACACAAGATCAAAATGTTTCATAACATCTACTTTTGAGTAACATTCTTCTTGTGGATATGATGTATCATTGGTATTTTTGACAATTTAAAAAGACGTATCACCATATTAAGCCTTGAGCAGTAGTACAAAATCAGTTTTGACTTGTACACGATCAAAAATTATTTTCTCTTGTGAACTCTTGCCGCAAAATTTGAGAAAGACCACAGCCATAAAGTCAAAGTTGATGGGTTGTGTATAAGTAAAGTATTTAACTACTTGAGTAGCTTGACTTTGAAGTTTAGTGCGTGTGAAAGAGCAGTCGTAAGTGTCAACTGAAGTCGGCTATAATGTCCGAAGAACCGGCAACGATTTATTTAGGTTACGTTCTTGCTCCAGCGTTAACTGCCGAAGTTATGTCGTCTTGCTAGCTTCAGGTGTGCC
Source organism: Schistocerca piceifrons (assembly GCF_021461385.2). Taxonomy (NCBI): domain Eukaryota; kingdom Metazoa; phylum Arthropoda; class Insecta; order Orthoptera; family Acrididae; genus Schistocerca; species Schistocerca piceifrons. Next base: position 313,012,760 of record NC_060138.1, read on the forward strand.
GAGCATTAATTCCCTTAATATAATATGAGACATTCCGGAGGAATATTACAGCACCCACTTTTTAGTCCCCCTTCCAACGGACGCAATTGGGCGAATGCCAGATGGTAACTGTGCCTGATGCGTATCGCCGCTGTTTAACACGATACAGTCCTGCATGTCACTACCACTTGCTCTCTTGACATCGCTAAATTCTGACGAAAAGTGAGACAGCTACAAATGTTGTATTACATAGACGTAGCAAACGTCATTACTACCAGCACAAGGAAGAGAAGCGAGAATAATTGAAGCGGAAACAGAATTCAGGAGCACAGGATAGAGTTTAGCGCTGTGAAGATATAGAGGTAATTTACAATATGCACAAGAAATTTGAACAAAGACGTCGAGAAATACAACCTTGAAAAAACTGTGCTAGCATTTTCCTGAACTGGTTTATGGAAATGGTGGGACATTTGTATCATGATGGCCGCGCAGGCAATGGAACACTGAATCCTGGTCCTCTCGAATATGAGTTCAGTGCTTTAACCACAGCACCAAGAAGCTCTGTCGTTATTACGGGTAAGAGAACACAAAACAACGGACAGAAATACAGTTCCCTACGAAGGCGAGTGAATCTGTGATAGAAATGAGGCTACACACAAAATACAAAGTGTAGGATTTTATGTTCAGTGTGCGACCGCAGTTCTCTCCTGTCGCAGTTGTTTTTAATTGTTTTATCGACTGTCTTTCACTATCTCCATCGTCCATATTTCGAAAGGCTTTTAGATGCCAAACATGGATAAGTTGTTAAATTTTGTTTGCAGAACCCTCGATAGAATAAAAAATCGAAATATTCGTTCCATCTGTTAACGTATCTGAAGTTTTAATTTTACGACGATGTTAATGTATCGTCAGCATAGAAACCAAGCCCACTGAAGATGCAGCGGTATCTCGCTTGGGCACGGGCTACTCGCTCAAATGGCTGTCATTCACGACTCCGTAGAAACAGAATTTGACAGAAATGCAGGAAGTCTGTGTCCTTTTCACAAATTTCTGTCCGACAACGTAATAAAGATTGCCGAAACTTGACGTAATAAAGATGCTTTGCACAAGATTGTAGATCTGATCGACCTGCCCTTTTAATCGCGTTTAAAAACGGCAGCCTGTTGTCAGGTTACCCAGAAATACAACTTCACTCCACAGCAAGAAACGCAGCGCTGAGAAACATCTTTGCCACCGACTCGACATTGGGGCAGCAGCGCTGCTCCACAGACCTTCCCATTTCATTAGAATGAGAGCGGCGACACTGAAACCTTAATAGCACCTGCCGGCCATTGCTGAGGAACGTAAAAGCGCTCGCATGTTATTACGGCAGCTGCGCTACGCGTAAATCGGGCGCCGCGGCAGTGACACGGGGCGAGCAGTAGCCGCCGCTTTATGGCGCCATATTTTGCCGCTGGTAACGTCCCTGTTTCGAGGTCAGGCCACGTTGCGGCAAAGGCGATCGCCTCGCCTTCCCCCAGCGTCCGGCTGCGGCGCCATGATCTCGTTTCCTGTAACACGAGAAATCTAGCTTCCCTCCTCTCCATTCCCAATCCGCGAAAGTCGCTGTCACCACAAACGCCTTTTGCCTCTCCTAATCCCATGCCGACAACTGCAAATCCTCCTCATTAAAATATAAGGGCGCAACACGATTGATACGGCCCAAATCTGTAACGAGACGTCAATGGTGGAGGCTTGGACTGTTATGAGTGTAGGAAACAGAACTTCACCACGGGTGACAGTTCAGGTTTGACAGCACTGACAATGGCTTCGGCGAACAGTCAGACAACTAAAAGCTGAATTTAATTGGTTGCGCTCATATGTGGGTGCTACGAAAATAGTGTATGTTCCACCTTCACCTCTTGCCATCACATCGCGCTAAATATCTGTTGTTCATTTACAGACAATGTAAACATAAAAATTCGTCCCCATTACAACACAAAATCGTTTAACGACAACACGTGTCTAATGGCATGCTGACACGCACTTCTTAGACATACACGAACATAGTTAATCGAAAAATTGATGTACGCGATACTTCGAAATTGACGATTGTAAGCGATTTAAGTAGACGACTGACAGATCTCTCATAGTGTTACTCTGAGAAGAATTGAAATACTTTTGTCTTCCCACCTCCCACCCGAACGGTCATTATATCTGATTGACATCCAAAGAACCCGTGTTCAGTCGCCAGTACTGCCGAGGATTTTTCCTTGGAGAGAAGACTGAACGGGAATGTGGAGTGGCAAGGCGGGGAGGGCAAGCGGCATTCAGTCTCGTAATACTAGCAGACGAGCTGCGTGAATGACAGTACACTACAGTACACTGGCGATTGCCATCATGTCCGTGGAGTATTAATCGAAGCCCTTTGTTTAGAGTGACTGGGCGATCTATTGTCTTTCTGTTCTCAGATGTCTTTTGGTGTTGCACGCGATCGAACGGGGCACGTGGTTGGCCGAAAAATTCTTGAGCGTTGATCTGTATGGAAATATGGCTCCAGTTCAAACCACGTAAATATCTACCATGCGATAGTGCCAAGGCGACCTTAGTTGTAGTCTGCTAGCAAGACGCGTACATCGAATTAATGCTTTTCAAGACCACCGTGTCCGTCCATCGTCGGGTATCAACGCGCCCCTTGATTGTACGCTACCTGTCTCCGTGCACAGACACTAGTGTCAACGCTCCTTTGCGTGAATTAATCGCCGTGCCGTAAAAATTGTAGTCGATAGGATTTTTGGTTGCCCAAATTCTGCAGTTGTGGGCGTTGACAGATCCTCGGAGCATGAAATGAGCTTCGTCGGTCCACAACACGTTACTCGTGTCGGGCATGGGATAAGTAGGTGCAGCGGTTGAGCTATCGATCTTGCCTTTGGGAGGAGGAGGTTTCAAATACTTGGAAAGGTGTTCTCCTTTCAACAAATCACTTCAGACCAGTTCTAGAATGGTTCCTCAAGGTAATTCCCCTATTACTTTATTGTTGTTGTTCGGTTTAGTGTCGATGGTACACTAAGTTATAACCTTTCTTTCCTCCAAATGTATGGGAAGGTTATTTATGTACCGTGTGGAGAGAAGACGGTCGTTCTCGTCTAGCACTGTAATGACGAGTGACTGTCTGTTCTTTGGAACATACCGGGTGATCAAAAAGTCAGTATAAATTTGAAAACGGAATAAATCACGAAATAATGTAGATAGAGAGGTACAAATTGACACACATGCTTGGAATGACATGGGGTTTTATTAGAACCAAAAAAAATACAAATATTCAAAAAACGTCCGATAAATGGCACTTCATCTGATCAGAATAGCAATAAATATCTTAACAAAGTATGACAAAGAAAAGATGATGTTCTTTAGAGGAAATGCTCAATATGTCCACCATCATTCCTCAACAATAGCTGTAGTCGAGGAATAATGTTGTGAACAGCACTGTAAAGCATGTCCGGAGTTATGATGAGGCATTGGGGTCGGATGTTGTTTTTCAGCATCCCTAGAGAGGTCGGTCGATCACGATACACTTGCGACTTCAGGTAACCCCAAAGCCAATAATCGCACGGACTGAGGTCTGGGGACCTGGGAGGCCAAGCATGACGAAAGTGGTGGCTGAGCACACGATCATCACTAAACGACCCGCGCAAGAGACCTTTCACGCGTCTAGCAATATGGGGTGGAGCGCCATCCTGCATAAACATCGTACGTTCCGGCAGGTGTTTATCAGCCAGGCTGAGGATGATGCGATTCTGCAACTTATCGGCGTACCTCTCACCCGTCACGGTAGCAGTTACAAAACCAGAATCACGCATTTCCTCGAAGAAAAAAGGCCCGATAACGGTAGATTTGGTAAACCCAACCCATACCGTGACTTTCTCGTCGTGCAATGGAGTTTCCACGACATTTCTAGGATTTTTGGTTGCCCAAATTCTGCAGTTGTGGGCGTTGACAGATCCTCGGAGCATGAAATGAGCTTCGTCGGTCCACAACACGTTACTCAACCAATCGTCATCTTCCACCATCTTTTGAAACGCCCACACCGCAAATGCCCCCCGCTTCATTAAATCGCCAGGTAACAGTTATTGATGCCGATGGATTTTGTACAAATAGCATCGGAGGGTACGCCTAAGTGCCAACCAAGTAGTTGTGTATGGAATGCCGGTGCGACGTGCGACTGCGCGAGCGCTGACTTCCCCGTGCATAGACGAATCCGCTACAGTCTTCATTTCTTCCTGAACTGTCTCAGCAGCATTACGCCTTGTGCTCGGTCGGCCACTACGGGGTCTATCGTCTAAACAACCCGTGGCTTCGAACTTCGAAATCATTCTCGCCACAGCTGCATTTGTCAACGGACCTTTACCCGTTCGAATCCTATGGCGATAGGATCGTAACGCTGAACTAGCACATTCCCCATTCTGATAATACAGCTTCACTAAAAGCGCCTTTTCAGGTAACGTCAACATGCTGCGACTGCTGGCGCATCTGATTCTCTCTCTCATTACAGCTCCTTTTATACACGATTGTCATGCGCAGTCACTGACGTTTTGCTGTCCAGCACCATCTGTCAGACATTTTGTGAACTTTGTTTTCTTTTTTTTTTCTGATAAAACCCCATGTCATTCCAAGCATGTGTGTCAATTTTTACCTCTCTATCTACATTATTCCGTGGTTTATTAAGTTTTGAAATTTATACTGACTTTTTGATCATCCGGTATATTCAGTTTTAGGTTTGGAGCTAGTTGATCATAGTAACTAGCTTGGTTCTGGAAGTATGACCCGAATCCAAGAACTTGGCGTCTTGGTCTGTTAAAACTGTACAGGGGGCATGGCTGTAAGGTTCCCGGCCAACACTAATTAGTTTCATTGTGATGTCCTGTTGATTCCGATCAGTGCAAGACGATCATTAATACCGACAGGAGAGGAATCAACATCACGCGCACCCAAAATACAGAGTAGAGGATCGCCACCTGTCCAGTGTGTTAACCATCTTTTATTTGCTCGTTCATTGGTGTAGCCCATTAAGACTGGCCCTCTTTCGCTTAGGTGTAAGTAACGTTCGGTTTGTGATTCGTAGCTGCTTGAATTTATCCCGCTATGCTACCTCGCTTTTTCACTAATCATCCTAAGAAGGGGTTGAAGAGGTTGAGGAAGGCAGGTGTGGCGTGCAGAGGCTGCGAGACTGAGGCGCGGAGACACGGCCCGTGTGTTGCAGGCGGCTCCGTCGCGCGGCGAGGTGGACTCGGCGTCGCTGCCGCTGGAGCACCGCGCCGTCTACGGGCCGCCGCCCCCGCTCCCAGGGCTGCCCGGGCCGGGCTACGGCGCGCCGCCCCCACTGCCGGGCCTGCCCGGGCCCGACGACCCCTGGCCGCTCGCAACGCCCGACATGCCGCAGATCAAGCACCTCCAGGTGCAGTGCGAGAAGACGCACATGCGCGTCAACATCGAGTTCGACAGGCCCTTCTACGGCATGATCTTCTCTAAAGGTGAGCACTGCCCACTGATCTTTCTGATACGTCACATGTTTTACTGTTTCACAGACCTCAAAATTAACGAAATGACTCTAAAGCGATATTGCCGCATAAAGTCGTAAAACTACCTCACGCTACCGTAGACTATCATAAGTAAGTGTAGACTATGCTAGTTTCGCCCATCCGGTTGGCCGTGCGGTCTAACGCACTGCTTTCCGGGCGGGAAGGAGCGCCGGTCCCCGGCACGAATCCGCCCGGCGGTTTTGTGTTGAGGTCTGGTGAGCCGGCCAGTCTGTGGATGGTTCCCCTTATTCCGTCTCAGATACACTATGTCGGCGATTGCTGCGCAAACAAGTTCTCCACGTACGCGTACACCACCATTACTCTACCACGCAAACATAGGGGTTACACTCGTCTGGTGTGAGACGTTCCCTGGGGGCTCCACCGGGGGCCGAACCGCACAATAACCCTGCGTTCGGTGTGCGGTGGCGGAGGGGTGAAGTGGACTGCGATAGTCGTCGTGGGGTTGCGGACCACTATGGCTACGGCGGGGACGGAGTCTGTCCGTCGTTTCTAGGTCCCCGGTTAACATAACATAACATAACATGCTAGTTTCCCTATTAGATTTCCTCGATTAAGATCGTAATCGCTTTACCTGTATGTTAGGTGTGTTGTATATCCATCAGGCGTTACCCCACTTTGATCTCTTTGTTTGCGTATATGATCAGTGTCGTACTAGATTCCTCTAGAACCTTGAAGTGTTGAACTGTCTAGAAACTGAGTTTGAATATAAAAAAAGAGTTCCGCAACCTATGGAACATTTTTGTTTTACATAGTTACCTTCCTGTCTGTTACTTAAAAATAACCAATATTTAAAGCAAAACTGAAATTGTCCTTGTGTATTTCAGGTGTTATTCGAAGACTTGTGATTTGTAACGTGAAACAGAGAGATGTTTTAGTAAAACTAAAAAAAGGACAGAGTTATCATGTATTGCTGGAAAAAAGAATTAACTCAAAAAAGGCAAAATTAAAAAAAAGACAAACATCGCTTCAATACTTCGTCGAGTTTATATCAAACTGGTTATTATCTTGCTAAACAACTTTCGCACGTATCAGTTATAATAGGAAACTCTTGCTTTTCATCATGATAAATAACGTTCTATTGAGTACAAAATAACAACAACAATTATTAGGATTTTTTGTGTTTGTGCAACTAACTGTACTTGCATCAAACGTAAACCTTTTGTGTACATAAAAGTGCTGAAGTTACGCGAAGAGCTAATTCTTTTTTATTTGTAAAATGTAGTTAATATTTTGCAAGAATGTAAAATACACAGTGGATTAAGGTGAAGTATGTACGCTTCTAATTATGTGCAAAACAAAGAAACAAAAAACAATGAGAAGTCGTCGGCTCCCAGTTCTTCTCGCACACATTCATTTAGCTTTGTTTCCCCATCAATGCTACCTGTACTACCGGTGGTCCTACATTTACTTTGTCATTTATGTACTGTACCCCTAACTACAGAATCGTAGTTTTGGTAGACCGTAGCTACTAAAAAGAATCTACCAAACAGTTAACAATATAATCAATACCGGAAGGATTAAGAATGTTAAATTAACGACTACTCAAGGATTAAGACAAAGGTGCAGCATATCACCCACAATATCTGATTTATACCTTGACTATATCGTTGAAGAATGGTAAACAGAAAAACCCCGGGATAAAAGTAAATCATCATGCAACAATAAATACTTTATTGTTAGCGGACGACTCATACAAAGAAAGACAAAATGTCTTCAGACATCTACATTCAAGATGGCCCTCCTATGCGTGATCAGGCGCATTTTCTCTTATGTTTCGGTGGATATTTACAGTGTCATTTTTGAAATGAGTAACTGGAGCCATCTAGGACAAATGCTGCCCATCACGGCTTTCACTCTCATTATAGACAGGGAGCGTCGGTTTGTTTCCTGCTACAAACAAAATGATTTTTAAAGCAGAATTTTACATGCCCAAATTAGTCTAGTGAGATATTCGTTTTATCGATATTAACAGGGGCAGTTAAACACGAAGAATGACGAGTAAGTAGCCTTGGCACGCGTTGGCTGCTACCACCATGTATGAGCGCTACTGGGTTGCTGTAGGAGCAACGGTCATTCCTCGAGTTTAACTACTCCCGTTAATGCATATAGACAATACTAACATCTCACTAGACTAATTTGGTACCACTCTATCGATTGAGCACATAAAATTTCGCTTTAAAACCATTTAGTTTGAAATGAAAAACAAACCGACGGCTTCCGCCACCACTGGGTGTTTCCTGAAAGACTTTATGAGCAGTATTTATTTTGGCCTACTCCAGCTACACAATGCAATAGAAGAAACTGAAACTATCTATCAAAACATCAGAGAAAATGCGCCTGACGACTATTCGGAGAGACACCCTATATACACTTGAACAACTGCCGAAGAATACAACTTAGACATTTTTATACCGGTACCAAAAACTAAAGTTTTATCATTTCAGGGAAAATATCCAATTCGTAAAAAATAATATCGACAGAAAACCCAAAGAACAAACCTTTTATTCCAGCCAGCTAGGGACAGATTTAAGTTACTCGTACAATGAAGATCGAGATGAAGAAACCAAGATTCAACGTTTTGAACACATTTCTGATACTATAAACAGAACATTGACTAATAAGAAAAGAAAGAGCACCAGAATCAAAATTTATGAAACATGGCAAGATCAACTTTAATGTATGGATTTGAGACTTGGGTATGTACATAGAACTATGGAGGAAAGGCAACATGTGGATTCGATATTCCTGGATTTCCGAAAAGCGTTTGATATGGTTCCATACTGCCGATTGTTAACGAAAGTACGAGTATACGGAATAGATTCCCAGATATGTGAGTGGCTCGAAGGCTCTTTAAGTAACGGAACCCATATGATTTCTCGAAGGCGAGTGTTCATCAGAGACAGTGGTATCATCAGGAATGCCCCAGAGAAGTGTTATAGGACTGCTATTATATTATGTACACATAAATGATCTGGCGGGCAGGAATAGACAAAATTTATAGTTGGTGTGACGAATTGAAACTAGCCCTAAATATAGAAAAATGTAAGTTAATGCAGATGATTAATAAAAACAAACAGCATTATTAGGTTGCTGCTTGACACAATCACGTCGATTAAATATCTAGGCGTAATGTTGCAAAGTGATATTAGATGAAACGAGCATGTGAGCATCACGGTAGAGAAGGCGAATTGTCGTCTTCGGTTTATTGGAAGAATTTTAGTAAAATGTAGTTCACCTGTAGAGGAGACCGCGAATGGGACGCTTGTGAGAACTACTCTTGAGTACTACGTACCAGATCGGATTAAAGACAGACATCGAAGCAATTCAGAGGTGAGGTGCTAGATTTGTTGCAGGTAGATTCGAACAACGTGCAAGTGTTCGGAGATGCTCCGGCAACTCAAATGGGAATCACTCGAGGGAAGGCGACGTTTTTTTCGAGGAGCGCTATGAGAAAATTTAGAGAACCAGAATCCGAGGCTGACTGCAGAACGATTCTACTGCCGCCAACGTACATGTCGTGTAAAGGCCGTGACGATAAGCTTAGGGAGATTAGGTCTCGCATGGAGGCATGGAGCAGTCGTTTTCTCCTCGGTCGGTTTGCGAATGGATCAGGACATGAAATGACTAGTAGTGGTACAGAGTACCCTCCGCCACGCACCATACGGCGGCTTGTGGAGAAGCAGATGAATAAGATCAAAACAGCGGAAATGAGTTTTCTTAACTACTTAGCTACAGTTACGTGTCATGTTCCATGGATCATGGTTCAAATGGCTCTAGGCACTGTGGGACTTAACATCTCAGGTCATCAGTCCCCTTGACTTAGAACTACTTAAACCTAACTAACCTAAGGACATCACACACATCCATGCCCGAGGCAGGATTCGAACCTGCGATCATAGCAGCAGCGCGGTTCCGGACCGAAGCGCCTAGAACCGCTCGGTCACAGCGGACGGCAGCCATGGATCATTTGTACGAATAACTGTAATGATGTGGTACGCGTCATTTTACATTCTTTTCATGCGGTCATATTTGAATATGGCTATTTACTGATCATTTGAATTTTTAAAAATGCAGATGTAAGGTATTAATCCCAACCTACCGCCTTTTTACACATTACAAAAATAAAAACAGTTCTCCTACGGAATAGGAGTTGTCTCGGAGAAACTTTTCCTTCAGTGTAGAGAATGCAGTAAATAAATGAGTTTTTTTTTTACTTTATGTACAAGAGAGCTTGCACTACTAGCTTTAAGATATTTTTGCACTTTCTTGCTCCAAGTCTTGTATTTCACATGTTCGAAAGGTTCTGTTTCTGAATAGGGCCTCGATGTAGTCAGAATGGCAATAAAGACAGAACGACGAAATAACTTTTATATTAGGAGGAAGACTATTATAAATTTATATCGCACTGTTTACAATAAAATTTTTACAAGCTGTCGTCATTGCTGGCTGGATATGAAACATTCCTCCTTGCCTTATAAAATGTCCATGGATATTGAAAATTTTATTTATGAATAGTACAGACAAAACTACATGACTAGCATATGGACAAGGGAAGAAATGGGTGTTTTAATAGAGCAAAGGTAGGAATTTTACTCCCGTCCATTTTCGTAAACAAACTGTGTGATTTGTGAGGAAAATACAGTTGAAAACTGGCCTGGTAAGCGCTGCGATCGCAAGTCATGAGGAGTTTGTTCCATGTGATGCATCAGTTCGTTTCTATGCGTGCAGTAACCACGATGTAAACCACATGAAATACACGTCCCTCGTGAGGACGGCTTTGGCGAAATGAGAAGCCCGAGACAAATTATGCGACGTACTGCTCCTCAGATTTACCCGCAGACCTTTATTGACTGACACGGGTAAGTCCTCTGCACTGCTTCACTGTTAAGTCAGTGTAAATAAGGTCTTATGCCTCGATTTTGCGTGCGAGACAGGGCTCAAAATGCCACCGCACCTACACCACTAATGAATGCATTGTAATAACATAGCTATTTCGAGAAAAGATCTGCTATGCGCCTACCGGATTGGGAAACGTACACCACTAAGCGTTCATAGCTAGCTTCTATCAATATCTGCCAACGATCTACATCAAAAATGAAATAAGGATGACAATTAAAAAGAGCGAGAAGGATGTACAAGAACAATGCATTTCAAGTTACAACGAAGCATTTTTCTGGATAGGTCTACTTCCTACCAGGATTTTAAAAACATCCTTTCCAAGAGATGCTGGAAAACCCGTCTCGCTACGGAAAGCGAGCATATTAGGCTCCGACCACCATCTATTTAGAAGGATTATAGAAAGACTGTCGCATCATCTCCAAGTGGACAAAAGCCTTCTTTCTCTGGATACTGGAAACCGGCTCTGGAATACACAACAGTCAAGGGCATAGCTTACTCACGTGGCCGGGAAATGAGGTGCTATAGACTATCAGATTTTCTCTGAGATAATTTTATTGTTACTGAAGAAATGAAGTGTCTAAAAAGTGTGTGGATGATGTCATAAAACAAATAAAACGAAAATGAATGTAAAATACTGTTTTTCCCTTTCAAAGTAATTACCTCTAATAACAATATCATTCGAAGTTTGGTGAGAGCTGGAACGGACTGTGATCATACGGATGCTCTTAATAGAAATCGGTAGCACCGAGGCTCATCCCCTGTAAGGATGCTTTGTAGAAAAAATGGATCTCGGTCACGAGTGGCAATGATGGTTACATTTTTTATCCGTGTGGACAGTTTAATTTTCTCTAGCTATTGTTGAAATCAACCTATTTCATTTTAATGAGCTAAACATTCTCTCAATGTGCAAGTAACGCCAATCGTTGTTTTAGCAGACATTGTTGTTTAGATATCGCTAATTTCACGTGCATTTCTAGACTGTAGACACACGTTGTACTGTTCCCCCTTTAAAAGAATTTTCACGAAAGTGCTATCCCCTGTTAGAACTAACTTAGTTCTCAAATTCTGCGCAGTTACGTTCGGAACCATATGCTCCGTTAGCTGATAAACGAGAATTCTCCTCTCTGGTCGCCTCCGTAGAGAGAAAGACAAGTGAACGACCTGAGGGAAAACAAAAAGTAGTTTCCTTGATACAGACAGCACAGAACAACATTTTCAAATTATATCGTAATGAAATGAATTTGCCACGCTGGAAGCGTAAAAATTAAACTGAAATACAATATTATCCCCAACGTAGGAGAAATTATACAGGTAGTATCGTTAAGACCTACGTTTAGATTGAAATTCCTCAGATTGACATTGTTTACATTACTTTGACAGAGAGTGAACTGGTAAGCTGAACCGTCCAAGATTATCTGTGAAAATTTATATCCACGTATCACAAAATTACAGATGCTTCGGTTTTACATTTCATACGTTTACATTTTACTGTTTAAAGTTTTTCAGTCAACGATCAGTAGTAAGTTACAAGGTTTGAAACCAATACTTCGCACATATACAAATAAATTACATGAATACCTGCACAGATGCGCTTTTAGGTGTAGCTTCAGGTTTGGAAGCTGGTGAATCCACTTCATCCGATCTAGATCCACAGCGACTGCGTAAGTCTATAGCAAAATTTAAATGCTCGTAAATTCACAAAAATTAATAGAACTTATTTCTTTCTGGTATTTAAGGCACTTAATGAGATCAAATACAAGAAGGTTGGTCGTGACTGCTAGTTGCATGCAACAACGGCTGATAAAATTTATATTCAAACAAAAGGCAATCACGCAGTGCCAGTGAGAATAACGTAACGTAAGCGCTAAGCTCACGGAAAGATGCAAATTACTTCATATAATTAAATTCTACGCGCTACAACTAGTTCTAAACCTCAACGTAGCTAAACGAAAATTTCCAATCAATCTAGAATTTGTTAGGATAGAGATAAAAAGTTTTGTCAACTTGCGTGTCGAATCCAGGCGGGCTAGTTCTTTGGATCTTGGTATTCCATCTCTGGGTTTTATATTCCAGGTCATCGTTCAGATCCGCGATGTACATGTACAAAATAGATTAGTTATTTGTCCAAGAAAATATGTGCGCTGTTAATAGCTAAAATTACAGTAATAGTTAATTGAAAGTCTGTTGGAGATAATGTATCCATGTGTCCTTTCCAGAGGTCGCCACTTCTAATGTTCCTCCACAAGAAACAATGACAAAAAATTATTATTATTATACTTTATGTGGCCGGCTGATTTACATCGTTTGTCGGTTACCGTGTCACCTCTTAAATGCGGAGAAACACTAGAATGTGACTCTTTACTTCCGTTGCTACTTTCAGTTTGCTCTGAAAACACAGAATTCTAGGTGATTAGTTATGATAACTAATTAACAGACAAAGAGTTGAATTTACCTTTTTGCTTTTATTATTTGATCACTTGAGTACTGTAGGACTAGACATGTGCTCATATATTAATGATAAGTAATTGTGCCGATAGTAATATCGGTTGATGGCAAGATGTAAGAGTTTTACGTAAGTGCGTCTAATTCTATTAGCTGATGAACGAGAACTGTACACTATTGTATTGTCTCCATCTCTGCAGAGAGGAAGACAATTGAACGACTAGTTAGCAAAAAATACTTCTCTGCCTTGCTATAGATCACAGAGGACAACATCTACAAATTATATCGTAATAAAATGAACTTGTTACGCTGGAGGTATAAAGAACGAAACTCAGATACCGTAGCAAACGTTACCTTTATTCCGAATTCGAACTTTTATTATTATATGCGCCAGATTTGCGACGTGTCCATATCTTGTATCGCTTCGGTTGGGTTACGGACGACAAGATTGTCAAATAAAACATACGGTTGTGCTTAATTTTGCACTGATCTTTACTCAGTGATTTTTTCGTATTGCGATAAAGACACATTTATTAGTGAAAGGCACAATTTTTAACCCGTTTCTCAGTTATTATGTATGGTGACACTCCATAATTACAGGAAACGAGACAGGCCACCGAGACAGAGCTTTCACGGTGCATTTCTAAATCTTATTTGAGTTTAACATTCTTAAAACTTTGTCGACCTACTAAACGTCGGTTTTGTCGGTGATGCTTCGAAAGTTGCTTGCACAGGCCTTAACGCAGCCGTGTTCCGCTTACATCTCATTTAGCGCGGCCCTCTTGTACAGTGTCCGGAGAGTTGTTTCGGACAGGCATTTGGCCTCCCGGCTTTCCCGTGCACCACTGGTGAAAGTGGCCGGCTCGGTACAGGCGAGAAGGCAGCGTAGCGGTACTATACGAAAAAACAGTTTGACTCCCAACAAGTGTTTACCCCAGACAAGCTACTTGGAATTTATGTCACCAAGAGCCTAACGCATTTTACTTCTGAGACTTTCTAAATAACATTTAAGTTTATGACTAAGGAAACTATGTCCGATTATAGGCTACGTGTCGGTCGAGAACTGGCGCCAAACCATATGTGGAGAGTGAGCTACCACTGCGCGACTCTGCCATAATCGTGATGACAACTTTTATAAATTCTCTGATGCAATACGCAAAACTAAAAAAAAAAAAAAAAAAACAATTAAAAACGGCTGTAATCCTAATGTAAAAGTGCATTTTATGAAAGTACTTAAAAAGAACAAAACGGATATTGCCATCTTAAGCAAAGATATCGAAATTTAGAGCAACAACAAAGCCATTTGAACTGATAGGTTGGTATCAATACATCAGTGCTTTACTAGGTATGGCTCTCTTGGAGATGGTATACTCATGCCTTTCTCCTATCTTTAAACCGACTTATCTGTCCGGTTGTAATAGGTGACGTACAGGTTCATGCACGGTGCAACTTGTCATTTGCACAAACACAGATCACTGCCCGACACGAAAGAAGCGATAAATGACAGATAAAATACAACCAACAATCGAGGATTGAACCCTGAACATTTCGATCTGTAGGCAACATAGATACAATTAACTATCAAGCAACAATATGTACTGAAATTTTATTCTGGACACGGTTTTACAATAATAGAGGTGATTATCAATCCGTGAGTTAGGAACATTCCGATAATGTCACGTTCGTTTCACACTGTAATTCTACTTAGGACGTGAGTGAACCAAGTAAATATAATAATCAAGTACTGAAGAGGTTCATATCAGTTTGAAGGTGCTGACATTTCACATTCAAATAAATGACTAAGTCCTGGTTCTCTGACAGTCGCGCTCTAGGGCGCTGCAGTCATGGACTGTGCGGCTGGTCCCGGCGGAGGTTCGAGTCGTCCCTTGGGAATGGGTGCGTGTGTTTGTCCTTAGGATAATTTAGGTTAAGTAGTGTGTAAGCTTACGGACTGATGACCTTAGCAGTTAAGTCGCATAAGATTTCACACACATTTGAACATTTTCCGACAGTCGATCGCGTATGGAGCTACATTCAATAGCACACGCAACTGGTAATGATGGATGCTGCTTTTCGCTAGCTTGACCTGCAACTAATAGATAGAAAGGGGAACTGGAAGTTGTAGTCCACACTTAGATCTCATTTGGTTAATCCACATACGGTACACAAATTTCATAGAAGACTTCTACTGTGTGTGGAAAATAGAATCTATAAATCTTCATTTGTTTATGAGGTCGTTTCGTTTCTCACTGCATGAACTGTCTGTCTTATTGATATCGGCAGATATTTAAGAGCAAAGTACATTAAGCTGAAAGAAAGGTGACTGATTTAGTACTTACACTTTATAAGAAGCCGAGTTCCTTATCGCTTCTACCACAGTGGCGAACAGGAAACGTATTTACTGGATTCTATTGTTTAGTATTTACTGTAGAGTTATTTCGTTGACATGAGACAAAAATCTAGTTGTATACAAAGAGAATAGTGGTTTTTAAAACAATAAATATTAGATTAGCGTTGAACGTCACATAGATGCCTGGGTCGTTAGGAACAGGAAGGAAAATCTGATTAAAGAAGAGCAAGAGAAGAAAGTGAAATCAGCTGAGGTACTGCAGAGGAACTATTTTGCCATTCGTCGTAAAAAGTTCACGTAAATCACGGAAAGTATAAATCATGTTAATTGGCTGGAAAACTGAACCCCGTTTCCGACTGAATGTTAATCCACTCCACCACACAGCTCGGAAAGAGCGGCCACGTAGTCAACCAGTATTTAGAAATAAAATGCTAGATGAGTGCAAATGTTTTTAATGTAACTTATAATGAAGCGTGAGGAACCTCTTTTTAGAAACCAAGCAGTATTTCATAATCCAGACAAGTGCAGGTAAAATAAAAAGACAAACGGTAAATATGAATTCAAATGTCCTTGCACACACACACACACACACACACACATTACGTGGCACCGCAAACAACTTATTCCATGTTCTCATTTTCCAGATCACAATATAGTCGAAGCACTCGACCCTTTTATACTGTGGACAGACGACACAAAGTACAACAATCACTCTTATTGTAAGCCTCGTGTTGTCAACGCCTGCGTGCCTAGCGAAGAGAGAAATATCTCGATTTGTTGCCTACTAACGAACGGCGGATGCATTAGAAACATAGTCAAGAATAGACATTAACTGCTTTATACAGGGTTATTACAAATGACTGAAGCGATTTCACAGCTCTACAATAACTTTATTATTTGAGATATTTTCACAATGCTTTGCACACACATACAAAAACTCAAAAAGCTTTTTTAGGCATTCACAAATGTTCGATATGTTCCCCTTTAGTGATTCGGCAGACATCAAGCCGATAATCAAGTTCCTCCCACACTCGGCGCAGCATGTCCCCATCAATGAGTTCGAAAGCATCGTTGATGCGAGCTCGCAGTTCTGGCACGTTTCTTGGTAGGGGGGTTTAAACACTGGATCTATCACATAACCCCACAGAAAGAAATCGCATGAGGTTAAGTTGGGAGAGCGTGGAGGCCATGACATGAATTGCTGATCATGATCTCCACCACGACCGATCCATCGGTTTTCCAATCTCCTGTTTAAGAAATGCCGAACATCATGATGGAAGTGCGGTGGAGCACCATCCTGTTGAAAGATGAAGTCGGCGCTGTCGGTCTCCATTTGTGGCATGAGCCAATTTTCCAGCATGTCCAGATACACGTGTCCTGTAACGTTTTTTTCGCAGAAGAAAAAGGGGCCGTAAACTTTAAACCGTGAGATTGCACAAAACACGTTAACTTTTGGTGAATTGCGAATTTGCTGCACGAATGCGTGAGGATTCTCTACCGCCCAGATTCGCACATTGTGTCTGTTCACTTCACCATTAAGAAAAAATGTTGCTTCATCACTGAAAACAAGTTTCGCACTGAACGTATCCTCTCCCATGAGCTGTTGCAACCGCGCCGAAAATTCAAAGCGTTTGACTTTGTCATCGGGTGTCAGGGCTTGTAACAATTGTAAACGGTAAGGCTTCTGCTTTAGCCTTTTCCGTAAGATTTTCCAAACCGTCGGCTGTGGTACGTTTAGCTCCCTGCTTGCTTTATTCGTCGACTTCCGCGGGCTACGCGTGAAACTTGCCCGCACGCGTTCGACCGTTTCTTCGCTCACTGCAGGCCGACCCGTTGATTTCCCCTTACAGAGGCATCCAGAAACTTTAAACTGCGCATACCATCGCCGAATGGAGTCAGCAGTTGGTGGATCTTCGTTGGACTTCGTCCTGAAGTGTCGTTGCACTGTTATGACTGACAGATTTGAGTGCATTTCAAGCACGACATACGCTTTCTCGGCTCCTGTCGCCATTTTGTCTCACTGCGCTCTCGAGCGCTCTGGCGGCAGAAACCTGAAGTGCGGCTTCAGCCAAACAAAACTAGTTTTTCTACGTGTCTGTAGTGTGTCGTGACCATATGTCAATGAATGGAGCTACAGTGAATTTATGAAATCGCTTCAATCATTTGTAATAGCCCTGTACGGAGCAGCTGTGTTCAGAACGAACTGACCCTTTAAAGACCGACAAAATAAACTGAAAACCCCATGTTCGTTGGGCGTATACCACGCAAAAGGCGTTAAGTGATGGACTTTGTGTTGTTACGCAGGTTTCTACAGCGACCCTCACTGCGTTCACCTCAAGCCGGGCACCGGCCACCTGAGCGCCACGTTCGAGATCTTCCTCAACAGCTGCGGCATGTCCTCGTCAGCGAACCACGGCGGCGGCGGCTACGGTGGGCCGACGCCCAGCGGCAGCTACGTCGAGAACACCATCATCATCCAGTACGACCCTTACGTACAGGAGGTGTGGGACCAGGCGCGCAAGCTGCGCTGCACGTGGTACGACTTCTACGAGAAGGCCGTCACCTTCAGGCCCTTCCAGGTCAGTTCAGCAGTCTTCTCAAGCTGTGCATCGGTATATCTTGCAGCAAATCGCACATTCGCAGTAGAATGTGGAGTAACTCTTGGAACATGCGTAGTCTTCTTAAGCTTTCCGTCCCGATTGGAATCACCATTCTCAGAACACCTTTTCCGGGAAGGAACTGTGCACGGGCGTGAGTCGTGCTTCGGTAGCTCAGATGGTAGAGCACTTGCCCGCGAAAGGCAAAGGTCCCGAGTTCGAGTCTCGGTTGGGCACACAGTTTTAATCTGCCAGGAAGTTTCAATCTGTCTAATGGTTTAAATGCCCTGCTGTGGTGGTTAAAACTATGAGAAAGAAAACGAAATGGCACCTTTTCATAGCACAGTACAACATTTTCTTTTTCGCAGTATGTTCTAACAGAAAACTTGCACAATGTTCCTTAAAAAATATATGTGTAGCCTGTGTCCATATGAGTGTTTATTAGAAGATCATGTAAAAATTTGAAGTAAATCGGTCAAACATTTTTCGAGGTTTTTGGTAACAACGTTAAACAACACCTTGTCTTTATATAGTAGGATAGATTTTTATTGTTTTCTGGTCTTTGCAGGTTGATATGCTGCACGCCGTGACAGCCAACTTCCTGGGCGACAATCTGCAGTGCTGGATGCAGATCCAGGTAGGAAAGGGCCCATGGGCATCAGAGGTGTCTGGTATCGTCAAGATCGGCCAGACCATGACCATGGTGCTGGCCATCAAGGACGACGAGAACAAGTTCGACATGCTGGTGCGCAACTGCGTGGCCCACGACGGCAAACGCGCGCCCATCCAGCTGGTGGATCAGTACGGCTGCGTCGTCAGGCCCAAGATCATGTCGCGCTTCCAGAAAATCAAGAACTTCGGCCCGTCCGCCTCTGTCGTCTCCTTCGCCTACTTCCAGGCCTTCAAGTTCCCAGACTCCATGAACGTGCACTTCCAGTGCGTCATACAGGTGGGTAATACGGCAGTATCTGATGGCACTTCAGTCGCTTTCGACAGCTGTAAACGATATAATATGCAGCCATACAGAGTTACAGTGACATGTAACGAAATAGTTAACAACTGGACATTTATAGGCGATCCACAGTGTAACGAATACAGTTGCGACACTCTTGCTCATTTTTATTTTACACTGCGATAGAAGCGCGCCAAACAGTTAATAAGCTACACTGCTGAATGCAGATAGTACCATTTATTTCGATTCGTAACGTAGTTTGCACAAAAAAGAGCATTTGTACATATGTAGTACAATAAATTACACAAATAACAGATAGAAGATATGGCATTTTCATGCTATGGACAACCAAAAGGTCACAAGCGATATGAATGAGCACATTACAGTATTGTTTAGTTTCCATTTTATTGTTACGTACAGACGATTGCTGAAGAATAGCGTTACTTTGTAAGAATAAGAAATAAATAGCAAACAGCAGAAGCTACGATGAATTGCAGAAAGACCTCATATATTTACATAATAACACGGCGTTTTGTGAAAAAAATACAGCTTATGAATGCGTAAAATACCTACATCATTTAGTGTTCAGATAGGCCACCGTTACTGTAGATGAAGAGAAAACTACAACAAAGGCTTCGTAATGAAACGAACTCAAGACGAACCTGTCCAACAACTGCTGTTACATTATAGCCACAATCGGCACAATTTTTCAGTATAGCTGTCTTTTGAAGAAGAGGTAATTATATTAAACAAATATTCGTAAAATGTATACTCGAGTGGACGGCAACAATGAATAAATCTTTAGACTTCTTGTAAAATTATTTCGTGTCAAAGAAAGTGCCCGTCCTAAGGATAGTAAGCAACAGAAACATACTCTTCTTAAGGATGAAATGCTGTGTTTGTATTGCCTTGTTTTCAGTGAAATAAGTTCCAATTATACGTAATTTCGAGAGTATTTCCTTTAAAGAGAATACAGCTTATGTCATTTCATTCATGAGTTTGGGGTCTATTTACATTTATTTTGTGATTCTTCAGATCCCTGGGGTGTCTTTTTAAAGCTTGGGACCCAAAAATAGCATAACTATTTCGGAAATTAAGCAAATAAGTTAAAAACAAACATTAGGCAGTACTGGACTCAGTACTGCTTGTTGTGTACCGAAACCTCTGTTCACAGAACGATGTAACATCGATGAGGTGGCGCAGATAAGTGGCGAATTCGACCATGTAGAATAGATTGGACATGACCAGTAGTGTGATCAGCGCGTTCGTTTGTTTTAACAAGCTTCGATAATTATTGAGGTATCTCAAGAGCTCAGTATGCATTAACTTAATTGTCACGACGGCTAGGATTATTTCCTGAATCAGTGTCACGTTTTGCAATGTGAAACACTATCGTGACATACTCGATTGCCACGCGGGGTGGCCGTGCGGCCTCAGACACCTTGGCACGATTCGAGCGGTTCCCCCCACCCCTCCCCCTCCGCCAGAGGGTGGTTCGAGTTCTCCCTCGGGACGTTTACATTATATTAAATAGTGAGTAACCCCAGGGACCAGTGACCTCAGCAGTTTGGTCCCATAGGAACTTACCACAAATTTCCATATTCTGCTATGTAGGACGGTCATTCTTGCCAAGGTATCAAGCATGTAATGAACCTCAGGACCGACTTTTTCAAAATCTGTTGCAAGTTTAATCGAATATACCTATAATAACATGTTACTTTTGTAGGGTTATTAGTACTGATTCTCTGAACATTACATATGCACATGCGCAAAAACGACGCAAGCAAAATACACTCCTGGAAATTGAAATAAGAACACCGTGAATTCATTGTCCCAGGAAGGGGAAACTTTATTGACACATTCCTGGGTCCAGATACATCACATGATCACACTGACAGAACCACAGGCACATAGACACAGGCAACAGAGCATGCACAATGTCGGCACTAGTACAGTGTATATCCACCTTTCGCAGCAATGCAGGCTGCTATTCTCCCATGGAGACGTTCGTAGAGATGCTGGATGTAGTCCTGTGGAACGGCTTGCCATGCCATTTCCACCTGGCGCCTCAGTTGGACCAGCGTTCGTGCTGGACGTGCAGACCGCGTGAGACGACGCTTCATCCAGTCCCAAACATGCTCAATGGGGGACAGATCCGGAGATCTTGCTGGCCAGGGTAGTTGACTTACACCTTCTAGAGCACGTTGGGTGGCACGGGATACATGCGGACGTGCATTGTCCTGTTGGAACAGCAAGTTCCCTTGCCGGTCTAGGAATGGTAGAACGATGGGTTCGATGACGGTTTGGATGTACCGTGCACTATTCAGTGTCCCCTCGACGATCACCAGTGGTGTACGGCCAGTGTAGGAGATCGCTCCCCACACCATGATGCCGGGTGTTGGCCCTGTGTGCCTCGGTCGTATGCAGTCCTGATTGTGGCGCTCACCTGCACGGCGCCAAACACGCATACGACCATCATTGGCACCAAGGCAGAAGCGACTCTCATCGCTGAAGACGACACGTCTCCATTCGTCCGTCCATTCACGCCTGTCGCGACACCACTGGAGGCGGGCTGCACGATGTTGGAGCGTGAGCGGAAGACGGCCTAACGGTGTGCGGGACCGTAGCCCAGCTTCATGGAGACGGTTGCGAATGGTCCTCGCCGATACCCCAGGAGCAACAGTGTCCCTAATTTGCTGGGAAGTGGCGGTGCGGTCCCCTACGGCACTGCGTAGGATCCTACGGTCTTGGCGTGCATCCGTGCGTCGCTGCGGTCCGGTCCCAGGTCGACGGGCACGTGCACCTTCCGCCGACCACTGGCGACAACATCGATGTACTGTGGAGACCTCACGCCCCACGTGTTGAGCAATTCGGCGGTACGTCCACCCGGCCTCCCGCATGCCCACTATACGCCCTCGCTCAAAGTCCGTCAACTGCACATACGGTTCACGTCCACGCTGTCGCGGCATGCTACCAGTGTTAAAGACTGCGATGGAGCTCCGTATGCCACGGCAAACTGGCTGACACTGACGGCGGCGGTGCACAAATGCTGCGCAGCTAGCGCCATTGGACGGCCAACACCGCGGTTCCTGGTGTGTCCGCTGTGCCGTGCATGTGATCATTGCTTGTACAGCCCTCTCGCAGTGTCCGGAGCAAGTATGGTGGGTCTGATACACCGGCGTCAATGTGTTCTTTTTTCCATTTCCAGGAGTGTATTTTCTTCCGACAACAACACAAACGAGCCCTCTCTGGGTAACACTTTTACACTAAAGTTTTTTCGGTGTTTTTAGAATGACATTGCCGAGGTATGGGAACACTTTTAGAGACAAAATTGTGGCGACATCTGTGGAAAAAAATCTGTTCATACACTGAGCGTAGATAACTCGGGGAGCTTAAATGGAAGAAGAAGAAGAAGAAGAAGAAGAAGAAGAAGAAGAAGACGACGACGACGTAGTTCTCGCCCAACCCTGTTGGTAAAAAAATTCAGTGAACCTTTATTCGGGCAGCGCCAGTGTGAACACCAGACATCTGGGCCGGGATCATGAGGATAAGATAAGGGAGATTATGGCATGTAGAGAGGCGTTCAACCAGTTATTTTCCCCTCGCTCAATATACCTTGTACCAAGGTCGTTATTCGAACCCGGGTAACCTTCTCACTAGATATGTTAACCACTACGCCACCCTGGCACAGTGGCTTTACACAACTGCACGGACTATCCTAGCATACTTTCCTGCTCAGTCCAAACTGGGAGTTGAAAATGTCTCTGGAACCATACAGCTTCATTTGATCAAAGCAGCTATGCCTGGGTTTCCAGCAGTATCCCCCACTTCGTTTGATGCTGAGGTGCTATTGCAGTACAGTTGGAGAGCTCTGCAATGATGATCGAGTTTAGAAGAAATACCAAGTGGGCTGAAGAGTGAATGGGAATTTGGACTGAGGAGGGAGTCGTGCTAGGATAGCCTGTGCAGTTTTGCAAATCCACTGTGCCAGGGTGGCGTAGTGCTTGGCGCATCCGCCTAGTGAGCAGGAGACCCGGGATCGAATTCTGACCTTGGTACAAATTTTCATTCGCCGCTGCAGTCTGCATACATAGAACATTAGTGCAGTAATTTTATGTATATAGTATTTGCATTTTCTCTTCGTTGGCGTACGCTGTACTCATACAAAGCTTCAACTGAAGGTTGACTGAATGACTGGGCTGCAACTTCTTCGTTCCCCGATGTTTACTGTAGACTCCAGCAACTGAACAAGTTACATCACCGCGGACGGTGAAGTGTGTGCTAGTGCAGGAGAGTCAAATTAAATTTTGTGTTACGTATTTAATGATTTCGTGTTTACATGAATGATACATTGCAATACGTTTCTGAACACGTTTTCAGGAGAAGAAGTGCATTATCGAAAAAAATAGGGTGCTGTTTAAAAATACGTACTGCTCTTCAGATATTCATTACAAACAAAGTTACGAGAAAGGCAATCATGCTGGTTAATGTGCCTTGTAGGTAAACAACAAATGCTGACACATTTTTGATTTTGCTTTTGGACAAAAGGGTTTTGCTATTCGGAATGGCAGTATAAACGGGACGTCCTGTACATACTATCTGACAAAAACTATTCGGGCACCCTTATGCAATGCGGAATTCACCACTAGATGTGACCTGAGCCGAACTCGCCACTATAAAAGAAAGTGAGAAGTGTTGTCAGAAGAGAAGCAGCAACAACACAAACAGGATAGCTTAGTGGCTTCAAATGGAGACTAGTCACTGGATGCTACCTGAGTAACAAATCAATGAGAGACATTACAATGCTTAAAGCTGCCCACGTCGACAGTTGGTGACGTGACTATGAACTGGAAACGCGAATGAATAACCACAGCTAAATCAAGACTAAACAGACCTCATATACTGACGGAGAGGGTCAGTCCAGGGTGGTTCTAATAAATCGCATTAGATCAGTGGAATCACTCGTGAATTCCAAAGCGCCATCAGCAGTCCAGCTAGCAGAAAGACTGTGCCCACGGAGTTCAAAAGATTGGGGTACACTGGCCGAGCAGTTCCTCATACGCTGCTTAGCAACGCCTGAGGTGGTGCACAGAGCGACGTTACTTAACAGAGAATGACTTGAAACGAGTGATTTGGAGTGGTGAATTAAGCTAACCCTGTGGCAATCTGATGGAAGCGTTTGGGTCTGGCGAATGCCTGGAGAGCTTGACCTGGCAGCACGTGTACTGTTAGCAAGGGAGTACAGGGGAGGTGACGTTATCGTATGAATGTGTTTTCGTGGTTAAGTTGTGTTCCCAAATACACTAAATGCGGAAGGATATGAACCCATTTTACAGCACTGTGTACTGTAACCAACAGAAAAACAGTTCAGAAACGATAGCTGTTTGAAAGAGAATGACAGGGCACCACGTCATAAAACAGCATCTGTAAGCCAGTGGCGGCCGCGCGGAGTGGCCGTGCGGTTTGTGGCACTATGTCACGGATTGCGAGGCACCTCCCGCCGGAGGTTCGAGTCCTCCTTCGGGTCGGGGTCCCGGGTTCGATTCCCGGCCGGGTTTGGGATTTTTCTCTGCTCGGGGTCTGGGTGTTTCTGTTGTCATCATTCCATCATAATTTGTGTAAGTGGCTAAATTGGACAGTGTATAGATTGGGAATTTGTATGGGGGCTGATGACCGCCCTGTTGATCGCCCAAAAACCAAACATCATCATCATCATCATCACCTCCCTCGGGCATGGGTGTTTGTTTTGTTCTTAGTATAAGTTAGTTTAACTCAGTTTAAGTAGTGTGAAAGTCTAGGGAACGTTGACCTCAGCAAAAAAATGTTCAAATGTGTGTGAAATCCTATGGGACTTAACTGCTAAGGTCATCAGTCCCTAAGCTTAAACACTAATTAACTTAAATTATCCTAAGGACAAATACACACACCCATGCCCGAGGGAGGACTCGAACCTCCGCCGGGACCAGCCGCACAGTCCATGACTACAGCGCCCTAGACCGCTCGGCTAATCCCGCGCGGCTGACCTCAGCAGTTTGGTCCCTTAGGAATTCACACACTTGTGAACATCAAGCCAGTAGCTTCTGGGCAATACCATCACTCAAATGGACTGACCTGTCCGGAGTCACTACCAGAATCAGATGGAACACCTTTCGGATGAGTTAGATTCCGCCTCAGATCCCAGCTCCCAACATCACTGGCTTCGGCTCTTGAGGAGTGGGCTGCCATTCTTCCACAGGCATTCAGGTACCTCACTGAAGGCGAGCCCATAAGTGTTAGAACCGTCTTAAAGTTGAAGGATGGACCACTAAAAATTAATGTCCACTAATGTGTGTCCGGGATACTTTTCATCAGATAGTGTACAGAATTTTAGTGTATCGTGTAACCATGAGGAATGTCTGTACCAAGAGAGACAAGAACGTTTTAAGACATGAGACGACCACACGTGCACAATACTGGTATGGTAGCTTCTGTTGTACTTTTTTTTCCCAAGAGCTGTATGTTTACTCGGTTTCACACGACTTTCAGGAAGTCTGAATGTACACGCTGTTGTCCTGCAGGTGTGCCGCTACAACTGCCCCGAGCCCAAGTGCGGCGGAGGCCTGTCTGGGGAGTACGGCCCGCCGTCGCTGGGCGCCGAGTACGGCGCGCCGCTGCCGCTGCCGGGCGCCGAGTACGGCCCGCCGCCGCCACTGCCGCCGTCGCTGGGCGAGTACGGGCTGCCCGCCGCCGCCTTCCCGGACCCGCGCCACCCCTCCGGCCCAGCCGGCGCCTTCTCGGAGCCCAAGCCCGACGTGGTGCCCGCGCCGCAGCCGCAGGCGTCGGCCCAGCAGGGCGCGCCCGCCTCCTCCACGTCCAACCCGGCCACCACGGGCAACCAGCAGCCCAATTCGGGCGGCAACCAGCAGCCGCCGTCGTCGCCCGCGCCCAACGACAACGAGGTGCACCTGCCGCCGCCGCCGCCGCCCGGCTACCAGAACGCCTACACCACCGTCAAGAGGAAGGGCACCGGGGGCAGCGTCGTCGACGAGCTGGAAGGCAACCTGGCCACCCTCGGAGGCCGGCCGCGCTCCGTCGAGCTGGAACTGCTGCACGGCGCGCGTCGCCGCAGGGCCACCACCCAGGAGCTCGACGTCAACACCAGCCGCGTCATACAGGTGCGCTTGCCTCCACACACTTGCCTCCGACCAGTGTCACCCATATTTAAAAGGATTATGACTTGAACACAGCAACCACTTACAAGTACGATGTAAACGATTCGGGAGGACGACGGTTCAATCCCGCGTCCGACCATCCTGATTTAGCTTTTCCGTGATTTCCCTAAATCGCTCCAAGCAAATGCCGGGATGGTCCTTTGAAAGGGCACGGCCGGCTTCCTTCCCCATCCTTCCCTAATCCGATGAGACCGATGACCTCGCTGTTTGGTCTCTTCCCCCAAACAACCCAACCCAACCCTTACTAATGGTTTGCAGAAGTCTTACAATTACAGCTTACACCTGCAGGTTGTGCCGTCTTCAAGTTTCACTGTAAACACCTACTACGCTCCGAATTGTCGCGTCGAATTAGTTGGCGCCTGCAATAGGCAACCCAATGAACAGATTTGCAAAGCGGGCTGCTGTCACGTCCACCCGAACAATTCGTGTCAGTGAAAGTCTCGCAGTTATTGACTTTTGCGACGTCACAAATGGAGCCTATACTGCGCGCCTGTAATTTGATTTAAAACCTTGGAAAGATGTGTGTCAGTGTTCTGTATGTCTTCTAATTATTGCACGATCAACTTTTGAAGCCCTGCGTGGCACTTACGAATGCTCATGTAAGTCCAGCCCCTCCCTGTATCGCGAAACAAAACGGTGGGGAATATTTATTTCCTACTGATACTTCTGTCTACGACATTAATTACAATAATCACACAAATATCTTTCAGTCCGAAAAAATTGGTAGTGAAATGATTAATGAGTCTGTGATCATTCTGGATACTCTAATCATTTAACCGTTCATGCAATCCCTCCTCATATGGTATCGGACCTTCTTTTCCCCGGAGTTGTGCAGCACCCTGACAAGGCGCAGGGCGTGGACTTAACAAGTCGTTGGAAGTCCCCTACACAAATACTAAATCTATACCCATCTATAATTGCGACAATGTTTCCCGTGCCGGATTTTATGCACGGAATGATTTCTAGATTTTACAATAAATGTTCGATGGGTGCCCAAATCATTCGCTCGAACTGTCCACAACGTTCTTCAAATCAATCGCGAACAATTGTGGCCAGTGACATGGCGCATTGTCATCCATAAAAATTCTATCGTTATTTGCGAACGTGAAGTTAATGAATGGCCAAACACGGAGCACACCATTATGGAGCCACTACCAGTTCATGCAGTGACTTGTTGACAACTTGGCTCCGTGGGGTCTGTACCACCCTCGAAACGTACCATCAGCTCTTACCAACTGAAATCGGGACTCATCTGAACAGACCAAGTTTTTCCGTTCGTCTATAGTCCAACCGATACAGTCACGATTTCAGGAGAGGAGCTACAGGTGATGTCGTGCTGTTAGCAGAGGCACTCGCGTCTGTCGTCTGCTGCCATAATCCATTAACGCCAAAATTCGCCCCATCGTCCTCACGGGCGCTTTCGTCGAACGTCCCAAATTGATATCAAGCGGTTATTTCATGCGGTGTTGCTTGTTTGTTACACTAACTCCAAGCAAACGCCTCTGCTCTCGTCCGTTAAGCGATGGCCATCGGCCACTGTGTTGCTCATGGTGAGAAGCAATGTCTGAAACTCTCGGCACACTCTTGACACTTTGCATCTCCGAATACTGAATTCCCCAGCGATTTTCAAAATGGAATATCCCATACATCTGGCTCCAGCTGCCATTGAGCGATCGACGTCTTAATTCCCATTGTGCGGCCACAATTACGCCGGTAACAATTTCACATGAATCACCTTAGTAGACATGACAGCTCCGTAATGAACTGCGCTTTTATACCTTGTGTACGCGATATTACCGTCATAGGTATATGTGCATATGTCTATCCGATGATTTTTGTCATCTCATTGTATTTCTGTATTTGTAACTTCCTTTCGGCTGTTACCGTCATCAGATCAAAACTTAGAACTTGTAAAACAATTTCATTTTATATCAATAAAATCAACTGCTAAGAGGGCTCTTTTACTATAGCTGACGTCCCACTTAGGCATAGGTCTTATTGACTGACGCTGAACATGGTCTTACAGATGCTAAGTTTTGATCTGATGATGGCAGTGGCCGAAAAGTCGTTATAAATACAGAAATATATTGAATGGTCTAGATGGTTCTATTTACAAAATAAAAAAAATGTGTTTACATTTACTTTTAGCCGTTAACAGTTGCCTCGCTTTGTAGTCGTTAGCTATTTGGTACTACAGAATCATTAATTTAATTTGTTTAGAGTTCATTAAGTATATAGAAAACATTTTTAGTTTGCGGAATTATGCGGATAATGATCAAGTAATACGTAATTTCGTAAAAACTTACATGATGAATGGTCCTAAGCAACACTTCCATTGAATATTTCTGTTGTATCTTCCCAAATTTCGTAATGTTACATGTGCACTATTCAAATACTGTGCAGTTACCGGTTTAATGAACACCATTACCCACTGTGATCAACATTTACAAAACGTGTCCCAGCTTCGCATGACAAAAAAAAAAAAAAAAAAAAAAAAGATCTCAAAAGCTTTATGTTACACACACTGTGAAAGTACACGGGAATAATAACATATGTATTTGCTAAAAAGATAAAACTGAATTTAAAGATAAAAAAGTTATCTTATACAGAATAATTTTGTAATTACTAGTTTAACACTGTGAGGAATAAAAAAGATGACAAAAAATTGTATCAGTGAGAACAGAATCTGAGCCAACAAACTGTCTGCTAATGAAATTGACCACTGCACCACGGTGCCAGTACATGAAGTACTGCTCAAGAATCCACCATACTCTACTTGTAAATCCTTAGAGAGCGTTTTACTTTTGCTGTGGCTCACTCAGGCGAAATATTAAAACACCTCGAAAAGGGCATCTACTTGTCCCTGCTCACATAAATTGAGCCAAATCAGTGAGCCCCGTCCCACGCCTTTCCCCTGTCAGATTTAGAGTAGATCAACCTAACTCTTTAACTCTCACATTCTCCTCCAAAGCTCTACTGGAAAGGACCTCTTCAGCAGGTCATCTACAGAATTCGCCATATTGCTTCCACAATACTTTACGCAAGCCCTTAGAGCCAGCATGGATGACGTCACATCAGAACATGTGTGTAGCAGAAAACTTATCGTGGAGAGAACGCTACAAAACATGTTTTCGTCCGCTTTATTTGCCTACCGGAACGCGTTCGAACAGAAACAGCGTAAACTTAGTTCAGTTTCCAGCTCGCAACCGAAGAGAAATGGCATAACTTTAGCACAGTATTCGCAGTGTGCTGTAGCACATTAGGACATGATAACTAGCCGCCAGTGGTCTGAGCATACTGTTAATTCAAAGTAGTTAAGTGTCTGATGAATTTCTGACGAAATTCCGGCTGAGGTGAACATGTAAAACATAACTGACAAAAATAAAACAGTATCAGATAAGATGGAAAGGACACGTAAAGCATATGCAAGATGCAAGAATCACTAAAAAGTAAAACGATATAAAGCCAGTATCAAAAGATCTTAACCAGCACTAATCAATAGAAGACCTGATCAGTTTCGAAGGAGACGGAACAGACCAAACGGCCTACCACTTCGTGATAATGGTCGTGGTGATGATGATAAAGCACTCCGTCTTCAGGCCACGAGTGGCCTACCGGGACCATCCGACCGCCGTGTCATCCTCAGCGGAGGATGCCGATAGGAAGGGCATGGGGCCAGCACACCGCTCTTTCAGTAGTTATGATGGTATTCTTGACCGAAGCCGCTACTATTCGGTCGAGTAGCTCCTCAATTGGCATCACGAGGCTGAGTGTACCCCGAAAAATGGCAACAGCGCATGGCGGCCTGGATGGTCCCCCATCCAAGTGCCGACCACGCCCGACAGCTCTTAACTTCGGTGATCTCACGGGAACCGGTGTAACCACTGCGGCAAGGCCGTTGATGGTGACGATGGTGATGAATATATGTAAGATGTGATCTGGGCAGTAATTTTGTTCTCTATCTCAGGTTGTGGCTCCGGGAGACGTGAACTTCGCTCTGGGCGGCTCGGGCTCGACAGCCAACGAGACGGTGGTGATCCAGGCGGCGCCGCGCGCGGCCGACGGCGAGCACATCTGCATGTCGGTGCCCAGCTTCGTGGGCGGCCTGGTGATGCTGCTGCTGCTGCTCGTGGTCGCCTCGCTGGTCGCCGCCTTCCTGTTCGTGCGCGTGCGCGCCATCGACCGCAAGGGCGCCGGCGCCGGGTCGTCCGGCCTGGGCTTCGTGCCCTCCGTGTCCGCCTTCCTGCACCGGCCCTCCGCACCTGCGGGACCCTTCGAGCACGCCGCGGAATTCGTCAAGGTCGCCGCGGGCCCCTGTCCCAACTGAGCTCTTCTAGCCTGCTCCTAGACGTAACCGCAGCCCCGCTGCCGCCACGTCTCCGCCACCCGCTGGCCCACCTCACCGGTTCTGATGCAGTGAGCAAGTGGGGCAGCGCCGTTGTGGGCGTAAATCGACCGCGCTGTCCATCACTGGGAACCGGCAACGTCGTAGCTGTAAGACGAGCCATCTGCAGACCAGTTTACACCTCACACAATGGACCATCGTCAGTCTCGTCTGTTTCGTACTAAAAGTCTCATTGAGTTTGGCAATGAGCACTTTACAGCAATTCAAGAACGCATGACGTCAAGAAGAGGGTGCTCTACTGAAGATTCTGCTGGATAAAAATAAAACACTTTCGCCGTAAGTCAGCTACTACAACGACGACCACAAGTGCGACGGACTGTGTTCACCTGTTTCGCGATGGTTTTCTGTGCTGAGTACTCACTTCTTTCTTTGGTAACAAGTTTTTGGGCTCCCGTCCGTACGGTACATAGTGTTAGGGCCAGGGCAAGCAAAATTCTTGGGATATTTAGCGGTGTGTCCACAAATACAGCGGTTTTTTTTCTTTAAATACCTCAGGGTACATAGCAATTTGTAGCTCCAGTTTAGTTCACTGTAAAAGAAACACATTGGCAGCTTAGAAGGAAGTGAGTAACTCAACGTAGATTTCAGTTACGACGTTGAGGTGGCAGCAAGAGCCCTTACGAACTCATAGGGAAGTGAGATGTGTGGGAAACGTGAAAGGTGCTGCTCGGATAGCACGGGAGGTATCTCGCCAGCATTTCGGAAACGTGACTTCCTTGAAAGGATTACAGTCGTGAGACTCGAAATCCTTTCCGCCTAGGGCTGAAAAGACTGAACTGACCTGTTGCAACTGCCCTACCTTTTGAAAGAGTCTTAGCATTTTACCTGCAGTTAGGCCATTTTAATGGACTTTAAAATGACTTAACGGCAGATCAGTCATTTAATTTAAGACTATCCTAAAATTAAGCACAACCTCATTTTTCAGAATGATTCGTAATTGTGTGTCATTGACACCTTTTCTACTTTTAGTTAGAAAAGCGAGATATTCAGTAAGTCAATATTGCAGACTATTAATAGTAGTTCTATACAGCGCTGCTGTTACGTGTTGTCAGAGTTCATTCTTTCTTTTGTTTTAATCTCCGAGAAAAAAGAACTTCTGTTATTTTTCCAAAAAAAGAAAAAAATACGAAAGTACATCGATCTTTGGATGCGCTTGAATTCTCTGCGCTTCCTCTTTAGGATTTTTTCATCTCAGTTGATGTTATTCATGCCACTATGACACGTCATTTTTTACACGCATTATATGTAAATCATTACAATGCTCCTATTTATATGAACATAATTTATCGTTTATAATTTAAGTTATTTATATTTTAATTGTAACAAATGACACAACTATTATATATAAGTCAGAACAGTTCAGTAAAACACTCCAGTGTCCAGCTGTTGTTCTCCTATTGACCAAAGTGATACAAGGTTAGCACTCTCTCGTTAAAAATTTTCTAGCTTTCCTAAAGTAATTATTCCAGTAGTAATTACTGAAAAGCATCTAATTATGTATGATTCCGGACATAATTCATATTGTGAGATTTATTACTAGAAAAATCTTTGCCTTTCAAATGTGAAATCTCTCAGGAAGGGACCAATGTAATAGTCAGTGTCCACTATTTTAATCAAAATACATTTTTGTACAGTTTAATCCAAGTGTGTAATTAATATTAACATTTTTAACTTTCCATAAAGGAAGAAACTGTAGTTACAAGGTAACTAGACAAAAGAAACAACGCTCGGTAAATTATAGTGTGGGGAAACAGTGTTTTCCCTACGAAAGTTTACCTTTAATGTTGCTCTGTTGAATTAAGTCAGTATTATCAGTTGAGGAATGTGCGATGGATATAAAAGAATATGCGTTGAAATAAAGCACTTTTGGCAGATATGTAACTGCCTTGATTATTTGCAACAAGAAGAGGATAACAAAAGTTATCTCCGCATTATATGATAAACCAGAAGAATCTGTGTGTTTACTTTTAGTACTGGCACATGAAAATAACTTTAAGACGACAAAAATTTCTAATGTTCCTTTTATATCTATCATGTTCCTGCTCTTACTTGATTCTACCGCCATGACTCTTATTTGAACTTTTAACATTAAATTTGTTCCCAGGTGACATCAGTTTTTGTATGAAAAGGTGATGTTTAAATGTGCCTGAGGCAAGAGTGTTGTATAATTCTTAAACTGGAAAGACAAAACAGTTTCAGTGTTTATTATGTTGAGAGAGGTGACGATGACAGAGAGTCTGTGATTTTTGTCAAAAACTTTATTTTCGGTCTCCGTGAGAAAACAAAGATATCGAGTGAAGTTGGACTGTGGTAGAGTCACTGAACTCATATTCAGGATGGTTTTGATTCAATTCAACTTCTGCCTTTCTGGTTTACATTGTCAGTGGCTTCTGTAAATCTGTTCAACTGAGTGTCTCCTTTGATGCGGACACTAGAAATTTCTTCTAGCAAAATCCAGTTAGTACTGAAGTAAAGACTGGATTAAAAGAGAAACAGATTTAGAACATTGGATGCCATAGTCGGAAACAAATGAGATGCCATTAATTCGCTTCTTGGTTGCTATCTGCTATGGTATATACATGACATTATTTTCAGCGTCGAAGCTTGCTGCACTGTGACTTTTTACGGTCCTTTACTACTATGCAGGACTACTTTTAAAAGAGTTGAATATGAACAATACGCTTTACTGTGGGAAATACTTCAAAATCAGGAAAAAAGGAAGGAACGATGATCTACGTCCGTCATAAAGCTTTAAAGGAGTGATGTGTAGCTAGGTGACTCATGATCGCAGTTAGTAGAACACAGCGTAGTTGATCATCAGTTAACACATTAGTCTAACGACGTCTGGTGGTCATGAAATTCAGTATGACATAAATCTTATAATCGCGAAATGATCACTAATGCCCTTTCCAGTCTCTTACCCGTACAGTACAAAAGAACATCCTACACTTTATACATGAATGGCACGGTGAAGAAATCTTTATCGATGGTCCTGCGTCAGTTATCCTCTGCCAATAGTCAATTGCAACGTACATACGTAGTAGTAAAAGCAGACAACGTCGTGTTTAGCACGTGAAGAGCCAAATACTTTTGGGCGAATTATTTCGTGGCGAATTATTTTGACAAGTACCGTTTGTATGGTAATCTTTAAAAGCTAAAGCTCCTATAGTAAATCAAATGATAGTATTCGGCTAACCAGGGACACTATAAGAATCTGAATATCCCAGCAGAGGGGTCGAAACGTCGGGTGTGTAAACAGAAACTGGCGCAGCCTAGCCACATAGAAGGTATTATCTTCAAATGAAGATAATATTCATAGGCATTTCATTACGATTTGAACCTTCTTCAGTCCGCCAAAGCTCAATATTTCAACGTAACATGGGTTCCACTAGTTTCTCGACGCTTTGAAAGGTAATTACATACATACTGTCTTGACCACCGCCCAATGCTTCAGTTGGAAGATTCTGGTAGCAACTGGCTCGCTTTATGTTCCAAATGCGCTTTCGTGTTTCGACCTGTGTGATGATCAAATTATTCGTTGATACCGTTCAGAATACTTCAAACCCATGCTATACTATCTCTGTCATGTCAGGAAATACTATAATTCTCGAATATTTAGTTATTGGTAAGGCACAATGAGACCATAAAATGATGTCCACCGTCGCGATGCAATTAAAACGTAGCCATTTTCACTCAGTGATTCAACACATCTCACATATCGTTCGTATATGCCAGACACTCCTATTTAGCTTGTCTGTTAGTAAGGACGACTCTGCTCATATTTTTAAGCTCACCATAATCAGGTCGACGTAGTCAACAACTATGTCTTCCACTGTGTGAGATAATGACTCCAAGTAGGTACACTTCCTGCAGTCTTGAAGCTGGAGACAGTGAATAATAAATCTCCATTTTCTTAACAACTTTCGAAATGAACGTTTGTCGTTCAAAGTCCGATAAATCCCTCTGTAGCAATCAACGAAAAGACTTTTAAAACAAACATAAGAGTTCAACTGAGATAACTGATAGCCTGTGTTTATTACAAATCTGATGAAGCCATCGTTTGCCTATTTGCATATTTTTACGGGATAACTTCATAGGTTTAATTTTTTTTATTGTCAAATAAAAGTAGTTGTCGTCAGAACTGAGTAAGATACTGGGGAATTGTTGCCTCCAACTTTTGGGTCTAAAAGCATAAGATCAGCAAAATCATTAATGATGAAGCACTTCGTAATGAGGAAAAAGGGAGAAGCTGCGTCCGTCTCGAAGAACCATCGTCACATTCACATCGAACAGCAGAAAGTGACGACAGTTACGTAATGTTCATTGGGGTTTGGTCCAGTGGTACTAACATTTCGCCTGAAATTGTTTCTCTACAAAATTTCTTGTGAATGTGCAAAAAAATCCTGGATTTCATCTACATCTACATCCATACTCTGCAAGCCACCTGACAGTGTGTGGCGGAGGGTACCTTGAGTACCTCCATCGGTTCTCCCTTCTATTCCAGTCTCGTATTGTTCGTGGAAAGAAGGATTGTCGGTATGCCTGTGTGTGGGCTCTAATCTCTCTGATTTTATCCTCATGGTCTCTTCGCGAGATACACGTAGGAGGGAGCAATATACTGCTTGACTCCTCGGTGAAGGTATGTTCTCGAAACTTCAACAAAAGTCCGTACCGAGCTACTGAGCGTCTCTCCTGCAGAGTCTTCCACTGGAGTTTATCTATCATCTCCGTAACGCTTTCGCGATTACTAAATGATCCTGTAACGAAGCGCGCTGCTCTCCGTTGGATCTTCTCTATCTCTTTCATCAACCCTATCTGGCACGGATTCCACACTGCTGAGCAGTGGGCGAAGAAGCGTACTGTAGCCTACTTCCTTTGTTTTCGGATTGCATTTCCTTAGGATTCTTCCAATGAATCTCAGTCTGGCATCTGCTTCACCGACGATCAACTTTATATGATCATTCCATTTTAAATCACTCCTAATGCGTACTCCCAGATAATTTATGGAATTAACTGCTTCCAGTTGCTGACTTGCTATATTGTAGCTAAATGATATGGGGTCTTTCTTTCTATGTATTCGCAGCACATTACACTTGTCGACATTGAGATTCAATTGCCATTCCCTGCACCATGAGCCAATTCGCTGCAGATCCTCCTGCATTTCAGTACAATTTTCCATTGTTACAACCTCTCGATATACCACAGCATCATCCCCAAAAAGCCTCAGTGGACTTCCGATGTCATCCACAAGGTCATTTATGTATATTGCGAATAGCAACGGTCCTACGACACTCCCCTGCGGCATACCGGAAATCACTCTTACTTCGGAAGACTTCTGTCCATTGAGAATGACATGCTGCGTTCTGTTATCTAGGAACTCTTCAATCCAATCACACAATTGGTCTGATAGTCCATATGCCCTTACTTTGTTCACTAAACGACTGTGGGTAACTGTATAGAACGCCTTGAGGAAGTCAAGAAACACGGCATCTACCTGGAAGCCTGTGTCTATGGCCCTCTGAGTCTCGTGGACGAATAGCGCGAGCTGGGTTTCACACGGTAGTCTTTTTCGAAACCCATGCTGATTCCTACAGAGTAGATTCCTAGTTTCCAGAAAAGTCATTATACTCGAACATAATAGGTGTTCCAAAATTCTACAACTGATCGACGTTAGAGATATAGTCCTATAGTTCTGCACATCTGTTCGACGTCCCTTCTTGAAAACGGGGATGACCTGTGCCCTTTTCCAATCCTCTGGAACGCTACGCTTTTTTAGAGACCTACGGTACACCGCTGCAAGAAGGGGGGCAAGTTCTTTCACGTACTCTGTGTAAAATCGAACTGGTATCCCATCAGGTCCTGCGGCCTTTCCTCTTTTGAGAGATTTTAATTGTTTCTCTCTGAACTGTAGGTTCTTGTATAACATTACGAACCAGTTCTCAGGTCTGGAAGGCAAGAACGTTGCACCTTCATTATCATTATGTCTAGTAAATCACTGGAGTCTTCATATCAACCTAAAACTTGAAGACTGGTGTACCTTACTTCAGTTATTCAGTCAGTGCATTGCAAAGGGAAAGGGGAAAGAGAGAAGACAGTTACAGTCTGCAATCGCTGTTCGGTTTAGTTATCAATTTATCGATTCATGCCAAACTGTCCTTTTGTTGGAGAGCTTGTTTTTATTCCAGTACGACAACACTGACAACTGGTGTGAGTAAATTTTCAGCTGTCACAGATAGTGTTGCACTCTTGCACGAAACTACTGTGCGGTATCGCCTCAGCCCGCGAGCAGACTTTGGAGAGATGGCGAGCGATGGGTGCGCGCTCCTCGGCCGTGCACGAAACGTCCGGTCGCTGCGAGGCTCTGCGGCGAAGTGTGCCACCGGCGTGGGGCCCGGGCTGGTTCTGCCAGTGAACTGGCCGCGCGCGTCCACGGCTGCGCGCTGCGGCGCTCCACTGCGCCACATCCCCTGCTGCCCCACTTGCGCAGGTGCCGGCGCCGAGTCCGCCTCTGCCTCGCGAGTCCCTTCACGCGGACAGCGTAACGAGAGCGGAAACCACCCGTCCCTCAGCGTCTGTCCCTACTAATATCCTTCGACGCCTGCTAGAGGCCGGCTGCGGTCTCCTCAGAGCTAAATAAAGCTGAACTTTCCGGCCGAAGAGTTCTCTGGGCCAAGGAAAGGCAACGAGAATTGAGTCGAATCCTTCCGGCCTAAGACGCCCTGTCCGCAGGACAAAACAGGTAGTTGGAATTGTGGAAAGGGGCCAAAAGGGGGGCTGTCAGTTACACTCAAACAAATATAACTTTATTTAGTTGTTTAAACACTACAGCAAAAACTTTTGAACTTACAAGGGAACCTCCCCATCGCACCGACCCCCCCCCCCCCCCCCCTAGATTTAGTTATAAGTTGGCACAGTGGATAGGCCTTGAAAAACTGAACACAGATCAATCGAGAAAACAGGAAGAACTTGTGTGGAACTATGAAAAAAATAAGCAAAATATACAAACTGAGCAGTCCATGCGCAAGATAGGCAACATCAAGGATAATGTGAGTTCAGTAGCGCAGTCATCCCGTGGTTAGCGTGAGCAGCTGCGGAACGAGAGGTCCTTGGTTCAAGTCTTCCCTCTAGTGAAAAGTTTAATTTTTTATTTTCAGACAGTTATTATCTGTCCATCTGTCCGTCCGTCCGATGCGAGGTAACTGCGCAGTAGTATGGGGATGCTACACCTAAACAAACATCAAAACACACGACGTCAGTCGACTACAGCGCACGGAAGAGAGAGTATTCTTGCTAACGAGGCTCCCTGGCTGGCAGTTGACTGTTCGCTACTTTGGACGAGAGTGCATTAAATACGTGAGATATATTCCGTGGGCAATATGAATCCAGCAAATATAACTCGCGACTTCAATAAAAAGGTCAATGAATATTTTCCGAACTGTAAGGAATCGGAAAGTTCCTTAAGGGATCGAACGATTGTCGAAAATTTTGTATGATTATTTCCTACATTTGTTGATAAACAGTACGTGTGGCGATGATTGTCTGAAAATAACTATTAACTCGAGGGAAGACTTGAACCAAGGACCTCTCGTGCCGCAGCTGCTCACGCTAGCCATGTGACCACGGCGTTCCTGAGCTCACGCTATCCTTGATGTTGCCTATCTTCCGCATGGACTACTCAGTTTGTATATTTTGCTTATTTTTTTCATAGTTCCACACAACTTCTTCCTGTTTTCTCGATTGATCTGTGTTCCGTTTTTCAAGGCCTATCCAATGTGCCAACTTACAACTAAATCTGAGGGGGGGGGGGGGGGGGGTGCGATGGGGAGGTTCTCTTGTTAGTTATCGGCTGAATAGGCCACACTATTTTATGACTTAAAGGCACAACCATTTAAATTTAAAAACGGCTGAAAGCCATGAACTTATAATTCAGACTCTAAACAGAATATTTAGATGGTAAAAGGCCTCACGTAAGTAAGTTTTATAACTTGGCTGAAGGCCCAACAAATATAACACTTGAAAAGCAAACAAGTTTAATATAAAGACGGCTGAAGGTCCATGACTTAAGACTGCAGGTAAAATTACTTAAAAAAAAGCACAAGGCAGAAGGCCTTATCTTCAATTAGGTTGATACTTGGAAGACAAAACTTTAATTTAAAAACGGCTGAAAGCTGATTACTTAAAACAACTAAAATAATTTTTCGTAGGCAGAAGGCCCAAAGCTTTTTCTTTAAACAATATTTTACACAGGCTGAAGGCCCAAACAATATAAGATTTAACAAGTAAGCAATTTAAGTTTCAAAGCGGCTGAAGCCCCATTATTTAAAACCCAACTAAAAGCATACGAATTCAAACCATCGGCCATAAGCCATTAAAATACACACTCAAACACCAATAAGAAAACGCAGTATAGCCAGCGACGCTCAGAAGTTTCCGGGGGTCGGTGTGCACTTGAAATATTAACGTTCGCTTAAGGGAGACTGGTAGTCGGCCCAACTATATCCGATCCGCTGGCAACCCAACAAAGAAACAGTCAACGAGCCCACCGACAAAACGACTTGCTTTCCACCGACCAGTGCACAAGGAAATCCAAAGTCAAAACGTAAGAGGCGTAACCGCCCACAACCAAGTATGCGTAAGCTGTCGAAACTACACACACGTGCTGGACAGCGACAACACGCTAAGGACACTAAAAATGGCTCTGAGCACTATGGGACTGCTGAGGTCATCAGTCCCCTAGAACTTAGAACTACTTAAATCTAACAAACCTAAGAACATCACACACATCCATGCCCGAGGCAGGATTCGAACCTGCGACCGTAGCGGTCGCGCGGTTCCAGACTGTATCACCTAGAACCGCTCGGCCACTCCGGTCGGCGCTAAGGACACTGCCTGAATTTTACGTCAGCGGCCAGGGCAGGTAACCGGAAAGCTAGCGGCCACAAGGCAGAAAATTCCGCTGGTGCAATTGGACTTCAAATAACCAAAATACAGTTAAACTCCACCCGATGGTGGCCAAACCTTTGCCAACTCGAACACTCGCTGTTGCTCACGGGAATACCCCCAACAGACAACCATGAAAACCAACAGCACAATGTGAACAGTCTGGCTTCGGTAATTAAATCACCACTCAACTTTGATATCCTGGGTCGGTGAGCCTCGAACCTCGTAGCAATCGGAGCAGTTCCCACACACTCCGACACTGCGTAGAGACTGCCAGCGGGCCCGGCCCACCACGCCGCACAGATTTCCTGGCTGATGCACACCGACCGACCGACAGCCACACATCAGCAGGGAGACAGCAGGCAGCGACTGTGCAATAACAATGACGAATGACGAGTCGGCACACGCAGGGAACCCATAAGCGATCGCCAGCCAACATACACTTCGTCCGACAAGACCACCGACCGACGACCAACCAAGGTGGTCCGCAATCAAGTGATACGTATCGGCAACCGTCGGGAGAGTCATGGCTATCCGTACCTCACTGGCAGCCGCGCCCCGAATGAACTTCTGCCGCGTCCTAAGTCAAACACTACCAGGTCCGAACTGCACTGCTGGAGCCTCCCAACTCCAGGCAGATCCGGACTAACTCCGAACACACGACAATCGGGAAGTAATAGCAAGGTAATACGCCAATGCGTATGTCAATAAGCGCCACTGCTGCCAATCACGGGCAGGTAAGGCGGCAACTCAGTGACACCAGTAATTGAAATTAACATAACGAGGTGGTAGTGCAGTAAAAACAGGATCTCAATTGAGATACGGCACGAACATGAGCCACGCACGGCTCACGGCTCCCTCTTCTCCTCTACATGAAGGGTATTACAAAAAGGTACGGCCAAACTTTCAGGAAACATTCCTCACACACAAAGAAAGAAAATATGTTATGTGGACATGTGTCCGGAAACGCTTACTTTCCATGTTACAGCTCATTTTATTACTTCTCTTCAAATCACATTAATCATGGAATGGAAAACACACCAACAGAACGTACCAGCGTGACTTCAAACACTCCGTTAGCGAGGATACATGCATCCACCCTCCGTCGCATGGAATCCCTGATGCGCTGATGCAACCCTGGAGAATGGCGTATTCTATCACAGCCGTCCACAATACGAGCACGAAGAGTCTCTACATTTGGTACCGGGATTGCGTAGACAAGAGCGTTCAAATGCCCCCATAAATGAAAGTCAGGAGGGTTGAGGTCAGGAGAGCGTGGAGGCCGTGGAATTGGTCCACCTCTACCAATCCATCGGTCACCGAATCTGTTGTTGAGAAGCGTTCGAACACTTCGACTGAAATGTGCAGGAGCTCCACATGTTGTGTCGTACTTGCAAAGGCACATGTTCTAGCAGCACAGGTAGAGTATCCCGTATGAAATCATGATAACGTCCTCCATTGAGCGTAGGTGGAAGAACATGGGGCCCAATCAAGACATCACCAACAATGCCTGCCCAAACGTTCACAGAAAATCTGTGTTGATGACGTGACTGCATAATTGCGTGCGGATTCTCGTCAGCCCACACATGTTGGTTGTGAAAATTTACAATTTGATCACGTTGGAATGAAGCCTCATCCGTAAAGAGAACATTTGCACTGAAATGAGGATTGACACATTGTTGGATGAACCATTCGCAGAAGTGTACCCGTGGAGGCCAATCAGCTGCTGATAGAGCCTGTACACGCTGTACATGGTACGGAAACAACTGGTTCTCCCGTAGCACTCTCCATACAGTGACGTGGTCAACGTTACCTTGTACAGCAGCAACTTCTCTGACGCTGACATTAGGTCTATCGTCAACTGGACGAAGAATTGCCTCGTCCATTGCAGGTGTCGTCGTTCTAGGTATTCCCCAGTCGCGAGCCATAGGCTGGAATGTTTCGTACTCCCTAAGACGCCGATCAATTGCTTCGAACGTCTTCCTGTCGGGACACCTTCGTTTTGGAAATCTGTCTCGATACAAACGTACCGCGCCACGGCTATTGCCCCGTGCTAATCCATACATCAAATGGGCATCCGCCAACTCCTCATTTGTAAACATTGCACTGACTGCAAAACCACGTTCGTGATGAACGCTAACCTGTTGATGCTACGTACTGATGTGCTTGATGCTAGTACTGTAGAGCAATGAGTCGCATGTCAACACAAGCACCGAAGTCAACATTACCTTCCTTCAATTGGGCCAACTGGCGGTGAATCGAGGAAGTACAGTACATACTGACGAAACTAAAATGAGCTCTAACATGGAAATTAAGCGTTTCCGGACACATGTCCACGTAACATCTTTTCTTTATTTGTGTGTGAGGAATGTTTCCTGAAAGTTTGACCGTACCTTTTTGTAACACTCTGTATACGGAAGTACAAATGTCTAAAATAACACTCCATTTCCTTCCGTGCCATACACCGATGATCAAAAAGTAATAATGACTACCTACTTAATAGCGTTTTGGTTCAACTCTGAGACGCAGTACAGCAGCGATTCTGCATAGCATAGACTCTACAATTTCTTCCTAGGTTTCTAGAGGGATGTGGCACGAGATGTTTATGTACAAGTCACGCAGTTGCAGGGCGGTCGTTTATGGGTGCCAAATTGCCACCTGATACTAACTCAGATGTGTTCCATCGGGTTTAGATCAGGCGAAGTTGACTGTCAAGACATCAACCACAGCCGTCATTGTACCTTCGACTGCTGTCACAGATTCCATGGAGAAACACGTGAATATGACCCATAGCGTAATA
This sequence comes from Schistocerca piceifrons, assembly GCF_021461385.2. NCBI lineage: Eukaryota > Metazoa > Arthropoda > Insecta > Orthoptera > Acrididae > Schistocerca > Schistocerca piceifrons. Next base: position 313,054,914 of record NC_060138.1, read on the forward strand.
CTGCACCCACCGGCCTTCATCCATTTTGTGGTGGAAGTTTCGAGCAGCCGATCTCCTGGATGACAGCGTATTCCGACAGGATCATGGGCGTAACAAGAAGCGTGTTTCATCAGACCAGGCTACACGTTTTCACAGACTCACGGCCCAATCTCGATGACATTGTGGCCACTACAATCATAACTGACACCGTTAGGTCAACACGTAGGGGTCATCTGCTGCGGAACCTCATGTTCTACAATGTTCGCTGAACGGTGTCCTTCGAAACACTTGTGCCACCATGAGCATTTTATTCCTGATTTAATTTGTTTCTTCATCCAGGGACCATCTCCCAATGATACAAGGTTTGTCATCATAATACAGTGAAAATAAATAGGTCAAAATATACATACAACATAAAAGTGTGATTTTATTAGGATATCGCAGGTGGTCGGCAGTAGCCTTGTTGAAGGAAGCATCTCAGCATTTGCCTGAAATCATTTAGTAAAGCTACGGAAAGCGGATCGGCGATCAGGGCAAACTCCATCCTCCCCAATATGAGAGCAGTGTTTCAAACTCTGCACAGCCTCGATCGGTTAGTCCATACTGCACAATGTTCTTTGATTTACAAGCTATTTGCACAAAAAACTTATAAAACATAGTTTTACACCGCATCACGACATACACTAAGGACACCCGTTGAAGACTCCATGACCACGAACATACTGCTGGACTAGGAGCATGCCGCTAAGCCCCTTGACACACCCACAGTATGCTACGAAAAATTACTTCAGGCCCATGAATACGAGTATGCGATAGTACCCAAGCACGTCTTTATGTCCTCCCCTCAGACGGCGTGGAAAACTGATTAAGAATGGCCCGCTGATGAATGATATGCTGAGTTCAGGACACTGACAAGACATTAATATCATGCACTAAGATCTTGGCACATGATTTTCTTGTAAAAGCATTACACTGTGATTATTTATTGAAATGTGTTAGGATGCCCATGTTGCCTGTTTTATTTATCAACCACTAATCTGAGTCATATAAGTAGCTTTCAGATGTCGTATACAAGTTTTAGATGCCTTTTTAAACAGGTAAAATTTTAGTACTCTTTTTAATTTTCTTGCGCAATTTACTAAACAGTTTTATTCCATGGTAGAAAAAACTGTTTTGATTGTATGTTTGTTTTTCTTGGTAAATGTAAATCCAAACTGACTCTTCTTCCTTGAGCGTATATACAATATTACTTAAAAATTTAGTAACGTTTTCACTGATATGCACAATATACTTGTGGATTTACTGAACTTGTGTCCGCTTACTTAGCTGGGTGGTAACGTGCTCGCCTCCTACGCAAGCGGGCCCGGGTTGAATTCCCGGTCGGGTTGGAGAATTTCTCCGCTCGGGGACTGCGTGTTGTGTTGTCCTCATCATCATTTCATCCACATCTCCGGCGCGCAGGTCACCCAATGTGGCGTCGAATGAAATAAGACTTGCACTTGGCGGCCGAACTTTCCCTAATAGGGGCCTCCTGGCCAACGATGCCATACGCTCATTTCATTTGTTTTACTCTTGTGCAGCACCGATACCGAATTTTTAAATAATTCTTTACACTGAGCCCGACTACTACTTCCAGTCTTCTAGTTATTATTCTAAAGTTCAGAAACTGTGTTCATGTTCTGTGCTTTAGGTCTCCAGAAAAAGAGTTTCATAGCTAAGATTTGGGAGTGCATAGGAACAATGTTTCAGCAAAAGACGTTGGCTCTCATAAATTTATGATAGAATTTAAGAGCGTAACATGCATATAGCGCTCTCTTGGTCAGTACTTTGTGTGTTATTTCCATGTTAACTGACAATCAACATTCATCCCTAAAAAAATTATGTTTGATGTACAATATAGAGGTTTACCGTCTATGCTTAATAGGAGAGACTTGTGCTGTAGTGCATACTCTTTGTTTTGTTTACGTTCAATGTTAATTTATTACGTATTACCTTATCGTTAACATCCTTGGGGTTTCATTTGCTTTCTCTAGTAAGAGTTCTGATGTTTTATCATGGACTATGATATTGCTGTCATAGGCAAAGAGAACTTTTTTCCCCTTGTCTGAAACACAGGTTTACTCAAGTAAAACTATTTTTATTAAATATGACGGGCTCCCACTATTATTTATTGAGTTTTTTACAAGATAATGATTTTTACATCTGGCATTTCTTGGGGAGCGAATACTTTTCTTAGTTTGTCCTGTAGTATATGTTAATGTCCTGTAGTATATGTTAATAACATAAACTCAGTCACTTGTAAACGGCATGAAAGGTCGAAACCTGGGTGTTAATTAAATAAACAACAGTACAGTCAAATGGCGGAGTGTTCATTTAAAAATTATTGTACGGCTGTTACTCAGCAACAACAAAATTCGTAAACTGCTCAGTTTTTCAATAATCTCCGAGTTACCTTTTTTTAGTAACGACAAAATTAGTCCGTGATTCATGTAATTTGGGAAACACCTGAACAAAATGACACATTTAATCATGTTTGTTGCATTGTTTCATCCATATTGGCCGGCCGGAGTGGCCGCACGGTTCTAGGCGCTGCAGTCTGGAGCCGCTACGGTCGCAGGTTCGAATCCTGCCTCGGACATGGATGTGTGTGATATCCTTAGGTTAGTTAGGTTTAATTAGTTCTAAGTTCTAGGCGACTGATGACCTCAGAAGTTAAGTCGCATAGTGCTCAGAGCCATTTGAACCATCATCCATATTGATCGCAACATCAAGATCGAAGTGTAGAATTATAGTCGAGATTTGACGTTGAAACGTCTGTGCGATTTGTAGTAATTCTTAGAATGCACGGTTTTTCTTTGTCTTGACATATTTAATTACATGTCGGTACCAAATCTTTTGCTTTCTCTTGAAGCTAACACAACACGTTTGCGATGTTTTAAATTGAAAATCTTCGGATTATAATGAAACCGTTATCGCTCACTGCCGCAACATTCGGTTTGTAATCAGGTTACAGCTTCTTAAAAACGATCGTAAAACAACAAACAGATTTTATATTTTTCGTGGTTTGTTCCACCCCCTTCATTTTGTTCTTCCATCGTAACAGCTGTTTACTATTATTTAGTTTACGCTTGCTTTTTCACGCAATCGTTTGCATTGTTCATTTTGGCTTAAGTTCGGTAAGTCTTACTGCCTTTAACTGTAGTTAAAAATGGAAAACTGGTATTTTATCACACGAAGTTCCTGCCCAAAAATTTTAACATTACATGAAAGTCTTGTAAATACAATTATAAAAATATAGATTTAAATTTATCTTCAATTCTAGTGGGACTGGGTCAATTTTTTGTTTGTCTTCACTTTTTACTGGTCAGCTGGAAGGCTTTTCTTCGACGACTGTATGTGCAGCAAAAACCACCTGCTTCCTTACAATTTCTTCTGCAGTCAAGATTTCTGTTCCACCAGCAAACACCCCGAAGTTGAGAAGATCTATAACTTTTTCGCCATTTCTTTGTCCAAGATTTTCAATCGGTTGGATTTTATTGTTTGTGTCTTAATTATATGCAATTGCTCTAACAGTTCAGTACAATAAGGCAGTACAGTAACCCAGTCATTTATTGCTTCAGGGCTAACGGTGTCACACTCGTTTACAATATCCACAGATCCTTCCGTATTACTCTCGTCCTAAAGATCGGTCTCCGAGGGCCCCACTACGGGCTCGGTTTCATTATTCCTTTGTTTTGATTTTGCAGGAGGCTACATTGCTGTCTGTTCGCTTTGGAACTAACTCAATAATGATGTATTTCCGTTATTGATTCCCTCAAGGAAACAAATCCAGCTGCGCAGATCAGAATCGGTTTAATACAAAACCTTCCTTGGAGGCTGCAGATATAAACGGATGTACTTGCTCGTCGACCAAACCCCAATTCTCCGGAACAAGCACGCCACCAATGTTACTGACAAGACGCACCACAGGAATTTCACCGAAAACAGTTCCAAATAATTTTCTCATTCACTTTTTTAATTCATTCACTAGACAGACAATTAATGCATGAATAATAATAGCATTATTTTAGCATACATTGGGAAGAAACCATTCGTGTAGTAATCTTCTGCGGACGTGGGCAGATAAATGAAAAAAAAAATACAATAATCGTCTTTCGATGTCTGGGCGCAAACATGTGAATCCGCGACACTAGCCGCTTCACCCTCGCTTCATTGAGCTTGTCACACTCTTAATAGACGCCTGAAGTAAGCTGAAAACTTAGGAACGGTCCAACAACTACGGATAAGCCGAGACACATGTTTGCTTACTTTCACCCCTCAACCTCCGCAAAAAATCTCTAGGTAATCGGGTTTCGGTGCTTGCCATGTTCTGCAAAGTTCCACATAATCACCTGTATCTTCATCTATGCTCAGCTTGCCGAGTGTAGTGACGGTTACTTGAGGTGCAGCTATAATTTCCTTCTTTTTTGGTAAGCTGGGTGGACCCTTTACTTCTATCATTTGAAATCTATAGCTACCTTCAAAAATTTAGCATAAAGTGGTCATTACCAACATAAAAGCGAGAACTGCACTTTTGTGATGTTTATCTAAAGATATAATTCGAAAGCTAAAACTTTTATTTCATTGTTTGTTTCCTTGTTACGAACAAATAACATAAGCAATCAATAGACCGCATAAATATGCTCTTGTTGTCGAAATGACACATTAATGACAAACTTTTCGCAACACGCTGCTACAGCATTTTTTCGTTTCCCCACGAGTCGAAAAAGACGCTTATAACAATAATGTTAAACAATGTCAAAAAAAGTTTAATGAAGTAAACATTACCAGTAAATAAAAAGTTCACAAAAGTAGATGTAAACATAGTTACTAACAGATGTTGGTCCAAAGCCGTTGACAAATGTTGAATGAACACAAGTAATATAAAAAATATTTTCTTCGGAAATGGCAAACATCCCAAAGCTAATCAGATATCACTCTTGCTGCTATACGATCTGCTGTACTCTTCAAGTGGCGCTCTGCATAATCTTAAGAAATTTAAACTTGGGCGCAAATTAACATCTCCACATCTTACGGAAAACATAAATTGACAAAATCATTGAAAGTCAGACGGTCAGAAAGGAGCTACCATCAGTTCCATTTTCGAACGAAATTCTTGCTACCTTACAACTTGGTAGGAAATATGGAGGGACCACCACACGAAATAGTAAAAAAAATCACACGAAACAGTAAAAAAAAGACCTCAGAGAAAGCGGACAGGTTTTTTGAAGTAATCCGAACAATAGCGGTCGCAATAACTTTGGACCAGAAATCATGGGTAAAGCGCTGAAAAGATGCGCAGAAGAAACAATACACAGCCCGGATATAAGATTTTGTTACATAGAAAGTGCCCGCTGAGCTTTCGGTTTCAATCGCCACAGCGGCAGCCTCACGACGGTAGAAATAATTACGACATTAATTCACTGATAATTCCCTATTTCACTTTCATTTACTTAATGTAATGGCGTCGCTTGCAACTATTAAGTAACTCAACCGCTCAGTAATTACATGACAGCTCTCGTAAAGAAACTCCACAACTCCTTTGCACTTATCTAACCCTTACAAAACGATTATGGGGAAGACGTTACAGCATAGCCGAAATTGTGAAGCAAATCTTACTGCCATTTAGTCCTACTACTTACGCGGCGCTATCTATGGCGTTCTCTTGACAACTACACGTTCCGAACTCCGTCATCGCCTTGGAGGAGTGATTACTATTAACAATGTTACTCGTTACGGCTACATGCTACCTGACAATTTACCCACTTGTAATAAAACAAAAGGGACTGCATGCCATTTTCTCTGGGTCCTAAACAGGATACCGTGCAGGAATTCCCGAAGAATGTGTGCTAATAATACTACTGCAGACACGGTACATATGTAACCCGTGTAATAAGACGGTTGCTCAAACGTTAAATTAAAAGTGTCATAACTGATCACGGTTGTGTCAGGCACACATGTCGCCATTTAGTAAACTGGAGGGAATATAGTGGAGTGTTAGATACAAATGTCAGACGTTATTGCAGCGTCGTAAATCGTGCACTAGTTGTATCCGATACTGCATTCGGGATTGAGTTTATGCTTTGTTGATATAAAGTACGGGGCTTCTAAAACCTGAGTGATTTATGTAGGTAATACATATATTTCATACATAACTTTTGCAAACTGGATTAAGAAACAAGACGATAAAGAGCTCCTTGATTGTAGTTCAAAATCGATACTGAATCACTATGCAAAATGCCGTCACACATATTATTCTGAAATCCATAGCCTGTATTTATAACCTGTATATCTGCAGAAGACACACTGATCTTACAATTAGCAACAACACAAGCTACTGACGTAGTTCAGGGACTTTCGTTGGCACCTTCTAACATATTTGAATCTCACACTTACCTAATACAATACGATTTATTCGAGACAGATACTTAATACAACTTTTATGCAGGAAAACCATATAGGAACCTTATGGCTACTACTTTTTAGTCGTAATGAGCACGCTGGGGCCACGGATGAAGACTACTGGAGTACGACACGTGATAAGGAAAATGGCTCTGAGCACTATGGGACTTAACTGCTGAGGTCATCAGTCCCCTAGAACTTAGAACTACTTAAACCTAACTAACCTAAAGACATCACACACACCCATGCCCGAGGCAGGATTCGAACCTGCGACCGTAGTGGTCGCACGTTTCCAGACTGTAGCGCCTAGAACCGCTTGGCCACCCCGGCCGGCGTGATAGGGAAACGAAGGGAAAGTAGTAGTGTAGGTGCTGAGATGCAAATGCAATCTAAAATGTCGTGTAGATCTGTCAGTTGCTGTACATGAAATTCAAAATAGTCCTGTTGTCTTACAAATAAAATATCGAGAAATTCAAGATGGGCAGTTATCCTATCGGTTGGCTATCCAAGAGCACAGCATACGAGCACAGCTCTGTGATGTCACAATCCGAGACAGTGATCTAAGACGGTCGACCTAAAGAAATGAGAACAGCGTCTGTGACATCACAATCGAAAATGGCGATTCAAGATGGATGACCTGGTGTACGAGCACAGTTTTGAGTCCATTTGTGTGTGTGTGTGTGTGTGTGTGTGTGTGTGTGTGTGTGTGTTTTCGTTCATTGTGACAGAATGGTCGTTGGCGAAAGTATCGATCAAGGCAATGGTATCCGCTGCCTTCAGAGTCTCGAGACAGGACCGAGCGATCTGGATTTCACTTATAGGTAAGAAACCAGGCATGCAGTTTCAACTACTATTCAAATTCGCTTTTATCTTATCTTCAAGATCGACATGCAAAGGCAAATGTAGATAATCGTATGTACAAGACTTTTAAAGTGTAAACAATCACCAAATTTTGTTTGTTATGCGACAGGACAGAAACGTTTATTTATCTGAACAATTGCCACATGGGCCTCAGCCACCCGCATGTCAAGACGTGTGGCAAGATTGCTTACAATTGGCGTCAACCACCGCAGAGCTCCACACCACTGCTGAAGTTGTTTTATTATGTGTGTAGTAGATATGAACGTCTTTATATTTATTTAAAAACTGCGGGGGTATCAGCAACCGCAACATCAATCGATGTGCAGACACGAGGTCACCCCGATCATGGGTCTGAAAGCAGCGGCAGCACAAGAGCTGGTTTTGCCATGTTGGCAGACCACATGTGGTGCATCAGCCACTTCAACGCTGCATACTGGACAAAGCGCGCACTGTATTCACATTCCATTGCCATGACTGCTTTTCTGTGTAAAATGTATGGCATCCCATGGCAAGTCCACACTAGTTTTGCTGCACCAGCATATCGGTCACAAAGATGTATGCCTATGAATAGCTCCCAGCAACAACAGTGCAGCTACACCACCAGACAAATGTGCTAGCAAATGTCAGCCTATGGATAGGAAGGTCTTCGTTGTCGATCCCATGTCTGCCACTCATAGGATTTATGTCTGTCAGTATGTCTTTCAACCCTGTTAATGTTTGTTTGTGTAAGGTCAAACATTGTAGGTTCAGACCACATTCTTCTTTAGTTGGGACATTTTATATAATCAATAACATGGTTATCAAATCATAATAGCATTGGAGTAGCCACCTAGTTCACAGGAAAACAATTAAAAGTATAAGTGGACAGAACACATAATTTCTTGGGATCGCGTTACCAATTCCTTTCGCAACATTCTAGCGTACAGACCAAAAGTTTTTATGACTTTAGCTAACGATAAGCTACTGGCCAGTTCGTGCTAGAATAGAAGCATATGGCATGGGGAACATTGTAAATATTGTCTGTTAGTATGAAAAATGCCTAACGCCATAATGCAGTTATAAAAAGCAGCTTAACTGCATGTTCTTTTGTCTGAACGACACATGTCAGTACATTTTATAAGACTGACAAGATGGTTACCTAGTCATAAATGTTATATCACGTTATATATAAACATTTATGGTGTTACTGCCTCTGTACGCAGTAGGGTGGGGATGTGGGCTGGCGTTTATTCTGGAATTAGGGTATTGTTTTATTCATTTGTATGCTTTATTTCAATTATGTGCACAGTCGCTACATCGAGTGTCTCACCGAGCCACAATGTACACTTATCTCTCTATCAATGGCGGCCACTGTCTCGGAACTCAGCCCTCCTTCAACAGTGCTGCTCTGTGCTAGAGACTAGGCTGGCATCAGGAGCGGCCATCCCACCGCAGCAAACACTTCCAACAGCTGCAGATCAGATTGAATGCATAACACTAGAAAGTGACGCTACTTCCGGCACTCTAAGCTTAGATCTAAGCTCGCGCTCCCAATTACAACACAGACATTTCTACAGCTACAATTTATTTCCACAGTTCCTATTTTATAAGTGGATAGCAGTCTTAATTCTCAAAGAATGCAATATAACTGTCATGGGAATTATTTCTAGCAATAAAACTTAATGTTATTTGTTGTATCTTCCATGTAGCTAATTCCTCTGAACACCAGGCAGGCAGCTGCCCTGCCAGGATGACGTGTGTAAACAATCCTCACCAAAACTGAGATATTTTCTTTCTATGGCCTGGGCTGTTTACCACGAGTTACATGTCACCCCCACATTATCTGGGGGTGGCAACCTCGCTGAAAAGCAGCGTGCCGTTTGCAGCAGAGCGCGCTGTCAGCGGGCTACTATTTTGCTACGCCAGGTTACGTGGTCTCACAGCACCATGCAGATATCCATCTGCGCCCAACTATTTAAGTCAACACTGGACTGTGCTGTCAGTTACGCCCTATGCCTCAAGCCAGAAGTAGCGGAAGTTCCATTTGGCCGCATCATCAGTCCCAGAGCTACCAGTTGCAGTACAAACAGCTTTGTCTCAGCACTCCATGCCAGCAAAACCAACAAAGTTATTCAGTGGCACCAGCAGCACATCAGACGTCACATGCTAGCAGCACTGGACCAGTGACGTCCCATGTCTTCATGCCACAGCTTGCCATGCCTCTGTGGTTCGTCATGTAAGCACATCACAGAAGGCTGAAAAAAATCTTATGGTGTAGTCTCAAACACTCAAATGCAATTGTTCTTCCGTGTGCAGCATACAGAGGTAGCTTGAAGCATCCTATCTAGAACATTTTACGTCTTCAGTTGAGAGACAGTTAAGTAATGGCAGACAGTGTGTTCTACTATATGGCGAATGTTACGCATCTCATTATAAGTAAATGATACAGCAGATAGGATCAGAAGCACTGTAAGATTGTTCGATGATCTATTGTATAGAGGAAAGTATCACTCTCAGAAAATTGCAAGGAACTGCAGGGAATCAAGGACAAAATGTACTGTCATGGCAATAACAAATACCCTTATGAAAGCGTAACAGAAATGCTCTGGGAATTGAAACAAAATTCCTTGGAAGAATGACAATGCAGTTCTTATGCTGAAATTGTGCTGGCTCAAGGGAGGTGAACACCAGGCTACAAGAAAAACACCACCAGTAGGAGTGACTCCAACCACTCAAAAAAAAAAAAAAAGGTCATATACATATAGAATAATGCTTACTGAGTAGCGTTATCAAGAACTCTCAAAACTGACTATTGTCAATATGTATACGCATGGTCATCAAACAAAAGGTTTACTGGTTCCTGCAGTTTTATCCACCAAATGACCATAGTCAATCTCTTCTCTGGAGTGTAATTTCTGATACATTTTAGCCACAAATTTGGTCGTATAGCCGTCAGTGTCTATCTTTAATATCGGACCTAACAGTCTCTGACTGAGGGCAAATGAGAGACAATCCTCCCAAATCTACTACAGACTAAATTTACTACATGAAGTGCTACAACATACAATGATCATGGGAAAAATTTATATGCTAAACGTAATATAGGAAGAACAACTAAATTTAGTTAGAGACACAGAATGGTGATAAAGAAGATTGTGATTGGTCTATACCAACAAGCTGCTGGCTAGGCCAAAAATACGTCTAGAGGATGGTGTGAATGAAAACAGGAGACAGGAACTGCAGAAAACATGTGGAGTAATTTGTTATAATATTGCTGTAACTTGGGGCGGTTAGCTACACTTTTGGCGTTACCTAGCGCTAAATGAAGCATTTTGTTACAATTTTCCTGTAGATGATGATGAATGGGGCAAATTGTCACGTAGTCTTCACTGTACGATAACATAAGTTACCATTATCAGCAGAAGATGACGAACGTTTTGTACTGCAAGATAAAGTTAAAATCCTAGCTTAGAATCAATGAAACGTTAGGGTGGGTAGTTGAAAGCATACCAGTCTTCATTTCTGACCTATAAAAATGTGTATTACTAGAGTTCAGCATACTATTTCTTCAAACTGTTATGTAGTATCTGTCGTATGGCAGCATAAGCTAGTTGTGAATAAGTGTGCTTTAACTCGTAACTGATGTCAGTAGTAATGGCGTAATATATATTTTATAATGTTATAGAACAAATTTTTAAGTACTTTAATAAATAATATCCAAAACCGTCATGAACTTCCAGAGCAAAGGGTTTTTGTAGTAAAGCTGCTGGCATTTTCATCTAAGAGTTGACAATTATTGGGAATCTTCCTATCACATTCATACAGTGGTGCAAGGAGTTTGCAATGCATTTGACCGTAAAATGATAGGATTTATGACAAGATAGCGGACAGAAGTTTGAAATTCTAAGAAAAAATGATAATAGGCTATAGGGAAAGAATGATAACAAAAGCATGAAAAAGACCCTATAGGGAACCATATGAATATAAGTCCACATGAGAAGTGCTCAGACTGTAAATAGGTAAGGCAATATTGGAATGCTACTACGCTACAGCTTAACCTGTACATCAAAGAACCAAGAGCTACCGCGGTATTTCAGACATTTTTACCACCAAACATACCCAATTTATTGTCAGGCAATTATAATGTCCACGTGTTTTTTAGATGATTCTTTGCTAATTTCAGCGAGTATTCCTCTTGCTATCACATTGTCATTCCCATGTAAGACAAATGATGTTTCAGCCTTGATTCTCTCTCTCGCACAATGAACTTGGAGAATTTAACACGTAAACAGCTGTTAAACATACCATGCATATTTCTTCCTTTAAAATGACAGACAGTCCCATCCCTAATTTTTCGCAGCACTCCACTTGATCATAGGTTTTAAACACCATAGTATCATCACAAAACAGCTCTGTAACATATTTAATTTCTTCTTCTTGCTAAAGAACACACCATTTTAGGCGTGATTTGTGCCGTCATTATCAGTAACAAGACTGACCAACTTCTTTAATAATAACCACAAACCAAAGTGCTTGTTAGATGGATTCGTTTTCCTATCATGAAATGGATCCATGTTGTAATGGGATGAGATGGCATAGATATAAACTTAAGAGTGCCACAAATAGCATCTCCTTATAACAATTAAGTCATAGCTATGCACTTCACCTGAAGTGTAGCACTCGGAGGTGTTTGCTGTGATGGGACAGTCACTCCTGACATCAGCCTAGGTACTCAGCACAGGACATCACTACTGGGCGAATTAAATGCCCAAATAATGCCTGTTAATTGTAATTCTATGGGTCTGCTAGGCATTTTTCATACTGTTGTTGTGGTCTTCAGTCCTGAGACTGGTTTGATGCAGCTCTCCACGCTACTATATCCTGTGCAAGCTTCTTCATCTCCCAGTACCTACTGCAACCTACAACCTTCTGAATCTGCTTTTTGTATTCATCTCTTGGTCTCCCTCTACGATTTTTACCCTCCACGCTGCCCTCCAATACTAAATTGGAAATACCATGATGCCTCAGAACATGCTCTACCAACCGATCCCTTCTTCTGGTCAAGTTGTGCCACAAACTCCTCTTCTTGCCAATTCTATTCAATACCTTCTCATTATTTATGTGGTCTACCCACCTAATCTTCAGCATTCTTCTGTAGCACCACATTTCGAAAGCTTCTAGTGCCTTCTTGTCCAAACTATTTATCGTCCACATTTCACTTCTATACGTGGCTACATTCCATACAAATACTTTCAGAAACGACTTCCTGACACTTAAATCTATACTCGATGTAAACAAATTTCTCTTCTTCAGAAACGCTTTCCTTGCCATTCTAGTCTACATTTTATATCCTCTCTACTTCGACCATCATCACTTATTTTGCTCCCCAAATAGCAAAACTCCTTTAGTACTTTAAGTGTCTCATTTCCTAATCTAATTCCCTCAGCATCACCCGACTTAATTCGACTCCATTACATTATCCTCGTTTTGCTTTTGTTGAAGTTCATCTTATATCCTTTCAAGACACTGTGCATTCCGTTCAACTGCTCTTCCAAGTCCTTTGCTGTCTCTGACAGAATTACAATGTCATCGGCGAACCTCAAAGTTTTTATTTCTTCTCCATGGATTTTAATACCTACTCCGAATTTTTCTTTTGTTTCTTTTACAGCTTGCTCAATATACAGACTGAATAACATCGGGGAGAGGCTTCAATCTTGTCACACTCTCTTCCCAACCACTGCTTCCCTTTCATGCCCCTCGACTCTTATAACTGCCATCTGGTTTCCGTACAAATTGTAAGTAGCCTAACATGCAGTATTTACAACGCAGGTCTGCCATAAGCTTCTATGGTGGTGTAAACTGGCAGACAACCATTAATTTGCGAATGTCATGAAACCTTATGGAATTTGTAACATTTCCCAGCTAAAAGAGAACGTGGTAATAAATTACAACTTGTAACTGTACACAAGCTTATGACTCTACACAAGCAAAGATCAACAGAGATGAAAGACTTGGCAAGTAGTCGATACAAATCCTACGACTGACTGACACGGTATCGAAAACTGAGACCCTCTGATCTGTAGTCTGTCACTTGCTTGTACAGTTGTTGCCTGACAGCGTTTTGTCTGCGTTACTCTGGCTTGTATCAGTGTATTCACTATATTGGGGCAGTGCAATTAGTGCAGACCTGTAGCGATGTAGCTGTGGCCTGCATTACAGCTTCCGCTGAGCGACAGTTGTGACATTACAATGTGAATATGGTTCGCATTTCTTCAGTTGGTGGTGTAGAAGGAGATAACATGCAGTATGACGTGTGCAGTGTTGAGCTATGTTTAGGGCGTCTCTGTAGGATTGCATCCGGCTGTTGCAATTATTCAATGTACGCGACATCTGATGAGAATGGTGTGTAGTGATCTCTCCACATGCCTCAGCGCACAGATAGATGAGACCTGAATGGTGTTTATTTGGATAAATGAACATTCTTGTCCTATCATATCTTACAACCACATTTATCAGTCACTGATTAAACATTAAAAATTTCATATTTATGAAAATCTACATGTCTTTCGATGGCAAAATTGAAATGTAGCTGAAATTGGGTAGCTGGGTGACATGAAAAGGTAGCTGAAACCTTTTCTTACCTTTATGCAAAACCCAGCTCGTTCTGTTCGTCCTTGAGACCCTAAAAGCAGTAGATGCTAGTGTTTAAATTTGGACTTTCACCAACATTCATTCTACTGGAAGGATGCAAAAAAAAAAAAATACCGCAGTTGCCGAACCAGAATCATACGACTTTTGTAATCATTGGGCGTCATATACGTCTGGAAAACAATCAAGGGCCTGTGTGTAACACAGAGTTGGCGTTGTATGTATGCATACCAATGCACTACTTAGTGGAACTTCACTTGCACTAACCAGACTGTCCAACTACAACTCTACTTCGATACAAGTATTGAGAAATTTCTATTTCATGAAAAGCCTACACTCAACAATCAAAATCAACGTTAATTAAAGAATTAGACTCTCATATATAAAAACAGTATTTGGTCATTGCAGTGCTATGCAGGTACTGAACAGCATTTTCATCTTGTTGAAGTTTGTTGGCATTATGTGTGGAGCTCTATGCAGGAGAACCTTGCTAAGCGAATGTATATCAGTAGTTCGAAGTAGATTTCCTACACTGGAAAGTTGACAATGTCACAATCCAGATAACTAAAAGATCATAAACCGTCCAGTTATAAAATTAGATTATATGTAAGTATTGTGAGGGTGGGGTTGATCTGCTATTCTGTTATTCTGCGCAACGAATTAATCTGAGATGTACCCTTTACCCTGTGGCTCCTGCAAGATGCAATTTCCACCCCCACACTACTACAGAAGTCAGACAGACGCTCCTAACGTTCTAAAGAGAAATGCCTGAAAAACTTTCGGCAATAAATATCTTCTGCAGTCGTCCGCTGTAAGGAAATGACACAAAAACTCACAAAATTTCTTACGTAACTAGTGGGATACTTGGGTACTGGAGTAGTGCTAGTTAGTGTAAGAAAAACATGAAACTAACGAAAATTATTATTTATTTTGCAAAAATTCTGGGAAATCACAATGGCACTTTTAGTTATGAAGTGAACAAGTTATATCCTGGTTCTTTTCAGAATGTGAAGTTACCTCTCAAGGATAGGATCCGCTAATAAAAATTTCTATACAAAGTTTAAGATTGTTATTGACTTGGCAGAATGGCTGAGAGGCGCGCCTACTCAACTTGAATAATTATCCTTTAGAATGTTGCTAGTACAGTCGAGGCTGTCGCATGTGAAATGCAGTGAAGTGTACTGTTGTGGAGGAAATATGGGGCTCGCAATAGCTGTAGCACACAATACCATAAGCTGCGATGACTGCTGTCTGCGCCGCTCGCTGCTGACAAATCAGATAACTCTCATTCTATCTGGATTGAACTTCGCCAATCAAACTCTCCCTATGCCTTGATGAAGTAAAGGATTCCTATTCGCCTCTAGTCTAACTATTGGCGTGGTACACCAGTCAGATAACCAGTCAACCACGATTCCACTCAAAAATTCGCTCACAGGCGTTTAACTATAACTCTGTCCGTTCACACCGCACAGTAATTGTGTCGGGCAACGCAGTGAACAACGCTTAATCGCAAGGACTCAATATAGAGTCGCACCTCGATTCGCTCTCAACAGAGGTGCTCTCCCAGTGAAGTACTGAGAAGAGACTTGTTCCTCGCTCCAAGAGCAACAACAGAACGGCGCCTCTCCACGCCAGATGTGAAGGGGTATATCTTTCGGTCTCTTCCATTACCCCTTCAGCTCAAGGCGTCAGAAACATCGTCTGCCAATCAGCATTGCTCTTCTAAAATGGAAGAATGATGTTTCGTTTAAGGTGACCAATATGTAAATCTCTAGTATCGGCATTTGGTGTTTGCTGTCTCCCTGTGAAAATCTCTGAAACTGCGTGCTATGTGTAAATAATGCATAGGTTGGATGCTCCCACACAATGTAGTGGAATTTGCTTTTTAGCCAAACACAGGGTCGTTCCCCCTTTCACTCAGGCGCATGCTGTCTGCTCCACGGGCGGCCGAGGTTGACTCATCCTCAGAAGGTACCGGCCTCCCACTGTGTGGTCTGCCTCTCTCAAACTAAAAGCTCCTGTGACCGTCATGTCTGGAATGTATGTGTGTACGCCAGCCTCGAGTATTTCACCCCAGTGCGCACTTGTTATTTGCATATCGTTTACATGGATTCATACAACATTGACTTTATCTTATCGAGTTCAGGTTCGAATGAAGCGTCTTGATGTGCGGAATATGATTGTGAGAGCGGAATATGTAAGCAATGAAGGTCAGGAGACCATGATGTCTTACAGTATAAAATCATATAGTCTTAAGAATTCTTGTGAAAGCTATTTCTTAAATCTAATCACATTGTCTGGGGGGGGGGGGGGGGTGCACACTGCCCGTACCATAAAATAGAAAATAGGTGACTGGCATCTGCCCAAATACCAACTACAGAACGTCCCGATGTATGTTGCATGGAGTGAAAGCAAGTAACTGTAGTCTTATAGCCATTGCACTCTGAATCTCTGAGACAACAAGATGTGGTGACCAGTGTATGCTTTTGCTGGCTGGAGGCGGTTCCAGTGCTGACCCAAGCCCAGCAGCACAGAGCAAGTCAAGCGTTGATGCATCGAGCCCATACAGATGGTGACCGACCCCTTGCAGAGGTATTTGTCAGCACTTGCCAGCAGAGCGGCTGGGGCTTTGGCATTATTGTTTGGATAAATAAAAGCTCCTGTCATACTGTCATATCCTATCCTACAATACAAACATGTGCACACACACACACACACACACACACACACACACACACACACACACACACACACACAGTGATAACTGTTTAAACATTGAAAGTCTCATATTTATAGTAATCTACAAGTGTCTTTGGATAGCGATCTTCAAAAGGAAATCGGATAGCTGGCTGAAACTGAAAAGTAGTTGAAATTAGGTACTTGAAGGCACTTCATGCCTCATTTTCTTGGATTTACAGCCGATATGACAACTACTCATCTTGAATATTTCCCGTTTTTTATACGTAAGGCAACTGGACTATTTTGAATTTTCTGTCCTTTTATACATATGACAATTGGACTACCCCCTCCCTTTATGAAATCATTATGTGTAGGGTAATTGAACGATGTATACGATATTATACACTGTGCGTGTATCCCCATTGCTCCACTACTCCAAGTGACTTTAACAAAGAGCAGATTGTGGTGGTTCACGAGGTTCTTCAGTTGTGTGTCCCTATTATACATAAAAAATGAATGATTGTGGAATAGATAGCAGCCAATAGGCTATTTGATATCAATACTTTTCCCAAGACCATGCGTACCTGTAATGTAAAAGAAAAGATAATCTATGCTTCAAATGAAACAGTACTTCAGCGCTGAGGAAGCTAGAATTATAGCGTACCACAAGGTTCATCACGAGTACCTGCAGATGGTTTTCCACAGCAGACTGCCTCACACATGTGGCCTTGTCACAGGAAATAATCCATTAGTGGTAAATGTATAAGTAAGAAAGGTTAGTCTGAGGTTTCTGGAGATGGGGCGGAAAATGTTTCGCCTTTCTGTAAGAATTTCTCAACATTCGTCTGAACCCGTTTAGAAAAGCTATGGAAGCTCCAGGAAGACACTGGCTGTCTTGTCTCACAATGGAATAAATGTAGGTTATTAACAGTTATTGAGATTCCTTTTGAAATAATAAACAGTTTACTTACTTTTTCCATCTGTCTCGTTTCCCCATATACAGGGTGTTACAAAAAGGTACGGCCAAACTTTCAGGAAACATTCCTCACACGCAAATAAAGATAAGATGTTATGTGGACATGTGTCCGGAAACGCTTAATTTCCGTGTTAGAGCTCATTTTAGTTTCGTCCACCTACGCTCAATGGAGCACGTTATCATGATTTCATACGGGATACTCTACCTGTGCTGCTAGAACATGTGCCTTTACCAGTACGACACAACATGTGGTTCATGCGCGATGGAGCTCCTGCACATTTCATTCGAAGTGTTCGTACGCTTTTTAACAACAGATTCGTTGACCGATGGTTTGGTAGAGGCGGACCAATTCCATGGCCTCCACGCTCTCCTGACCTCAACCCTCTTGACTTTCATTTATGGGGGCATTTGAAAGCTCTTGTCTACGCAACCCCGGTACCAAATGTGATCGTATTGTGGACGGATGTGATACAATACGCCATTCTCCAGGGCTGCATCAGCGCATCAGGGATTCCATGCGACGGAGGGTGGATTCATGTATCCTCACTAACGGACGACATTTTGAACATTTCCTGTAACAAAGTGTTTGAAGTCACGCTGGTACGTTCTGTTGCTGTGTGTTTCAATTCCTTGATTAATGTGATTTGAAGAGAAGTAATGAAATGAGCTCTAACATGGAAAGTAAGCGTTTCCGGCCACATGTCCACATAACATATTTTCTTTCTTTGTGTGTCAGGAATGTTTCCTGAAAGTTTGGCAGTACCTTTTCGTAACACCCTGTGTATTACACACACACACACAGCCGCGCACGAGTTTACGTGAAATACGAACCTACAGCGCCCTCAGGAATTTACAGAGATAAAAAACTGATGAAGTATACTAGTATCCTTTGTATTGGGTTCCAGGGTGGAATATCTTGGAGTATTACTGTGATACGAAATGAAATGCAGAAAATATGTGTAATAAGTAGTACAGAATTAGAAATGAGGACTTAAATTTCTTGGGAGAACTATTAAGGATAACCGTAATGTATCTATTAAGGAAACTACTGACACATAGAAAAAACTAGTGCGACCAATTCTAGCGTACTACTCAAGAACAGGAAACTGCAAGTAAAACCGACAGCGGACAAATTACGGTACCGAAATGGGTTACTAGGATCGTAACAATTCGATACTGTCGATTAGAATGTGTAACAATGATGATCAGGGAGCATCAATGAAACTTTCTGAAAGGAGTGCGATTTTTTCCTCGCTGTGTCATATTGGGTAAGATTTAATGAAACGATATCCGAGGTAGACTGCACAACAATTCTGCTGCTTCTGTTGTATTTGTCGCTTAGAGCCAAGGAAGTAAGATAAGAGAGAT
The DNA here is from genome assembly GCF_021461385.2 of Schistocerca piceifrons. NCBI lineage: Eukaryota > Metazoa > Arthropoda > Insecta > Orthoptera > Acrididae > Schistocerca > Schistocerca piceifrons. The sequence continues at coordinate 313,073,845 of NC_060138.1, forward strand.
TAGGGTGCATAAAGAGCTTCATTCTGCACCAAAATGGGACAGAACAGAAAATCGATAATACTGGTACGAAGTACCCTCTCTTATATACGGTACAGTTCCCTGCAGGAGTGTGTATGTTGATGCTGACACATGCATAGAGTGATGATGGCAGTTTTAGGATATGATTAGCACACATCTTTGCTTCCTGAAACCTGTGCCTGTTACAGACTTTCCCACTTTGCTGTGGACTGGTGGCTATCACTAATGACTGCTTGAGTCCTTTCGTGGTTGATGCCATCCGTACCCAACATCGTACTTCCTAGCAGAACAATTGCCCAAACTAAAAAAAGTGATGTAAAATATGTAAATAAGTAAAACACACCTACAATCGCGGTAACATCGGTCGAGGAACATGATTAGGAGTTCTAGTAGGTGCTGGAGGCCCAAGTTCACAGTGTATGAATCCCATTGAACAAAGCTGGAAACCCTACGAGCGACAGCTTAGAGCTTGTAGATCATCTCTTCGTAGCCTATAGGATTTGCAAGCAGTGTATTGACATCTGGAACCATCTATCTCTATCCACGAAACAATTACTTTTGTAGTCCACGGGCAGGATGAATTGTTGCTATTTCGTGTTTCAAACGCGAGCTACTCTGCTATTTGGGTGGTTATAATGTAGCGGTTGATCAAGTGGGATCAAGAAAGAAGGACTATAATCAAAAAAATTTTATTCATGGTCAAGAAGACTGCTCTTCGACACCAGCTGATTGTTTTCGCGATCCCCTATACACTTTGCCGGAGAATGTCCTTCGACATTGTGGCGCTATTTACTAACACATCTGCTTGTGTTCCACTTACAACATTTCCGGCGTCAAAGACATGCCAAGCAATAATATATAAGAAAGGAAGGAAACACTCGAGGACAGTTGAGATACTGGAATTGTGCACCTACTTTGTGTCTCGCAGCGGCAGCTGCTGAATCAGCTCATCCCACTGTAACGTGTAGTGCTTGTCTGATTCACCGTAACTGCAACAACGTTATGTCATTTTTCTCAAGTACTGCACTTTAATGATAGCCCATAGCACAGTTGCTTTAAATGCTGCGTTTGCAATAATGGTATGGTTGTTCTCTTTTACCTAAGGACCACTAAGAAAGTTTCAACTTACAATCTGTTTATCGACGCAGTGAATTTGTTCGAAAAAAGCTCTTTTCTTCCAAAATGTGTGCTGACTGAACTTCCTGTTGGAACCCTGTGAGTTCAGTGACAGACTGAGCTGCAAACTCGATCTGGAAGTCCAGTTCACCACAAAGCTGTTCAAAGTTAAAGTTCTAAAAATTGGTTATAGACAACTTTTCAAAGTCCATGCCTGTGGTTAAATTTCGCAAGTCTTGAAACACGACAGTGCAGTTAAGAGCTAAAGTCCATGAGTGCGACTGTTGAAAAATTTCTGTAATATCCAGAACTCCAGCAGAAATTATAAGATTCGCTAGACTGCTCACCCAACAAAATTTAAACATTCTCAACAATACACATAAGTTGCTCATCAGCTCATGTCTTCTCTCATGAGCCTCTCCAAGGGAACTGATCTTGGCCAACAGTGTCACTTCCAATACACAGCTTCAATCTGTCGCTGCAAAACTCAAAGAGTGACATATACTGTGGATATTACTATAAGCTTACGTATCTAAACTCTCACTGCACGCTGATTCCGATGAGCTGTTAACAATGCCTATTTGATTGTCATTTTGCCACTAAATCTAACACAATTTCATTATTTACGATCTTCAAGACGAATAAAAATTGTATTAAACTTATCACTACTATTGATTGTTGTTGTGTGGTCTTCAGTCCAACGATTGGTTTGATGTAGCTTTCCGTGCTACTCCATCTTGTGCAAGCCTCTTCATCTCCTAGTAACTACTGCAACCTACATCCTTCTGAATTTGCTTATTGTATTCATCTCTTGGTCTCCTTCTACAATTTTTACCCTCCACACTTCCCTTCAGTACTAAACTGGTAATCCCTCGAGGCCTTAGAATGCGTCCTACTAACCTTCTTATAGTCAAGTTGTGCCACAAATTCCTCTTCTCCCCGGTTCCATTCAGTACCTCCTCATTATTTACGTGACCTACCCATCTAATCTTCAGCATTCTTCTGTAGCACCACATTTCAAAAGCTTCTATCCTCTTTCTGTCTAAACTGTTTATCGTCCACATATCACTTCCATACATGGCTACACTCCATACAAATACTTCCAGATAAGACTTCCTGACAGTTAAATCTATACTCGATGTTAACAAATTTCTCTTCTTCAGAAACGTTTTCCTTGCCGTAGTCAGTCTACATTTTATATGCTCTCTACTTCGACCACCATCAATTATTTTGCTTCCCAAATAGCGTAACTCATTTACTATTTTATGTGGTACAGCCTGTGTGTCAGACTCGGAAATTGTGGAGCCTCTATCCAATACACAAAAATACATCAGAAAAAGAACATGAAGACAACAAAAATACAGGCAAATGTGATATAAGCAAATTACGTATAATCCTTGTGTCTAATCACGAGCCATCTTGAAATACCAAAAAAGTAGCTTAAGATTAATGTAAATGGCCAGCATTTTGCCACATTTTCACCGAATAGGTGTGCTATAGGCCTAATTGCAAACTAACTGATGCATTTGTCAAATAACAGCCGCAGCTAGACGCATGTGCCGTGAATCCCGAAACACGAGGGCGTAGCGTGTAGACTGGAACTGTCCGTCTGACCAGCAGGCATCTGTGGCAGGAATGGTTTGAGAACAATTTTCCATAAAAACGACGTATCATTTGGCGCCCCCCCCCCCCCCCCCCCCTGCATTATACCACACAAGCGACGCATCGTTTACCGTCTCCCCTTTCCTATCTGCTTCATACGTTAGTTGTCGTTCCTTGGGTGCCCCGAAAGACTTTTACATTAAATATAAATCTAGTGAGCGTGGAAATAGGTTCTTTTCGCTACTCATTATGATATACCCTGCGTGCAAATTGTTCGATCAGGGCGCCCCTCTCAGTTTAGCGCCACAAGCGGCTGCTTATGTCGCTTGGTTAGTACACTGGCATTGGCCTGAAGGGTAACCGCGTGTGGTTTTCCTCGTACGAGTGTGAGTGCCACTACGGTGGAAACTCAGGGACACAAGTAATTTCACGATAACCACATTACTAAAATCCATATTAGTAAACATGAAGAACAGGCAATGGCAACACGTGAAAGAGAAAAATGAGACGAGCAAACACGTCTAAAAACTCACTCTGTGGATATAGTAGTACTTTAGAATCTGGTCTGACGATATTACTTAGTAATAATATCGAAATGCCTTTACGGATTTAAACGAAAAATGTGTCAACTAGCAGCACTTAAACAGCACTACCGAAAACAGCTCCAGATTTTCTATTAAATCAATATAATTGGACTTCTGAGTCGTAGTGTTGATTCTGGCCGAAAGAACTCGATTGAGTGCAAAATAAATTTCATAAAAATATGTGTAGCGTCAGTATTAGAAAATAGACTACATTATCTTCCTGTAGTGGTTTTATTCTCATTAGGTTTAAAACTGATTATTATGAACAGTGTTAATTTTGATTAGTTCACGGTTGTTGCTGTTGTCTTCAGTCCAGAGATTGGTTTGATGCAGCTCTCCATACTACTCTATCCTGTGCAAGCTTCTTCATCTCCAAGTAACTACTGCAACCTACATCCTTCTGTATCTGCTTAGTGTATTCATCTCTTGGTCTCTCACTACGAATTTTACCCTCCACGCTGCCCTCCAATACTAAATTGATGATCCCTTGATGCCTCAGAACGTGTCCTGCCACCAATCCCTTCTTCTAGTCAAGTTGTGCCGCAAATTCCTCTTCTCCCCAATTCTTTTCAGTACCTTGTTATTAGTTACGTGAACTACCCATCTAATCTTGGGCATTCTTCTGTAGCACACGCATTTCGAAAGATTCTATTCTCTTCTTGTCTAAACTATTTATCGTCTATGTTACATTTTCCATACATGGTTACATCCATACAGATACTTTCAGAAAAGAGTTCCTAACACTTAAATCTATACTCGGTGTTAACAAATTTCTCTTCTTCAGAAACGCATTCCTTGCCATAGTCAAATGGTTCAAATGGCTCTGAGCACTATGCGACTTAACTTCTGAGGTCATCAGTCGCCTAGAACTTAGAATTAATTAAACCTAACTAACCTAAGGACATCACACACATCCATGTCCCGGGCAGGATTCGAACCTGCGACCGGAGCGGTCACGCGGTTCCAGACTGAAGCGCCTAGAACAGCACGGCCACACCTGCCGGTCCTTGCCATAGTCAGTCTACATTTTATATCCTCTTTACTTCGACCACCACCAGTTATTTTCCTCCCCAAGTAGTGAAACTCATTTACTACTTTAAGTGTCTCCTTTACTAATCTAATTACCTCAGCATCACCTGATTTAATTCGATTACGTTCCATTATCGTCGTTCTGCTTTTGTTGGTGTTCATCTTATATCCTGCTTTCAACACACTGTCCATTCTGTTCAGCTGCTCTTCCAGGTCCTTTACTGTCTCTGACAGAATTATAATGTCGTCGGCATACCTCAAGGTTTTTATTTCTTCTCCATGGATTTTAATTCCTACTCTAAATTTTTCTTTTGTTTGCTTCACTGCTTGCTCAATATTCAGATTGAATAACATCGGGGATAGGCTACAACTCGGTCTCACTCTCTTCTCAACCACTGCTTCCCTTTCATGCCTCTCGACTCTTATCTCTACCAACCGGTTTCTGTAAGAATTATAAATAGCCTTTCGCTCCCTGTATTTTACCCCTGTCACCTTCACAATTTGAAAGAGAGTATTCCAGTCAACATTGTCAAAAGCTTTCTCCAAGTCTCAGTATTGCCTCACGTGTTCCAACATTTCTACGGAATCCAAACTGATCTCCCCTGAGGTTGACTTCTACCAGTTTTTCCATTCGTCTGTAAAGAATGAAACTGATCGTTCGATAATTTTCACACCTTTCAACACGTGCTTTCTTTGGGATTGGAATTATTATATCCTTCTTGAAGTCTGAGGGTATTTCGCCTGTCTCATACATCTTGCTCACCGGATGGTGGAGTTTTGTCAGGGCTCGCTCTCCCAAGGCTACCAGTTGTTATAATGGAATGTGGTCTACTCCTGGGGCCTTGTTTCGGCTTACGTCTTTCAGTGCACTGTCAAAGTCTTCACGCAGGATCGTATCTCCCATCTCATCTTCATCTACATCCTCTTGCCATTTCCATAATATTGCTCTCAAGTACCATCACCCTTCTATAGGCTCGCTATGTACTCCTTCCACCTTCCTGCTTTTCCTTTTTTGCTTAGGATTGGTTTTCCATTTGAGCTCTTGAATTTCATACAGGCAGTTCTCTTTTCTCCAAAGGTCTCTTTACTTTTTCCTGTAGGCTGTATCTATCATACTCCTAGTGATATATGCGTCCACATGCTTTAATTTGTCACCTAGTCATTACAGCTTAGCCATTTTGCACTTTCTGTCGATCTCATTTTTGAGACGTTTGTATTCCTTTTCGCCTTATACATTTATTGCGTTTTTATATTTCCTCCTTTCATCGATTATATTCAATATTTCTTGTGTTTCTCAACGATTTCTCCTAGTCTTTTTACTTCTTCATCCTCTGCGGCCTTCAATATTTCATCTCTCAGAGCTACCGACTGTTCTTCTACTATGTTCCTTTCCCCTGTTCTTGTCCCTTATGCTCCCTCTGAAACTCTCAACAACCTCTGGTTCTTTCAGTTTATGCAGGTCCCATCTCCTTTAAGTCCTAACTTTTTGCAGTTTCTTCAGTTTTAATCTACAGTTCATAACCAATAGATTGTGGTCAAGAGTCCACATCTGCCCCAGGAAATGTCTTACTATTTAAAACCTCTTTCCTACATCTCTGTCTTACCATTATACAGGGTGATTCAAAAAGAATACCACAACTTTAGGAATTTAAAACTCTGCAACGACAAGAGGCAGAGCTAAGCACTATCTGTCGGCGAATTAAGGGAGCTATAAAGTTTCATTTAGTTGTACATTTGTTCGCTTGAGGCGCTGTTGAGTAGGCTGAAAACCAAACTACCCGAGGCAGCCCGTGACAGAGCACTTCATCACTGGCCTCCAAGAAGCCCTGATCTTACCCCCTGCGATTTTTTCTTATGGGGGTATGTTAAGGATATGGTGTTTCGGCCACCTCTCCCAGCCACCATTGATGATTTGAAACGAGAAATAACAGCAGCTATCCAAACTGTTACGCCTGATATGCTACAGAGAGTGTGGAACGAGTTGGGAGTATCGGGTTGATATTGCTCGTGTGTCTGGAGGGGGCCATATTGAACATCTCTGAACTTGTTTTTGAGTGAAAAAAAACCTTTTTAAATACTTTTTGTAATGATGTATAACAGAAGGTTATATTATGTTTCTTTCATTAAATACACATTTTTAAAGTTGTGGTATTCTTTTTGAATCACCCTGTATAATCAATCTGAAACCTTCCGCTGTCTTCAGATCTCTCTTCCACGTATACAACCTTCATTCATGATTCTTAAACCAAGTATTGGCCGTGATTAATAAGTTACGTTCTGTGGAAAATTCTACCAGACGGGTTCCTCTTTCATTTGTTACCCCAGTCCACGTTCACCCACTACTTTTCTTTCTCTTCCTTTTTCCTACTATCGAATTCGTCCCCCATGAGCATTAAATTTTCGTCTCCCTTAACTAACTGAATAATTTCTTTTATTCCTTCATATTTTGCTTCAATTGCTTCGTCATTTGCGAAGCTAGTTGGCATATAAACTTGTACTTCTGTGGTAGGCGTGGGCTTGGTGGAATACGTTCCCTATGCTGCTCGTAGCAGCTTATCTTTGTTCCTATTTTTTTTATTCATTATTAAACCTAGTCTTGCATTACCCCTATTTGACTTTTTGTTTATAACGCTGTATTTACCTGATCAGAAGTCCTGTTCCTCCTGTCAACGAACTTCACTAATTCCTACTATATCTAACTATAACCTATCCATTTCCCATTTTAAATTTTCTGATCTATCTGCCTGATTACGGGCTCTCTCCGATCAGTAGAATACCAGTTTTGTTTCTCCTGATAACGACGTCCTGAGAGCCTCCGCCCGGAGATCCGAATAGGGGACTATTTTACCTTCGGAATATTTTACCCAAGAGGGCAGTAAAGCTGCATGCCATTGGCAAAAATTGCAGCTGTACTTTGCCCTTCCTTTCAGCAGTTTGTAGTACCTGCACAACAATGCTGTTTTGGTTAATGTTACAAGGCCAGTTCAGTCGATCATCCAGACTGTTTGTTGCCCCTGCAGCTACTGAAAAGGCCGCTGCCCCTCTTCAGGAACCACACGTTTGTCTGGTCTCTCAGTTGATACTTCTCTATTGTGGTTGCACCTACGGTACGCTTATCTGTTTCGCTGAGGCACGCAAGCCTCCGCACGAACGGCAAGGTCCATGGTTCATGGAGGGGGGGGGGGGAGGCTACCACCGGTATTACACTTGAATTAAGACTAGAATTCCACCATCATTTCTGTTGTGATATTATTTTTTCGCTAGGGTCTTAAATATTTAAGATAGTTGTATCTTATACCGTGAAATGAAATACTAACACGAATTCTTTACAGACCGAAACACCTAAGGAGAAGACAGTGCGTAGTCCAGTTTGACTGCTCCCTCTGCCAGTTTCCGTAGTCCCTTTTCTCGAAATACGTGTTGGTAATAATAGATTTACAGCTACATCTATGTCTACATGGATACTCTGCAAATCACATTTAAGTGCCTGGCAGAGGGATCATCGTAACACTTTCACAATTCTCTATTATTCCAATCTCGTATAGCGCGCAGGAAGAACGAACACCTATATCTTGTCGTACAAGCTCTGATTTCTCTATTGTATCGTGGTGATCGTTTCTCCGTATGAAGATCGGCGTCAACAAAATATTTTCGCATTCGGAGGAGAAAGTTGGTGATTGGAATTTCGTGAGCAGATTCCGTCGCAACGAAAAACGCTTTTGTTTTAATGATGTCCAGCCCAAACCCTGTGTCATTTCAGTGACACTCTCTCCCATATTTCGAGATAATGCAAGACGTGCTGCCCTTCTTTGAACTTTTTCGATGTACTCCGTCAATCCTATCTGCTAAGGATGCCACACGCGCAGCAGTATTCTGAAAGAGGACGGACAAGCGTAGTGTAGGCAGTCTCCTCTGTATATATGTTACATTTTCTAAGTGTCCTGCCAATAAAAAGCTGTCATTGGTTAGCCTTACCCACAACATTTGCTGTGTGTTCCTTCCAATTTAAGTTGTTCGTAATTGTAATTCCTAGGTATTTAGTTGAATTCACGGCCTTTGTATTTGACTGATTTATCGTGTAACTATAGTTTAAATGATTCCTTATAGCACTCATGTGGATGGCCTCACACTTTTTGTTATTTAGGATCAACTGCCAATTTTCGCACCATTCAGATATCTTTTCTAAATAGTTTTGCAGTTTGTTTTGCGCTTCTGATGAATTTATTAGTTGATAAACGACAGCGTCATCAGCAAACAGCCTAAGACGGCTGCTCAGATTGCCTCCCAAATCGTTTATAGATAAGGAACAGCAAAAGGCCTATAACACTACCTTGGGGAATGCCAGAAAACACTTCTGTTTTACTTGATGACTTTGTCAATTATTACGAACTGTGATCTCTTTGACAGGAAGTCACAAATCCAGCCACATAACTGAAACGATATTCCATAAGCACACAATTTCACTGTAAGCCACTTGTGTGGTACAGTGTCAAAAGCCTTCTGGAAATCCAGAGATACGACAACGATCTGAAATCTCTTGACAATAGCACTCAACATTTCACGCGAATAAAGATCTAGTTGTGCTTCACAAGAACGATGTTTTCTAAACCCATGTTGACTGTGTGCCAATAGACTGTTTTTTTTTCCGAGGTAATTCATAACGCTCGAACACAATATACGAGGGTTATTCCAAAAGTAAGGTCCGATTGATTGCCAAATTGAAACCACAGTGAACATCAGAAATGTTTTACTTGTAACAATTAGCTACACCTTTCAGCTACTTCTCTACGTAGTCGCCGTTCTGACTTAGACTATTGTCATAGCGTTGTACCAACTTTTCAATAGCCTCATCATAGAAGGCAGCCGCCAGTGCTTTCCGCCAATTCTCCACGCTGGCCTACACCTCGTTGTCTGTGTCAAAATGTTGTCTTCAAAGACAGCGGTTCATGTGACCAGAGATGAAACTCAGGGGGAGACAATTGCGGACTGTATTGTGGGTAATCTAACATTTCCATTTGAAAACGATGCAGGAGCATCTTCATTGCCCCTGCAGAATGCGGCTGAGAATTGTCGTGAAGACGAAACAGCACGACAGTTATGTAATGTTGGCTGCATAGCTTCAGGCGAAATTTCTCACCAGGCCCTCGTACTTGGCGGCAGACACTATTTTCTAGACATCTTTACGCACTCACTGCGAGCTCAGAAATGAGAAGAGCGACGTGATGCTAACTGGGGTTATACTAGAGACACTACCCAACACATCTGTGCAAAGCTTTATCGGATTTTCATAGTCGTTTCCATTTCGCGACCGATCGGACCTTACTTTTGGAATAACCCTCGTATGTTCCAGAATCCTGCTGCATATAGACGTTAATGATATGGACCTGTAATTTAGTGGATTATTCCTACTACCTTTCTTGAATATTGGGGTGACCTGTGCAACTTTCTAGTCTTTGGGTACGGATCTTTCGTCGAGCGAACGGTTGTATATGATTGTTAAGTATGGAGCTATTGCATCAGCATACTCTGAAAGGAACCTAACTGGTATACAGTTTGTACCAGAGGACTTGCTTTCATTAAGTAATTTAAGTTGCTTCATTACTCCGAAGATATTTACTTCTACGTCACTCATGTTGACAGCTGTTCTTGGTTCGAATTCTGGAATATTTACTTCGTCTTCTTTTGTGAGGGCATTTGGCAGGCTGTGTTTAGTAATTCTACTTTGGCAGCACTGGCTTCAATAATATCTCCATTGCTATCGCGCAGAGAAGGCTTTGATTGTTTCTTGCCGCTGTGTGACCACTTCCCCATCTTCCTGTCACGGCCCCGGCGTCAGACCCACGGACGCCTACCAGATGGGCTTTAATCAAGACGGACTGGGAAACTTTCACCTCCGCTGTCACCGTTAAATCTCCCCCACACGGGAACATTTCTTTGATGGCTGAGCAGACCAGAATATCTTTGGATTTTCTGCCAGGTTTCGAGACAATGTTCCGTCGCGGAAAATTTTACAAGCATCTCGCATTGAAGTCTGCGTTAAATTTCGAGCTTCTGTAAAAGATCACCAATCTTGGGGATTTTGCATCTGTTTAATTTTGGCATGATTGTTTCATTGTTTCTGCAACAGTGTTCTGACCCGTTTTGTGTACCAAGGAGGATCAGCTCCGTCGTTTGTTAATGTATTTGGTATCAATCTCTCAATATCTGCCAATACTATTTCCTTGAATTCAAGCCACATCTGGTCTACACTTATATTATTAATTTGGAAGGATTGGATATTGTTTCTCAGGAAGGCGTCAAGTGAATTTTTTTGAATAGGTATATTTTTCGTTTATTTTTGGAGCATTTGGGGGTTACAATATTCAGTCTCGCTACGACAACCCTGTGTACACTGTTCACTGTATCCGTTTTGATGGTCGTTATTAACTCAGGATTATTTGTTGCTAAGAGGTCAAGTGTGTTTTCACAACCGTTTATTATTCGCGCGGGCTCATGAGCTAATTGCTCGAGATAATTTTCAGAGAATGCGTTTAGCACAATTTCAGATGATGTTTTATGCGTACCTCCGGAATGAAAAATGTATTTTCGCCAGCATATCGAGGGTAAATTAAAGGCACCACCAACTATAATCATATGAAATCAAACTCAAGTTTTCTTTGAACATTTCAGGGCTCGCATTTGCACACAACAAACGCAGTCCCAGTCCATACTAAAGACCGTGGAAAACTAAACTTTGGAGATAAACGGACTATCGGCACGTGCTGCGCAACTCTACTGAAGACACTGATGAGACCGTAGGAACTGTGTCTAAAAATTATATTAACACCCAGAGAGTCATAAACCTAACTACCGAAGCACTCAGGTGAAACTAAATAATTCGTCCCTGATTAGGAACTTGTAATATGTCACAAACTCGGTTTACTTTCCGATGCAAACGAAAACACGATAACTGTGGCTATTAGATATTAAATTAACACGCAGAAGCTCAAGAGACTAAATTATTAAAGCACACAGATGATATTATAAAATTCGCTCCTCGTTAGGAACTCGTAAAAGTTACAAACTCGGTTACTGGTGCTGCGTGTGTCTCGGCTTGCTGCTGATGCTGCTGCTTGGCAGCTGCAAGATTGAGTTTCTGGACAGAAGAGCAGTTGTACTTGATGGGGGAAGCAAAGACATGCTCTATGGGTCACATTACAGATCTCCCAAAACAGAGTGGGATTGTCAATTCAGCTTCCTTCCCCAGGTAGTGTCGACACCAAGGATGACCAAGATGTGCGTCATAGCTCTGCACTGCTTCACCTCTTTGGTGAGGAAGGGATTGACATGTTGCAGGACTGATGACTGGAAGGAGGGGTACTATGTTACAGACAGGAAGACGTCATCCTAACCAGACAGGGCGCTAAAATTAGCCTACAATGCATGGTAAATGAGAAACGAAGTACAAAGGCTGGAGGAGATGTTCTCGGAACTGGACCTTGGGGCTGAGAAGACGGGAGTGCTGGAAGAAGTGAAAGGGCTGTGCCAGGGCTTATGTTTTTCCTGCGGCCTGTGGAAACAATTACGACAAGCGGTAGATTTGGTACCATGCACGTTGCGGCGACGTAAGAGAGAGGGGTAGGACGTGGGAGATATATTACGATAGCCACAACGAACGAAAAACTATGTCAGTATTTTATCACACTGCAACAGTACGAATCGACACTGACCATGCCCGGAACCACGTGCTGGTCCAACTTCTGGTAGCGAGTACGTATGCACAGTACAAGTCGCTAGTACCTACGCATAGTAAAAATGTTTCACAATGAGATGAATTTTTCTACGCAAGGCAGGAGCTGAAGGATGTCTATGCGCACAACATTATTTTCAAAGGGCAGACATACATTGGATACATTTGGATACATTGCTCGTACGTAACTGAAGTGGTTGTTGCAAATTGCTATGAGCAAGATCGACGTAGTGCTCTGATGTCACTGAGGCTGCAAGAAAGTAGTTTAATAATTAACAGCACAACTAGCGCCGTGTCTTGACCAATTCTTTACCTCCCGGTAATCATAATTGGGACTACCACTGTAAATGTAACATAACTTTTGTTGTACTGCGCAGATAAACCACTAAAGCACTCCCAGTCCAGAACATAAGCTACCTCAAGGACTCCTTGGAACACGACTATTTCCGTCCACGAAACGAGGTAATAGCGATTCAAGACGGATGCATTACTGCGGAGCGAATGCGCCAGCACGTGCAGCGTTACAGTAATGATCGAAATCGCGAAGTCGTAATGATGAGTGTCTCAGCTTCAGCTAACATTGTGGTCTTTATTTTGAGTGGTCTATATCTGTTTGTGGTGATAATCCGTTCATCCACTGGTACTACCAGTGAACTAGTTGCCAACTGAGTGGGCCAACCTTCGAAAACAATGGTTAAAAAGTGGTCGACCAATGAACGTTACGGTTCATGCGGATTACTATATACTCGAAACACGCGCTTATGTTCAAACAAGTAGAAGGAGGTCTGGCACAGCGGTATAAGAAGCAGAACACATCTAGATTCCTTTGTGAACAGCTAAATGGGTTTCACAGAGGTGAAATGAACCAGTAAAAAGTTTTATGGATAGTGCAAGAAAGAATAATACTAATACCTATGAGTTGAAGCGAATAAAGTTATTTGGCAGGAAATGAAACATTTGCCGTTGGATACTTATGTAAGGGGTTTCCACCCACTATATCAAAAAGGGTATGGGCAATAACTCCGAAGGACCTGGCTGGCGCCGTCAGCATGACCACAGAACTCGAAGATAAAAACATAGCAACAAGAGCACAGGATCAAAGGGCTGGCTTCTCTACTAATGTAAGGTTCAAATGGGTCAAATGGCTCTGAGCACTATGGGACTTAACATCTATGGTCATCAGTCCCCTAGAACTTAGAACTACTTAAACCTAACTAACCTAAGGACATCGCACAACACCCAGTCATCACGAAGCAGAGAAAATCCCTGACCCCGCCGGGAATCGAACCCGGGAACCCGGGCGTGGGAAGCGAGAACGCTACCGCACGACCACGAGCTGCGGACACTAATGTAAGGTCTCATCGATGTGGGCGTTTGGGTCTCATTCAGATGCAATGTCGCCGACCACAGTGTCAAAGATGTGGAGTTGTTGTTCACCGAGACCAGGAAGGCAGAAATTAGAAGTCAAATGGACAGCAATTTAGTACTGGTAATCGGTTGTTGAACAGCAATGGAAACTCCAGATGCGCCACGCGACGTTCCCACAAACTTTTGATGTTACAAAGACATATATAGAGGTGGAATGTTGCTTTTTTGGCATAGTTGACGATATGAAGCACAGATTATTGTTAGACACAGCGGTTCACGTTTCTCTGACGAGTCTGTGGAAGGGGCACTTAAAGTCTCCATAATACAGATTACGTGGGTTAAGGAATAATGATTTAGAGTCGCTACATTCGGCAATATTAGGTTTTCAGGTTGGAATAAAGCAATTCCAAGACTGTATGAAAATTTGCTCCATATTGGTGAAGGTTCGATTTCCTGTATAAACTGTGGACTAAAATTGTTCTTCACGAACACATGGTGGTGTACTGATTCGACTGGGGGAAGCTGTTGCCAACGACTTGCTGCCAAAAGCTTCATACCTCGAAAAGAACAAACCGTTAAACTGCGTGCAGCAATTAAAACTCCACTCATGTGATAAAGTGTCGCAACGCACAGGAAAATTACACTACTGGCCATTAAAATTGCTACACCAAGAAGAAATGCAGATGATAAATGGGTATTCATTGGACAAAAATATTATACTAGAACTGACATGTGATTACATTTTCATGCAGTTTGGGTGCATAGATCCTGAAAAATCAGTACCCAGAACAACCACCTCTGGCCGTAATAACGGCCTTGATACGCCTGGGCATTGAGTCAAACAGAGCTTGGATACCACAGTTCATCAAGAGTAGTGACTGGCGTATTGTAACGAGCCAGTTGCTCGGCCACCATAGACCAGACGTTTCCAATTGGTGAGAGATCTGGAGAATGTGCCGGCCAGGACAGCAGTCGAACATTTTCTGTATCCAGAAAGGCCCTTACAGGACCTGCAACATGCGGTAGTCAATTATCCTGCTGAAAAGTAGGGTTTCGCAGGGATCGAATGAAGGGTAGAGCCACGGGTCGTAACATATCTTAAATGTAACGTCCACTGTTCACAGTGCAGTCAATGCGAACAAGAGGTGACCGAGACGTGTAACCAATGGCACCCCATACCATCACGCTGGGTGATACGCCGGTATGGCGATGACGAATACACGCTTCCAATGTGCGTTCACCGCGATGTCGCCAAACACGGATGCGACCATCATGATGCTGTAAACAGAACCTGGATTCATCCGAAAAATGACGTTTTGCCATTCGTGCACCCAGGTTCATCGTTGAGTACACCATCGCAGGCGCTCCTGTCTGTGATGTAGCGTCGAATGTAACCGCAGCCATGGTCTCCGAGCTGATAGTCCATGCTGCTGCAAACGTCGTCGAAGTGTTCGTGCAGATGGTTGTTGTCTTGCAAACGTCCCCATCTGTTGACTCAGGGATCGAGACGTGGCTGCACGATCCGTTATAGCCATGTGGATAAGATGCCTGTCATCTCGACTGCTAGTGATACGAGGCAGTTAGGATCCAGCACGGCGTTCCGTATTACCCTCCTGAACCCACCGATTCCATATTCTGATAACAGTCATTGTATCTCGACCAACGTGAGCAGCAATGTCGCGATATGATGAACCGCAATCGCAATAGGCTAAAATCCGACCTTTATCGAAGTCGTAAACATGACGGTACCCATATCTCCTCCTTACACGAGGCATCATAACAACGTTTCACCAGGCAGCGCCGGTCAACTGCTGTTTGTGTATGAGAAATCGGTTGGAAACATTCCTCATGTCAGGACGTTGTAGGTGTCGCCACCGGCGCCAACCTTGTGTGAATGCTCTGAAAAGCTAATCATTTACATATCACATCATCTTCTTCCTGTCGGTTAAATTTCGCGTCTGTAGCACGTCATCTTCTAGTGTAGCAATTTTAATGGCCAGTAGTGTATTTTAGTTGAACGTGGGGATGGAATTACTTGTCATTGTATTGTGTATGGTCGAACTACTAGCGGAAAATAATGAAGAATTATTATCACGACGTTTCGGAGGCTAGACTGTTGTATGCATACAGCAAGTGTATAGTGAATGAGTGGTCCCCACAGCGTGAATAACTTCGGAGACGATGACATAAGTTTGGCAAAAGGGTTGGTAGTTGGCAATCAGACGTTCTGGACGATGATAATCTAGACAAGTCAAGTGTAGACTTTAGCCTAAGCAAACCTAAAGTGGAATTGCATTATGTGCAAAAGTGGAGCATTTGAAGAGAGCAGAGAACGTAGCCAGGGAAAAGCTGTTATCAGAATTCAAGGACCAGTTAATCCTTGTAGCCCATTGCTGGCAACATCTGTAATACAACACTGGGTTCTGATTGGAGATAAATCACCTGTGCATCAGAAACCATAAAGAGTACTGCATCATTTACAATCAATAACGGAAGAATTATGAACCAGCAATGGAATGACGACATAACTGAGGAAAGTGAACAGCACGGGTCATTGTAGTACCAAAAAAATCCTCAGACAATGCAAACAATTATATGGGGTGATTTTTTGGAGTACGTACAAACTCTAGAGATTGGTTGATGAGATGATACAGACCAAAAACGTCAAATGAACTTTGGCCAGAAGTGCATGATTTCCGTGCTAGGGACCAATTATTCAATCATAATTTGTTACAGAGCCTAAGGTCTAATATGCGCTGTATCATGTGGCCACAGTTACTGTAGGCATGGTTTCCTCCTAGAGGATGGTTACGTTCCTCATATGTCATGCCCTAGCATCTTCTCCTGCCATAATAAAAGCTAATGTTTCCATTTCACTTCTCTTGCTGAGTGGGTGTGATACAGCGTTATACACAATGGTTCCATATCGAATCAAGAGCTTGCTGACAAGGTGTTTACTTATGGAAAGGCAAATTTCAACAGGTGGCGGGCTGCAAGATTGAATCAGGAGACCTATTCCCGCCGACAACGACCACAGCATTCAGTGTTTTTCAACAGTGTTTCGCCATTTACCTGAGACAGGCTCGTTTGAGAAAGCAGGAAATCACGAAGGATGTACCCAAAATGGTCCTGGAGGAAATTGTGGTTGACACTGTGGAAGACGACGGGCCATGGCAGTTGGCACGCCAGTGCAGGGTAAGCCAGACGACTATGTGGAACATTCTCCATGACAGTTGTTACTACCCTGTCACTTACAGCTTGTGTAGGGCTTACTAGCGACAGACTTTCCACATCGGGAGCAATTTTTTCACTGGTTTTTTCACCAAGCAACCACACTTCCGGGATTTATGTCATCCATGCTATTCACAGATGAGTACACATTTACATAGAGTGTTATCTTCAGCTTTCATAACAGTCATCTGTGGGATAGTATGCAGAACCCCAACGGTATAGTGACAGCGAATTATCAGCATCAGTTGAGGCAGAACGTATGGGCTGGGATAATTGGCAACCGTATTTTAGGACCCCGGTCTCTTTTCCATGTCACCTGACGGGCTGGAACTATCAGCATTTCTTGCTGGTGACTTTGCCTACCTTGCTGGAAGAACGGCCATTGATGATCTGTAGCGTTATGTGGCTGCTACATGATGGTATTCCAGCTCACTTTGCCATTAAAATCCAAATGCATCTGAGTTGTGTCTTCCCTGGTCGATGGATCACACAAGGGAGTCGATTTGCATGGCCTGCTCATTCACCAGATCTCAACCCTTGCGATTTCTGGTGATGGGGCCATCTCAAAAGTAAGGTGTTGAAAGAGCTTATTCCAGATGTGGAGATTCTGGAGCAGGTTACTCGTGCTGCCTTTGACATTGTTTGGATGCAGCCTAGCTGATGTGAATGTATGAGACAGAACATGAATATGTCGAGGCACATGGAAACTATTTTCAGCAGATGCTGTAAATGTGGCTTCTTGGTACAGCATGAATTAGACCGCAGTATCTGTAACAAAGTTTGACTGAATAAATGGTCTCTTGCATGGAAACCATAAATTTCCAGACGTAAGTTCATTGTACCTTTCTTGTTCCGTATCTTCGCATCGATCACTCTCAAGAGCCAATGCACGCTGGAAAAAATCACCCCATAGAATCTCTTGTGACTTATCGTTATTTGAATAATAGAACGATTATGGATGCACATCAGAGACCGAATAATGTGGACACCCTGGACAACTTAGGACAGTTTAAGTACAGGGTGCGGCAGAACCGACTAAGCAGTTTCTATCGATTACCGCTGGGGCTGTGTTAGGGGTAGGCAACTGCACGTGGTCTGCCTTTGTTCAGTCGTTGATGCCGTTTCAGTAGCCAACATGGTCTGGACCGGTGCACATCGTGGTTTTGCCGTTCGCTCTTATCATGAAAACGACAAATCTTTGATCGCTACACAACGAGCTTTTCGGCGACAGTTTAACATTCCACACAACAACGCCATTCCTAATGCAAACACAATTCGGTCCTGGGTTTGGCAGTTGGAGGAATCTGATAGCACGCTAAGAATAGATACACATGGCCAACGCAGATCCATCAGAAGGCCAGAAAATGTGCAGCAGGTGAGAACAGCATTTCAACAATCGCTGCAACGTTCTGCTCAACGAATGCTGTTGCAATGGGGATTTCAGACCGCAATTTGAGATAGATTCTGCAATGCGATTTGAAGTTCCATCCTTTCAAAATAATGATTGCTTAAAAATTACGCCCAGCAGATTACGCCAACCGTCAAAATCTGTGTGAGCAAATGCTTGCTCAGTTCCCTCCGAAGGCAGCATTCTTTAGTAGTGACGAAGCACATTTTCATCTTGATGGGTGCGTGAATAAGCAAAACTTTCGATACTGGGCTGAAAATAACCCCCGAATTATTCGTGAAAGACCGCAACATTCTCCTAAAGTGACAGTGTGGTGTGCTATATCACAATTTAGTGTGGTAGGCCTTTACTTTTTTGAGGAGAAAGGAGTAACCGTGACAGTGAATTCCACACGTTATGTTTCAATGTTGCAAAATTTTCTGCAACCCAGAATGGACGAAATTGTTGAAGAATATGAACTGGGGGACTTCTGGTTCCAACAGGTTGGAGCTACTGTTCACACAGCTCGAATTTCACTTGATGTTTTGAGAGATATGTTTCTGGGATGCCTTGTCTCTTTGAGGGTTGATGTTAGGTGGCGTGTGAGGTCACCAGATTCGAGCATTTGTGACTACTTTCTTTGAGGATATCTGAAGGAAAAGGTTTTCAAAAGCCGCCCTCACACCCTACCAGAGTTAAAAGAGCGGATTATTGAAGAAATGAATGCCATACCCCGCACTATGTATGCAACAGCTGCTCGAAACTTCGGGGATCGTCTACAACAATGTATTGAAGTTTATGGCCGCCATCTTGAGGACATTATTTTCAAAACTAAATGAATGTAAAATGGTATATTGTACTAATTTAGGAAAGAAAAACTTTTTTTTCTCTATACATCCAGATTTACTTTTTATTGCTCCTTAAAACTGCTTAGTCGGTTCTGCCGCACCCTGTACTTTAAAAAATGCACCAGCCACATTTCAGTGGTTTCTGGATGCAGTGTTAAGGTAATTTGCAGGGTACACTATGAAGTGTGACAGGAACATTATCATTTACAATGTATATAAATGACCTAGTAGAAATTACTGGATTTGCAGGGTACACTATGAAGTGTGACAGGAACATTATCATTTACAATGTATATAAATGATCTAGTAGAAATTACTGGAAGCTTTTTAAGACTTCGCAGATGATGCTGCTGTCTGTAAGAAATAGCAATGCCAGAAGTCAGTGTACATTTTGGGAATGACCTGTAGGCAATTCACAAACATTGGAGGCTCTGACAGGTGATCCTGAACAGTAATATATGTAACATAATGTGCATACACAGGAAAAGTGATGCATTACTATATGACTAAACTAATGGTGACAAACTGCTGGAAACAATAACGACTGTAAAAATATCCAGGAGTGACTACTGAGAGCGACCTCAAGTGGAATGACCACATAAAACAAATAGTAGAAAAAAAAGAGGCCAGACTGAGATTCAAAAGAAGAATCTTAAGGAACGAAACTCATCCATGAAGAAAGTGGATTACAAGGCGCTTGTTTGACAGATTCATGAGTACTTTTCATCAACCTGGGACACTTACCATACCTGATATGACTGATAAAAAACGATAGAGAAGATCCAATGAAGATTGGTTCGTTTCATCACAGGGTCCATTAGTCCGTGCGAGAGTGTTAAGGAGGTCCTTAACATAGTACTGAGGCTTACCAACGATCAATCTTCCAGCATACCGTTAATGATCAGAATAGGGAAGGAGCATGCAGTTAATGGTACCAGAAGTATTCTTCAGTAAACACAATCAGGTCGTTTGTGGAGTATGATGTAGATGTACGTTTGAAAGCTGATACAATGCTTGGCCTACCTAATGTTGTTACGATATTTTCAAGAGATATGGGGGATCATGTGCAACAGTCAAAAGAAGTTTTAAAGGTTAATGTGGTGCACACCTGAACTTGAGTATAGAGAAGTGCCATTCTGCATTAAGGGAAGTGATTTACTCAGGATACATGTTTCGCTAGGATGGTGAGAAAATGGATCCCAGGCTGATACTGAAGTTTCCAGTAGCACACTTACATAGACAGAAGTGGCAAATGAAAATTTGTACCAAGCTCAGGAATTGAACCAGTGTCTCCTACTTACTAGACAGATGCATTAGCCACTAAGCCAGCTTCACACATCAATTCACACAACTACACAGATTATCCTGGCATGCCTCCCCCCTAGACCCAAATTCTCTTCAGTCTCTGAAACAATGTCATTTAATTTTACTAAGGAATTACAGTCATTCTTGTGATTAGCTAATTAGTATATCAAGTTCATGATGAGATTTTAGGATACTGCACAACCACTCATGCATTTTTTGAAGAAGGTTGTCATGTCATAATGGACAGCAGAATGTCAAGCCGCACTTAAAAAAATGAAGGAGGCATTAGCAACTAGTCCTATGTTGGTTTTTTCTGATTAAAAAAGGGAGATTATTTTATCATGTGGTGCAAGCAACTATGTGTTAGGTTGCATTCTTAATCAAAAAGTACAATGTATGGAACATTCAGTTGTTTTGGTTCATGGCAACTGAATAAGGCGGAGAAAAATTACTGTACACTGCGGAGCAGCTGTAGGGCTTGACATGAGATACGATGTACTTCCAATGTTATCTGTAAGACAAGAAACTTCACATATTGGCTGATCATGCAGAAGTGAAATGGTTGTTAGGTAAGAAGAATCCATCAATTATTCTTACAAGGAGAATATTAAAACTGAGTGAGTTTGACTTCAAAGTGATTCACAAACTGAGTAAGAAACATGATAACAGTGATGGCTGTTGCAGAAAGATAGGTATAATAGGGGCACTGGGTCATTGTCTTGTGGAATGGCAGAAACTGCTAGGTGATGACAGGTTGCAAGCTCTTCACAACATAGCTGCAGTTCACCATACACAACAGTGCTTTATGTAGGACAATGAGGCTTGGGCTGCGTATGGTAGTGCCTCCTGCACTGCACAAAGTACTGAAGGAAGCACACGATCATGTGTTAATTGGGATGGAGAGCATACTATGACAGACTGGAGAGTAAATGAGCATTATTGGTAGAGAACACCGAAACAAGATATAGACCAGCACATAAATAACTGTATGCCATGTTCACTGCAGACAGATTTATGTCATCAGCAGGTTCCACTACAGAGGTTGCCAGAGGCGAGATGAGCGGACAGGATATTTTAGCGAGACATCTGTGGGAGCTGCTAGTTATAGTTAGAACATTTCTTCTGATATGTTGGATGTATGCTGTTCCAAATCAACAGGATGACACATTAGCACATGGGATGATAAGGAACTTGTAAGTAAAGTTCAGTGTTCCCAAGATGTTAATCATGGATTAAGACAACAGCTTCATGTCAGAACTGATGAAGCCATTGTCGCCTTTTACATATGCGTTAACTAAGAGCTAACCCATTACATATGGAAGCTAAATGTAGCAGAGAATGCTTTCATTGGACTATTGGTAAGCTACTGCGCTATTACATCAATTGCCATAATAATGAATAGGTTCATTTCTTACCATATATGGTAGCAGTGTGTAACTGGAAAACCATGACAGTAGGGATTTGGCACCTAACGAGGTGGTGTGTGGTAGAAAAATGCTTTCGTAATTTGACTAATTCAAGCTGAAGATGGAGAAGAATGTGGAATCATTGTGGAACTTCACTAGAACTTCGAAGTGTGTGTATAAAGCTAACACCATGGCCTTGAATGTTAGGAAAAAATGAGACAGCGTAGCAGTAAATTACTGAACTATAGGCTAGGTCAATAGGTAAAGCTGATAAGCTCACATACCGCAAAGGGTAAGACAAAGGAGGCCATCACTCAGTACCAGGGCCCATATGAACCCCAAAATGACACCACTGGTGAATGTGAAGTTGCAGTTGCCCATGCATATAACTATTGAGCATTTGGGGCAGCTTCATCCTTTTAAAGGCACACCAAATTCATTGCCACAGGTAGCAGCAAAAATCCTTCAATAGAATTTAGGACGTAAGAGAAAGAATAAGGAGGCAGGTACTCATGCAAGCTGCCTGCAAAATGCCATCTGCATTAAGTCAAAAAATTAGGGGTAGACATTTTTTTCAAATACGTTCTTTGTGAAGGGGGTTTGTGTTATGATTTCATGTGTAGAAATTTTACTTTAGATGTTAAATTAAGACTTTTACTGTTTCTGATAATGTTAAGAAGAAGTGAAGCATTCTTGGGAACATTTGAAAATGGTTGTATCCTGTTTGCATAACGTTTTTCCTGGAATATTGTTTTGTTACTGCAGACAGTTGGAGGTTCATTCATTTTGACTTATTTTGTTAGCAGTACACATGGGGATGAAGTCTATTTTTGTAACTGATTGTGTAGGATGGGCATATGGTCTTGTAAAAGGAGGTTTTTATGTAACTGATACTGTCTATAAGAGTATGGATCATAAGCAACAAATCATGCTATACGAAAGAGAGGGTGGCTGCAGATTTCTTTCCCCATGTAGCATTACCACCAAGGATGACCATAAAATGTATCACAGTCCTCACAAGCTTACACCCTTCTGGTGAAAAAGGGGCAGGTGCGTTTCAGGTTTGGTAACTGGAAGCTGTCATCCTAACCATGCACCATTGGATCCCGAAATTAATGTACAATCCATGAAATTGATAACTGGAAAGAGGAGTACTGTTCTCCATACAGGAAACTGTCATCCTAACCATGTGCCATTGGATGCTGAAATTAACATACAATCCATGGGAAGTGAGAAACAAAGAATGAAAATTGGAGCAAATGTTCTCAAAAGTGCACCTTCAGGTTGAGAAGAATTGAGTGTTGGAAGAAGTGCACATGGAGTACCAAGAGTTACATCTCTTCTATAAAAGTTTCTGGGACAATTTCAACATGCAGCAGATTTGCTGCCACCTATGTTATGATTGTGCATAGGGCAATAAACTGAAGATCTTCCAGATCACTATAGAGGTCATACGATCCTGACCTCTCCAGTATGATGGTAATAAAAGATTGAATCTGGAGAAAACCAATAATTCAATTTTAGTTTTTTTTTCTGTGAACCAAGAAAATGCATCCATTACAATCTGAATATCTGCTGTAGTCCTCCAGACCTCTGAAAACGCTGATTCAAGTGTGTCCTTAAGCATCTGACTGCAAATAATATATTGTCCTAGTCACAGTTTGGGTTTCTTAAGGGTTCTCATATAGAAACAGCTATTTACACATAAATCGAGAATGTAATTCATTAAATAACAAATTAGATGCTATTGGCATCAAAGCATTGCCTTAAGTAAATTAGAATATTTCATATCCAACTTACAGGAAACAAAAGGTGTCATTGCAAAACACCTGTGCAGTAATCTGTCAGTCTTCATCTGATCGGGAATTAATTACATGTGGAGTTCCTCAAGTTTCCATCTTGGGTCCATTGCTTTTTCTTATGAACATTAATGACCTCTCGTTTGGTACATTGCCAGATGCTAAGTTTGTTTTGTCTGCAGATGATGAAAACATTGCAATAAATAGCAGGTCAAGTACAGATTTAGAAACAACAGCTAATTAAATTTTGACTGATATTTATAAATGATTTAAAGCTAAATCACTGTCATTAAACTTTGAAAAGAGACACTATATGTAGTTCAGAACCTGTAAGAGATTTCCTTCCAGCATGTGTATAACATATGATGACATGCAGGTCGAAGAGGTTGACAGTGTTAAATTTCTGGGTTTACAACTCATAATAAATTCGGTTGGGAAAGGCATACCACAGAACTGCTGAAGAACCTAAACAATCTGTATTTGATATCAGGTGTAGGAGATATAGATATAAAAAACTTGCACACTTTACTTACTTTCATTCTATATCTCATACAGGATCATATTCTGCGGTAACTCCTCAAATTGAGAAAAGGTTTTCAAGAGTGCAAAAGTGTGTAATCAGAATCATTTGTGGTGTAAATTCAAGAATATCATGTAGAACTCTGTTCAAGGAACTTTGTATTCTAGCCACTACTTCTCTATATGTTTATTGCTTAATGAAATTAGTTGGAAATAATATATCTCTGTTTCCAATCAACAGCTCAATACATAATGTCAATACTGGGAATAAGAACACTCGATATAAAGACCTAAAATCAGTTACCTTTGTTCAGCAAGGGGTCCAGTATTCAGGGACACACATTTTCAATAAATTGCCAGTAACCATTTAAGAGTTGGTATCACATAATGCATGGTTTAAACAGAGTTTGAAAGACTTTTTGATAGACAACTTCTTCTACTCTATAGATGAATATCTTAAAAGGGACTGTTAAAGCAGTTCAAGTAAAAATGTCTGTTAGGTTTTAGTTTTGACAGCACTTGAACACAAAAGTCAAGATTAGATATTTTGTGTATGATAAATTTTTTAAAAGTGCACAACTATGTTCCACTCTGACACTGTATTAATTCTGGAAATTTGACTAGTTACAGTTTACTGTAATGTGTTCACCTATTTTGACAGTCTGCTGCAAATGATCAGGGTAGTGAGTATTACATTCAAATGTTTTATGTTTTTTATGTTACACTTTCTGAGATGTTCAACACCCACAAGAATTGTCTCATTTTTTGGTTCTATGGAACAAAAACGGAATCTAATGTAATCTAATGTAAGACAATAATAAACATCTTGGTGCAATGTGTGGTACAAAAAGGTAATAACAAAAATAATTACTGTCTATAAGCAAAAAGAGAGTGAGTGAATTAGTAAATAAAATTAAATAACATGAAACACTCAAGGTTCTTTGTGTTATAGTTCATTTAAGGAAAAAGTCTTGAAGTTTATTATAATGACATGTCAAGATATGGTGGCAGTGGCACAAAGAGATTATAGTGACATACTCACGTGAAGCGATTTTGGAGAAGCAATCAGAAGAATAACTGATGTTTAATGGCTGCAGAACTGATTGACAGAATTGTCACTCCACTGTTTTAAGGTAAGTGATTAATAATGAGGAATGAAGTTTATGAATGAAAACTACATCAAACAGCCAGTTAATAAAGTTACCATGTTTCTAAGTAATTTTGAACTCAGGCTGTAGAATAAAGTGTTTCTTGTTCAGTGCATGTATAAGGAAAGTCAGTAATGAAATAGGTGATTTATTATTAAGGCCACAAAAATGTAAGAAAGAGAGTTGAAAATGAAATATGTTTTGCAAGAGGTCATGCAGTACTTGGACTATGTTAGCGAGATTAGTAACTTTCAAATTAAATAATTGACAGAAGTTTATGGCTCATAGTGTGTACAACAAGACCAAAAATATTTATTTATGTGCTTTTACCAAGTTTAACGCCTTATTTCAGAAAGCTGAAATGACCCTCTTAAAAACAGCTAGACACATATAGTCCATAATTCCATACTGTTCTTCTGTTCTCAATCCTTTGGTCTTTAAATTTGCTAGCATATCATTCATCCGTAAGTAAAGTGTTTTTATGGCTTTGTCCAATACATCTTCCTGTACATAAGGATGTCTAACATCAAAATACTTTGACACTTATGGCTTGAAGAGTCAACAGATAAATTTAATACATTCTCACTATCACTAAAGAAAGTTATTAATTTATTACAGCCTATCAGATCATGCAATAAATTACTTTAGCAAATGGTCTCCCAACAAGCCTGGAAAAGAGCTATATAATCAGCTGCTGTGGCAGAAATACACATTTCCTGCTCAGAATTTTACCATGAAATGACAGAGCCACATAATGTAAAAATAGAACTAGTGTATGATGTGCTTTCTAAGGAACAATTTGCTGGTTACATTTGCAAAACCACTTAATTCTAAATCCCCTTCTGCTAACTTTGGGCAATAAGTCTTACTGTTAGTGTCTCTCAAATATTTCAAAATTCTCTTAGAATATTTCCAATGTTTATTAGAATATAAGACAACAAAACACCCAGTCTTGGAGCAGAGAAAATCCCCGACCCAGCCGGGAATCAAACCCGGGCCCGTAGGACGGCAATCCGTCACGCTGACCACTCAGCTATCAGGGCAGACAAGCTACCTATTAGGACTTGAAAAGGTACATCAGCAACCTCATTGTCTCTTTCATTTAGAGTATCAAGTTTAGTTTCAATAGAACTTCTGCAGTCTGACCTTTTATGCTACCTGATCAGCAAATTTGTATTGACTTAAAGTTAACACTCCATTAATCTTACATTTAAAGCATTTCCTTTATTGCTATAGAGATTAATGCCTGCAGGCCACTTTACAAAAGTTTCATCTTTGAGTACACCATTCAAAACAGCTGTCTTCATGTTGAGATGTGTGATGTTTCAATCAAGTTCAGTAGCTAAATCAATTACAAGTTTAAGCATAGAACGTCTTACCACAGGAGACAATGTTTCATTATAAGCAGTTGCATGTTTCTCTTGCCAGTTACTGAGTATGATGCTGCACTTTACCTGTACTGTTGACTTTGTTTTTATCATTCACTTACACAGCACAACATTAGCAATTTGTGAAAGACTTACTATTTCCCAATTATTGTTATCTTCGAAAGCTCGCATCTCTTCATTTGTAGCATGTCTCCACTCTTCTGCATCAGGTCTGGAAAGGGCCTCCTGTACCTTTGTTGGGCCCTCCATTTGGTCAGAGGTTCATGCAGAAAAATAAGTCTCACAATTATCAAGCCTTGTAATTGATTTGGACTGCAACTATGGTTTAATCTTTTGTATTTCATCTTCTTGGGAAACAAGTTTTTGGTTATCAGTTTCTTCCTCTGAGTTTACTTATTCATTCTCAATAAAGGATCATACCTTCCTTTTTCTTCATGTACCCCTATCAAAATCATGATTTTTTTCACAATACTTTATTTGAACTTTTGCATTTTAATATTTTCCATCTGAGGAAGGGGGCACATCGGTTAGCACACTGGACTTGCATTTAGGAGACATTCAGGAGAATGACTGTTCAAATCCACATATGGCCATCCAGATTAAGGTTTCTGTGATTTCCCTAAACTGTTCCATGCAAATTCCAGGATGGTTCCTTTGAATGGACATGACCAATTTACTTCCCCATCTTAGACACAATCTGAGCTTGTACTCTGGCTCTTATGACACTAAACCCAAACTTCCTCCCTTCCTTTTTAAATATTTTCCATCACAGTATTATATCTCTGCTGTCACTATTTGCTTCAGGATCATAAAACGTATATGCTATTGTGGTGCTGCTATATCCCACTATGATAATTTATTTTGACTTTTTATCCCACTTTCTTTTATTTACTTTGGAATATGCCCCATGACCTTGCTTCCAGTTATCCTGAGATGACTAATGCTTGGTTTCTTGGCTCTCCTCAGTTCATAGTGTGCATTATTATTGAAACTTGAACTCGCTGATCTATTGTGCAAATGTGATGCACTAGTAAAACCTTCAACCAAAATCTGTTGTGAAGTTCACCATCAAATAGAAAAATATTTGACTTTGTCTCACATTTGTATTCTACCATTCTGCTGAATCATTTTGTTCTGGTGTATAGATGTTAACCAGTATACAACTATGAACCTATTTAATTTTATTGGAAATTACTTTTTTCAGATCTGATTATGATATATTTTGCATGTACACAGTGACATCAGCTTTTAAGTCACAAAAAAAAAAAATCACAATATTCCACAATGGTCTCCCCATAACAACAGGTAATTTAGTAGCTCTATTGCCATTATTACATATAACACAGTTAATAACACACAGTTCATGTTTATATCTTCACACACCGCCCCATCAAAGGCATCAATTTTCATTTTTAAATGATGCTTCACATTTTTGTGACAAAACTTTTCCTGCCAATTAGGTGCAATAGTCATTCCCAAAATTACTTCTGCTGGCAATGTTTAGCTTGTAAACACTTGCAGTCTGGTATTGTGTAGGGGACAGTATAATAAACACAACACTGTGTAGTGAATTTATGACACTGTACTATTACAGTTATTACACAGTAATAAGACACATCAATGTTACAATAAAGCACAGACCGTACTATCTTCCTGCATAGCAGGGTCAAAGACTGTATGCTGTGAAGAGAAATAACTTGTCAGTGGCATTAGTTCCCATAGCCGCCCCCCTAGCCGCCCCCCCCTCCTGGGCCCCCCTTCCCATACCACCATGGAGAGGAGCAATGGTACAAAGCAGATGGGATTCTTGACCCACTGCATGGAGCTATGTCAGCACATAATATGTAAGAATGGATGAAACAGTGGATGTAGGACCTTTTTTTGTTGTGGTATTTGGGGTGGTCACCTTCATTGGCGAGAAAGTTGTCTATTACTTTGACACTCAGGTCTTTGTTGAAACTGTTAGTGTCCATTATGACTATGAGGTCAGCAATGGACACAGTGTGTGCAGTCAAGCTGTCAGAGGGATCAGCAGGTATTGATGTATCAACGGTGGACAGATCATCTGGAAACATACATATGTCAAGAGATTAACTGATACAGGGTATGTTTGCCATTGAACAGGATATCAAAGGTCTGTGTGGTGTGTTTTAACTCCTTGTTTGGGTTTGTGTAAGGAAGCTGGAGAGTGGGTCGAATTTTTTCATTGCGGAGCATGATGTAGGTGCAATCTGTGTGTGTTTTGTACATGAAAATTTGGGCAGTACTGAAAGATTGTAACCGCAGGATCCTGAAGTGAGCAATGTGTTCTTTTACAATTGTAATGAGATGTAATGTTACAAGTGTGAGGGTGGGTTATTTGTGCAGCTATGGCTGGTGTTGAAAAGAGATGCATTTGTTGCATGGCTGAACACTAGCGGACCCAGATCAGGTGCAGCATGGCAGTTCTGGCTTCCAGATAGGTGACCAATGTGAGTGAATCCAGATACAAAGACTAGCAGTGTTAGTGGTGGGGAAGATCCTGAAGCTGGGACTTTGGATGGATTTATATGCATGGCCTTTGTGCAGGAAATGCTCCAAGAAATGGCAGAGTGTCAGACAATCTTAAAGACAGCTAAGTTACAGCTCTTTGAGATTTGACAATAATGCAAATCTGAATAAATCAATGATCTCAGATAAATGAAGCACAACCAGTGACACAATAATATTTCAATATCTCTAAAACCACATAAGTTAATACTTCACAGTGAATAAACATTTACACAATGAACCTCTGAATTAACAACTTTTAAACGCTTCATGTGACTGCAACAAATGATATATCAGATGATAGCATTGCACTACAGCTATGATCCATGAAAGCTATGTATCTGTATCTATTTTATTTATTGATTTATGATGTCTTTTTTATTATGCAAATGTTGGTCAGGACATTGTATTCTCCACATTTACACAGCAAATGAACACAGCATGAATACCTCATAATTTGTCATACTTGTGTAGTTATTTAATGAACAGTTTACTATTTTGTCAGTAATTTTATTTAAATGTTGACTGCAACTGATATTAAACAACTATTAATTTAAAAGTAGTTAGTGGACACTACAATCGAAAAGAGTGCCAGAAGACGCTTCTGTCACGTGGGCTTAATAACTGTTTAAGCAATTTTTACAAACAAACTGTTGTCATTTAACATAAGCACACTTGCACAAGAATGCTGGCTTATTTATTAATGAACAAACTTTCATTTGCAAGTACTGTGAATAATCTGAGTATAACCGAATGTTTTATTTAAATATTATTAAACATATTAATTTAGTCTGGGAAGTGGTCATGTTGAGACAAATCTTGTCTTTAGAGCTTAAGAATGATGTAATTTTGGTGGAGGTGGCCTTCAGTAAATGAAAAAGCAAATATAACACTACATGAGCCAAGTGGAGACTAGACTTCTTGGGTGAAGAGCTCAAGAGAGTGAGTTTGGGCACTTTCACGTTTGTGTTTGAAGGAGGAAGACCAGCATGTGGTAACAAGTAGTATTCAATCATGAGGATGCTTGATTCTGGGCAGTGAATGGCTGCTACCACACTTTAACTTCTGAAGAAACTTTGTTTTTCAAGAGACCTGAATGAGCTCCAAAGTGGGACTCTAATTCCACTTGATTTATGGAAATGAGAATAAGAATTACCATTCTTTGTATCAAGTGTTTTAATTTATGAATTATCATGTTGAGTTCTGAACTGTTTTGAGCTGACCAATCTTTAATGTATTATGATCATGAAATGTACTTAGTTGTCATGAGTCTTTGATGACTATTTAGTTTGGGGATTTTGCTACCATTCTCATATTGCTCTCAGCATAGCTTTATTGCATTTGAGAAGGATATTTTCTGTCTGCATTTTAAATGAATATTATAGGATTGCTTCCTGTTTATTTGAGATGTCCTTTGTTAAATAAACATTGTTCAACGTAGTTCTCTGTCATCTACATCAAATACGGACATTAGGACAAAACTCTTAACATTTAATTAATCATTTAACTTTTATTATGTATTTCTGTGTATTTCACTACTTTGGTCTTTAATTATGTCTGCTTGTGTCTGTATATGTGTGGATGGATATGTGTGTGTGTGTGCGAGTGTATACCCATCCTTTTTTCCCCCTAAGGTAAGTCTTTCCGCTCCCGGGATTGGAATGACTCCTTACCCTCTCCCTTAAAACCCACATCCTTTCGTCTTTCCCTCTCCTTCCCTCTTTCCTGATGAGGCAACAGTTTGTTGTGAAAGCTTGAATTTTGTGTGTATGTTTGTGTCTGTTTTTGTGTCTTTCGACCTGCCAGCGCTTTCGTTTGGTAAGTCACATCATCTTTGTTTTTTGATATATTTCACTACTTCAGAATTCTAGCCAATAGACAGACTATTTGGTTGCTGGATCACAGATACATATTATTATTTCCAGTGAATTAGTTGTGTGGCATGAAAGCAGACATGCACAATTTGACCCCATGACTACATCAAGCTATTCTTTTTAAACAGAGCCATGCATTGCTCAAGTGCCTAAAGTACAAATAACCACAGTAAAGATGCAACAGATTTGTTTGTGTGGGACACTGCTTGAAGGAGAAACTACTCAACAGCAGTAATTGGTAGGTACTGTCACAGGGAGCAGGAAGTTCAGTGGCATAATTGGCGGTACCTGATGCATGAAATTGGTAAGAAGTGCAAGAGGGTCACCACATAAGAGTCTCGAGCGGGATGCATTTAGATTCTTTCTTCTGAACAGTGCATATGCCTGGAAGTACCCACAGCAATACTCCTGTCCAGTAACCTGTGTGGGACATTATAGCAGCCTTTAGTGTGTGGTTCCACTATTCACTATACCACTGCCTTGCGGGTGGTATGCATAAGTTTGGTAACAGTGGGTATCGGAGAGGGTGCACAGTGCAGCAAACAAACCTGACGTGCACTGTCAACCCTGGTCACTGGTACTGGAGGAGAAGCATCTGTAGTGAGAGATCCAGGAGCCAATGAAGGCACTAGCTGTAGACTCTCCCTTCATGTGAAATAGGGGAACAGCTTCAGTCCAATGTGTGACATGGATAGTGAAATGTCAGTGTATGCCCCATGATAAAGGAACAACTAAACTGGCATGGGAAGGTGCAGGCCATTTATCACAAGTCAATGGTTACTTCACAAAAGTTCAACATTTATTGTAAAGACAAACCTTTCAAATGCCTGACAAAACACATCTGACTTAATCTTACCGCCGTAAATAAAGAGCATTGTTCAAACACACATTAGATTTACAGGTAAACAGAAGAATAGATTCAATATAAACAAATAAAAAAATATTGTAACACTGGCCAAAGCTAACTAACAGTTTTGAAAACATTTGATCAATCGTAGAAGGCTCCCTGGTAAAACGTGTTTCTTCTACATTCTTTTACTCCACCTTACCACAATAAATACAGAGCATTTTTCAAACATACATTAAAAATGGAAACTGCTCAATTCAGATTTCAAAGTAGTTTCAAAATAAATATGTAAAAAAGATAAATTTCTTACAACCCTGGCCAAAGTGAATCCCTTAATTAGAGAACATTCAATAAATCAGGGAGACTCCGTGGCATATTCAAGATACTGATGTGGAATAATATTGAAATACTATTTAACAACTGACCATTACATCAACATTAAAACTATTACATTAAAAAAACCAAACTTCAGATAGGGAAACTATACAAGGGGCATATGCAGCAGGCCAGGTCTGAATAAGACGAGAAAAATAACAGACACAATTGGATAAATTAATGCCTTATTGCTACAAGATAGAAACTCAGCTTATAAAAGACGCCATAGCAAATGAGGTGGCCATAATTTCTTTGGTGAGACGGGAGATTGGAAGGGGTGTGCCACCTGCGTGCACTTACACAGCCAACATGGATGGGCTATACCCATTGGACTGGTGTGTAACAAATAAGAACCTGGAGCAGTACCTCCAAACACTATGAACAGCTCAGAAGGCTGAGATAAAACAAGCAAACATGTAAATCATACACAATAACCATAGACCATACGAAAATGCTCAGACCAAGACCAAAGCTCAATGTAAGCATGGTCCCAATCTCAGACCAAACATGTGTAACAACCTGAATTTTTCCAAGGATTATTAACGATTAACCAGTCAAACTTACAATAATATATAACAATTTAATGTAATAATCACACACAACTCTGAGTCAAATTAACTTAACTGACTTAGAAGGTAACAGTAAAATCTTGATTGCTAGCACTCAAACGTAACCATATTTGAAACAAATATTAAATTTCCTGAAATGGCAAATCTTACCAGAGTAAAGGAACCCAGTTACACAAAGAGCCAAGATTCACTGGCTGCTGGCGTCTGCTTACCATAGCTGTAGACACTTTTATAGTTGCTACATCAGTCTGGGAAGCAACAACTTCCATTATAAATCAGACTCAATTTTGACCTCAGTGGTCACTAACACATGTGACAGCCTAGAACACATGACAATTAAATTCAGACACAGCTGACAAATAAGCAGACATTATACAAACTGTAATTAAAACAAATATTAAAACACACAAATGTGGCACTGAAATGATGTCAAATAATGGCAGCAAAAGGTAAACAGAGTGATGGAGAAACACAGGCAATCCAGCATTCTGGGAGCAACTTCATTGTCAGAGCTCATGTGGCAATCAAATAATGAGTACCTTATTTGCAAGGGTAGACCAGATGGCACTAGAAAATGAACAGCACTCCAACACCCATATCAGCTACTATGCCTTCTTAATGCAGTGTAGATCGGCTGCATTGACCTTAGGCCCAAGTATTGCCAACCAACATGGCTTCAGTGATGACCGGCCACTTAGACAATCGCGTGCCAGTGATCTCCATACACAGCCTGCTGAATGTTATATGAGCCACAATCTCTCCCTCCATTGACTACAACCAACTGACTGCCAATATCGTCAACAAGCTGCCCAAGGAACTACAACCAAAGACTGTACTAAGGGCCCACCAAGGTGCCACTTTGCTACTAGGCAGAGGCAGACCACACTAGCAGGCAAGGATGTAAAACATAGAATGAGCCAACATGTCTCAGACAGTATATATTGGCAACCCTCAGATTTTGGGAAGTTGATGTGGATGTGTTGAAGCCACCCTGCCGTTATGGTAAATTGTCCAAAAGGGGGTTGTGCATGCCATCCTACTTTACTTCTCTGACAAAGCATACACATTTGTGTCCTCTCTTTACAGTCCTTTATGACCTGTGGTCACATGTAACAATCGGTAACTATTTTTGTCATTGATCAAATGCCAGGGTGGGCTAAGTTGTGCATGTGGTCAAAATAAGTTTCTGAAATTCCTGTGATACTAGGTGACAAAGTTGCTGTGAGACATCACATAATATAGCTTGTTGTGCCTGGAATGAAGTGAGTTTTGATCTTGAGGTTTGTTGTTACATCATTAAATAGTTCTAGGATTTGTAGGTGTTCTAGCTGACCTTCTGCAAACTTGTCATAATTAATTTGTGCAAAGATAGTGTGGATTGAAACATGATTGGTAGGTAGTCAGAGAGTGCACAGGATAAGGTTAAGGTTGTCGATGGGGCTGTAAACAGGTACTGTGAGTTGCACAATCAAACACATAACTATATTTTTCCAAGAACCAATTATTTACACATTGGCTTAAAAGATCACATTTAAACAATATAGCTGAAGGCCTTGTTAAAGAAAACTTGAGATGCTTCCTGGGCTGAAGGCACAAAACCACACAGCAAACACAAGAATGACTGAAGGCCTGGCTTAGAAATCAAAAGCAATTAAAAATAGAAGGTAAAAAAATTAAAAAAAACATGCAATGAAAACAATTAACAGCTGAAGGCATACACAACACGTCTGAAACTGTAATTAAGGCACATTAACAAACAATTTTTTTAAGTAAGAAAATTTCTTTTTAAACTACAACAGAACAGCTGAAACCTGATTAACTTATCACATGGCTGAAGGCCACAAACAAATTTGAAACAACAGCTGAAGGCCTGAACAACAAGTCAGATAAATAACTTAGAATAAACCCCTTGCTTCTTATTAAAAAAATTTCCTTTAGGGAATACACATGGCTGAAGACCTTATTAAGGGATTCATGCAAATCCTTAGCTGAAGGTCACAAATAACACATGGAACTACTTACGGCTTAGGGCCTGGATTACAAACAATTTCAGATATAATAATTTCTAAGAATTAAATTTTTTTTCTAAAACAATCTATGCTTAAAATTTTAATTTAACAAGGCTGAAGGCCTTTATGTAAAATTAAAAAGAAAAACTGAATTAATACATGACCAAAGGCCTCGCACAATACTTCAACTAAAATGAAAATCACAATTTAAATCAAACAGAACAAGTGGTGCTCAGAAGTGTTCCAAGGGTCAGCCTGGGAAGGTGGCTCAAACGTAAGGTGAGGTGAGACAGGCAGCCAAGAGTTGAAGTTAGGTAACCGGATGGCCCAAGGACTGGCCAACCATTTAATCAATTCCCTTCTGTCTGACCAATGGCACAATGATGGAGAATATTGGCCGAGGGCGAGAATACAAATGACACAACACCTCCAGAAATTGGTGTCTAAGAACAGCCAGGGGAACAATAGCCACTCTAAGCAAATATGAACCGAACAAACTAAAGGGCTGTCGAACTACACACCATGCTGGACAGCAACAACACGATGAGGAAAGGGCACACTGCCTACAAACTACCTTAACGACCAGGGCAGGTAACTGGAGCATTAGTGGCCACAGGGCAGAAAATGCCACTGGTGCACTTCACTGATAAGTAACAGTTAATTTAATAATTAATCACAACATAAGAAGACGGCCACAAGATTTCACCAGCTCCAACACATCATAAGATGCTGCTAGCCTGAAAGGCCAAGGGGGCAACAACCCGCAAATGAACCACGAGATGTCACAATAGTTGAAGTTTCATAGCAGATTAACTGATCACTCAACATCAGCGTCCAGGTTCAGTGGGCAACGAACTTGTCGCTCTCTTAGCTAGCACCTCACAGTCTGACAGTGCATGCACACCGCCAGCGGGCCCCTCCTGGCCTCGCGCTGCGGAGACTTGTTTGCTGCTCCATCCCAACAGACCCACTAGCACACACACCACCACCTGGAAATACTAGTGGTCACACCAAAGACAGTACAACAATACTAGTATCGACAAGCGCTGCTGCTGCCGCTCAAGGAAACAAGCCAGAAACTTGGTTATGCCAGTAAGTAAGGAAGAAACAAGACGCCACTTGATGTAAAAATGCCAAAGAACCAACGGCATGAATGCGAGCCACTCACGACTCATTGATGCATAACAAATAATCAGTGGTGATGTTGTGTGCACTCATAAAGTGACATATGTCTGTCAAGATTCAAGCATCATAATCAAGGTGTTGGAAACACCATGGGGATAAGTATTTTGATGGTTTACAGATGGAGTCCACTAGTGGCCATTGTAAATGATAAATGATCAGCCTTTGACATACTGAAATGTGACATGTTGAAATGCAGACAGTAAGAAGTTCATGATCGTAAGCTGATCTTTGCATTGTAAGGCAAAGAGTTTCTGGGAAAAGAATGTAAAATGCTGTTGTGGCCTGCTACCTTTTGGTGAAGGACTGTGCCAATTGCAAAGTTGCAAATGCCTGTTGATAACTGTGCATCAGTGAGCCGATGTGACAGAATGCTGCCTATGTAACACATGCTTTTAGTTTCTTGAAGGCTATCTGCATGCTGATGATACACTGCAGCTTGTGTCTGTCTTTGGTGTTTTTGCCTTTTAGTGCTTCCATTAGTGTTGTCTGTATGGTAGATGGCCACAGCAAACAATTTATCAACCCCACAAAACTGTGTAATTTTTGGTGGCCTTGAGAAGGAGGCAGCTGATGTACGAATTCAGTTTGTTGTGACATTTGGTGGATGACGGTGGCAGAATTCATGTGAGCCAGAAAAGTAACTTCGGTTTGTCATAGTTGACTTTTCAATCCTTAATAATGATACTCTTCATGGGAATGACATTGAGAATTTGTTTGAGATGAGCTTTGTGTTACTGTCTTCCGAGAAAATGACGATGTGATCCAAGTATGCATAAGCATTTGGGCAGCCCAAAGAGGATGCTATCCAAGAATCATTGCCATGTCAGGGCTGCCTTTTTGAGGCCATATAGCATAAATAGATATTCAAATGTGCTAAATGTGTAATGACTGCTATCTTCTGAAGGTTATCTACATGCATTGATAATTTGCAATAAGCTTGCTTACAGACCAACATACTTAATATGTGATAGTGGGAAAGTTCTATATGTTATTGGGTAACTGTCAATGATAGTGCATGCATTAAAATCTCTGTAATCACTGCACAAGTACAGAATACCATCTTTCTTCAGCACTAGCTCAATGGGTGAAGCCCATGTGTTGTCTGAGGGTTGAACTATTCCAGCTTTTAAAAGTTTGTTATCTACTGTCTTGGCCATGTGAGGTTTACCTGGCAGGACATGGATGATCTGAGAAGAACTGAGACCCTGGGATGGTAAGGCTTCTGTGTATTGTATTGTTTGTGTTGCACCTTAGGAGAAAGTCACAAGTGCAGGGGTCATGGGAGACTGCACATGCAGAACTGACAGGGGAAGAGCAGGATGTGCATTATGAGGAGCATTTTTTTGATCTCGCAAGAACGTGAAGGTAGTGTAGGTGTTGGTGCTTGACATGAAGTGGGCAGAGGCATGTCAAAGCTGTGTCCTCCGCACAGTAGAAAGACAAGTAAGCATAGACTATACTGTCTTCCCACGCAATAGGGTCAAAGATTATATGCACACATCAGTAATAAGATCTACAGTAGCAACTAATCCATAGTTCCTTTTATAAATCATTATAAAACTCAACTGAGTTTCCTAGTCCAATCTGTCCACAGATAGCAAATTTTTTGTTGGTTCTGTATCACACACAACACTTCTTTACTATGTTACAGAAAGACTTTCCAACTACTGTTGTTACACCAGTTTCTCCAGAGCACAACACTGGGATTCCTATTTGATTCTCTTGCACAATTTTTTCATGATGACATTGTTCACTATATACATCACCCAATTTTTATTTATCATAAGATCCATACTAATACCAGAATCAACATACCTGTCATTTCTCCTGAAAGACCCACTAAAAAGCAGTGCACTGCAGGCGTCCGAGGTTTTCTTTTGTCTGATATAATCATCCTCACTGTTACAACACTTACTTTTACAATGTTTTAGCTTTTTTCACTTTTAGAAAACAGCATCTTTCTTGTTTTAGTGTCCCATACTGTTTGACACTAGGGTTTCTCAGTTTGATACAGAAGTCCCATTTCAGTGAAAAGCCTTTTGTTTACTTAGGCAACTTTTCATTACAAAGGCAAGATTAACTACAAAATATTCTTAAATATCAAAAAGCTTGCTTATAATAGCATGTTCAATGGTCATATCCATCAGAGAGTATTTTTTCAGTAATTCTGCAAACAGTATTGATGCAATTACTTCATCATTACTCGCGAAGCCTATTCCATGAAGTTTTTGACCATTACCTACTACTTTATTTATATAGCTTCTCACTGAATCCGTTTTTGTAAATACATTTATATTAATGTTTTAAGTTTATATTTTAGTTGCCAAACTATGATTTCAGTTTCTGCCATAAGCCCACTGTCATTTCTACTTCTTCTGTGCACACATACAAAGATGAATCAATAGTAATAATTATTTTAGTCCTGGTCTTGGCATCTTTTTTATCTACTTCTGAGAAAAATTTTGCCAGCTCTTTAAGAATAAGCTCATTCTTAACGGCAAAGGCCCAGTCTTATTTCCTTTTAGCTTTGGCACATTAATCAAATAATTTCTTGCCATATTTGTTGAGTAAGACAATTCGTTTTTTGAACAACAGTACTTGATGGACTATAAGTAACTAATGTTTTAATTGACAGTTACCTGGGTACCAGACCCATAACCTGTTGAGGTATCTCTCACATGTGTGGGTCTCCACCACTCTTTAGTTGTATTGAGAACAGCGATAGGCATATGGCTAAATACTTCAATAGAACACTTTGTGTGAAGAAGAACATGCACATTACTGCGCTTCATGGTGTATAACAAAGATTTCATGCACATGATACAAGCAAAGATAATGACACACACATATAAAAAGAAAAAGGAGCCACAAAAAGTCACAGCTCATGGTGTATACAACGGAGCCACAGCTATTCCTTCAGATGATTTGATCAAGTTTAACAGAATATGTACATAGTTGTAGTAGCTTTATTCATCTGTAGATCTCTTTTTACAAGGATATGGACATGTCAAAGTATTTACAAGTTTAGACCAATTCATATACACATATTTTTACAGACTTCTGGTTTGAGACAATCATTAAATTTACTACTAGTATACAATCCTTTTTTTTTTTTACAAATAACATATTAAATAATGTAATGACACACTGTTCACTCATGTCTCACTATCAGTCACTGCCCACACTATACACACATTGTTTCATAACACTTCTCTCACTAAACACACACACACACACACACACACACACTGGTGATCTCTGGGCCATTTTCAGTGCTGCAACTTCCCATTTGCTATCCTGAAAAACTGAGTCAGCATCCCTCCATAATGAGTGAGATGTTGAGCTCAGAAAGAGGAAGAGGTGTTAGTATTGTGCTATGCATAGCTTGGAGGTAAGTATTCCTAGAAAGGAAAAAAAAACCATAAAGTGAAGGTATTATGTGGAATGGATGTTTTATAATCATTTTTATTGTTAGTTATTTGTATAAAATTTTTTTTTTATTGAACCCTGACTCTGTTTTATCTAAGTAATCCTTCAATGTATAAAATGTATTGCACAATAGATACTTTTTAGCTGCCTTTTTAAGTAGGTGTATTTTTGCAATTTCTTTAATCTCTTTTGGTAAGTTATTGTACAGTTTTATTCCTTGGTAGAAAATGCTGTTTTGAGTTTTATGTTATTTTTTCTTGGTAAATATAAGCTGAGTCTATCTCTTGTTGCATGGTCATGGACAGAGCTGTTTGTGCAGTAATTACCAATGTTATTTTTGATGTATACAACTAACTGGTAAATGTATTCACATGGAGCAGTTAAAATTCCCAGTGTTTTGAGCATATCTTTACAATGAGCTCAATTAGTATTTTTGGTTATTATTTTTATGGCTCTTTTTTGGAGTTTGAAAATTGTGTTCATATTTTGTGTGTTTGTTACCCAAAAAAGAATGCCATAGCTAAGAACTGAGTGTACATATGAATCATACATGACTAAATGACACTGCAAGTTACATATGTATCTTATTTGAACATTTTATCTATTTAATGCTAAATGATCATGCTAATATATTAATATGGCATGAAAGACAGAAGTTAATGACAATACCATAAATTGGAATCTGTTTTGTGATTCTTGAATTTCTCCCAGCGTATTTGATAATCAAAATATCCACGAGTGTACTGCCGGTCTACAGTGTCCAACGGGCACAATATTTCAGTGATCATACAAGTCACCATCATCAGGTGAACTGACGGATTGAGCTCCTGTGAACGTGCTGGCATGGAGATCCATATGCTATGGTTGCTCAGAGGGAACTGGGTTCGGTCATGGCGGCGGCCGATTTAACTACCCTCCGCCCGTGGCACGCTCCCTCAACTGTCCGCGCCCCGTGCCACGGTCGCGCGGTAGAACAGATTGCGACGCTGTCTGAGATGACGTCAGAGTGATGGCTCTGTCCACCGTGGTCATCACAACTATACGTTTGCTCGATTTACTCTTGATTAACCCAATCGCTGGTTCCTAAGCCTTGCTAAGATTATAGCCACAGTCACGGTTTATAAGGTCGTCATTGGTGAGAATTTCGATGGCCTCTCTAACAACACTGTCTCAGTATCTCGACATCTGTACCAGGATCCTTGTGCATTCATACTCCATAGCGTGATTTTCCGACAAACAATGTTCAGCGACCGCTGACTTGCTCAGATACATCAGTCGAGTGTGCCTCTGGTGTTCACGGCATTGATCCTCGACGGTACACATCATCTGACCAATATATGACTTTCCACATTGAACGGAATCTGGTACATGCCGGCCTTACTCAAACTGAGGTCATCTTTGGCGCTCCCCACCAGTACACGAGTTTTATTCGGAGGACAAAACACAGTTCTGACCTGGTGTTTCTTCATAATGCGGGCAATTTTCCCCAAGAGTGCACCTGCATATGGAATAAACGCAGTGCCTACCTCCTCTCTCGTGATTTCATCCATCTCCACAGGTTGTGCTGTAGTGGTTGGGTGGAGAGCATGTTGAATCTGCCACTCTGAGTACCCATTTTTTCGAAATACAGTTCTCAGATGTTCTAATTCCTGGGGTAAACTCTCTGTGTCAGAGATAGTGCGCGCCCTACATACTAAAGTTTTAACTACCCCATTCCTCTGTGAAGGGTGGTGGAAGCTGTCTGTGTGCAAATACAGATCAGTGTGCATTGTCTTCTGGTACACCTCATGACCTAGGGTGCCATCAAGGAAAGGTAATTTACCCTCCGTTTCAGTCTCCATAGTGAATTTGATGTTGGGGTGTATGGAGTTTAGATGTGTAAGGAAGTCAAGGAGTTTATCCATACCATGTGGCCAGATGACGAACATGTCATGCACATAACAGAAAAAGCGAGTAGGTTTCCATTGGGATGACGACAGGGCTTCCTCCTCGAAGTTCTCCATGTACAAATTAGCTACCACTGGT
This sequence comes from Schistocerca piceifrons, assembly GCF_021461385.2. Classification (NCBI taxonomy): domain Eukaryota; kingdom Metazoa; phylum Arthropoda; class Insecta; order Orthoptera; family Acrididae; genus Schistocerca; species Schistocerca piceifrons. Next base: position 313,115,164 of record NC_060138.1, read on the forward strand.
GAGAGTGGGCTACCCATGGCGACTCCCTTCGTTTGTTTGTAGTATTCTCCATTAAAAAGAAAATACATGGAAGTCAAGACATGCCTAAAACGTTCAGTGGTCTTCTCGTCAAACTTCTGACTAATCAATTCTGGTGACTCTCGCACGGGTACCCTCGTAAACAAGGAAATGATGTCAAAACTCACCTTGCTATCTGACTCATCCAACCTAAAGCTATCAAGCCGTTTAACAAAATCCATGGAATTACGGATGTGATGAGGGCATTTACCCACATAAGGACTTAATATTCCTGTCAGGTATTTGGCCAACAAATATGTAGGTGCCCTGATGTTGCTGACAATGGGGCGTAATGGTACCCCCTCTTTGTGAACCTTATGGAGCCCATATAGTCTAGGTAGTACCGCACCTTGGGGTAATAATTTCTTAGCGTCACCCTCACGTAAATCTGTGTCCTTGAGAAGCAACCTCATCTTGTTCTCCACCTTTTTTGTAGGGTCAACGCTGATCTTTCAGTAGGAATCATCATTTAGCAGGCTCTGCATCTTATTAGTGTAGTCCTTATGGGACAACAACTGCAGCATTGCCTTTGTCATCCGGTAAGACAACAATTTCAGAGCGCTCCCTCAGATCACGAATGGCCGCCCTCTCTTTACTGGCGATATTTCACTTCATCGGCTTGGATTTCGTCAACGCACGATAAGTTTCACAACGTGTTTCCCCAGCTGATTCAGGCGGAAGTCGAGCTGCAACCTGTTCAATAGCACTAACAATTTCTGCGACCTGAGTGAACTTGGGGGTGGGAGCGAAGTTGAGACCTTTCTGCAAAACCGAGACCGCATCATCACTCAACACCATGCCAGTCAAATTGATGACAGTCTTGCACGGAACCTGCAGAGATGGTTTGTCAAGGAGATGTGAGAACTTAGCTGTTTGACATCCCGTTGTCTTCTTATGGGCGGAATAAAACTCGTGCACTGGTGGGGAGCGCCGAAGATGACCTCGGTTTGAGGAAGGCTGGTGTGTACCACATTCCATGTCAATGTGGCAAGTTGCATATTGGTTAGACGATGCGTACCCTTGAGGATCGATGCCGTGAACACCAGAGGCACACTCGACTGATGTATCTGAGCAAGTCGGCGGTCGCTGAACATTGTTTGTCGGAAAATAATGCTATGGAGTATGAAGGCACAAGGATCCTGGTACAGATGTCGAGATACTGGGACAGTGTTGTTAGAGAGGCCATTGAAATTCGCACCAATGATGACCTCATAAACTGTGACTGTGGCTATAATCTTAGCAAGGTTGGGAACCAGCGATTGGGTTAATCAAGAGTAAATCGAGCAAACCTATAGTTGTGCCAACCACGGCAGACAGAGCCATCACACCGACGTCATCTCAGACACCGTCGCAATCTGTTCCACCACGCGACCGTGGCGCGGGGTGCGGACAGCGGAGGGAGCACGCCGCAGGCGGAGGGTATTTAAATCGGCCACCGCCGCAACCAAACCAAGTTCCCTCTGAGCAGCCATAGCGTACAGATCCCCATGCCGGCACATTCACAGGAGCACAGTCTGTCAGTTCACCTGATGATGGCGACATGTATGATCGCCGAAATATTGTGCCCGTTGGACACTGTAGACCGTCAGTACTCCTGTGGATATTTTGAGAATCTGTTTTGATTATTTTCATGCAGTGAGGGGACATTAGGTCTCAAAAGAGAAACTTACAGTAAAACAGATGGAAGAAAGTAGCAATAATGAGAGAACGTTGCCTTTGGATGACACCAGGTGTTGGGTGAGAGTGTGAATTTTTCAACTTCCTTAAAATAGAATTTCATGAACACCATCACCAAACCTGTGACATGATGTAAGTTTGTTCTTCCTTTTTTTAGAGTTAATGAAAATTTTTGTTTAAAAATGTGGAAATTTTTAGTGTTTTGTTGCCCTTTTTTTAATAGTAGGATTGGAATTCTGTATGTTTTGAAGAAAGTCAATTCCTTTATAGCTGTCTACAATGCTTTATTGTCAGTTGCATTATCACCTACTTTATTTGGTGCTGACATGTGTCGGGGTCTCCTTGCCTTGTAAACTACATATCTGTTTTCTTAGTACAGCACAAAACGTATTTGCAGAAAAAAAAAAAAGACAGATTTGGAACAGCCAGTGACCACAACTCTGCAGGCAAGCTAGAGTATCTTTTTGTAGTGTCAAGTCCAGTTTTTATGTGCAAGTTTAAACCCTGAAATTTAGTGTTATGTGAAAATTTATCTGCCACACAGATACCATAATTTCTCAGAATGTGAAATTCAGTTCTCTAACAGTTTCTTTATGGGCCCTACTTAAAAAAATGACATAAATAAGTGATTTTGGGTGATAAAAAGTAAAATACAACAGCTTTCATTTAGCACAATAAAACCAATGTGAAATATTTAAACAACATTGAAATAATTATACTAATGTTACAAAACTTAAATGAAAATTTTCAAATGATTTAACCCCTAAACCTCAGTTTAAACATTGGGGTCCCAGATACCACAACTAGAAGTATGTTGTTATTGTTGTGGTCTTCAGTCCAAAGAATGGTTTGATGCAGCTCTCCACATTACTCTATCCTGTGCAAGCCTCTTCATCTCCAATAACAACTGCAACTTACAGCCTTCTGAATCTGTTTACTCTATTAATCTCTTGGTCTCCCTTTACGATTTTTACCCCCCCCTCCCCCCCCACTCCTGACGACACTTCATGATGTCTCAGAAGAATGTGTCATATCAACAAATTCCTTTTTCTTGCCACAAATTTCTTTTCTCCCCAATTCTATTCAGTAACTCCTTATATCTAATCTTCAGCATGCTTCTGCAGCACCACTTTTCAAAAGCTTCAATTCTCTTCCTGTCTAAACTGTTTATCTTCACTCTCTTCATCATTTATAGAGCTAGTCGGCAAATAAACTTGTACTACTGTGGTTGGTGTGGGCTTTGTGTCTTTCTTGGTGATGATAATGTGTTCACTAAGTTGTTCATAGTAGGTTACCTGCATTCCTATTTTCTTACTGATTGTTAAACCTACTTCTGCATGACTCCTATTTGATTTTTAATTTATAACCCGGAATTCACCTGACCAGAAGCCCTGTTCCTGCTGCCACTAAACTTCACTAGTTGTCACTGTATCTAAATTCAACCTACATATTTCTCTTTTTAAATTTTCTAATCTACCTGCCTGATTAAGCAATCTAATATTCCACACTCCAATACATAGAATGCCAGATTTGTTTTTCCTGATGACAGCATCTTCCTGAGTAGTCCCCACCTGAAGATCCAAATCGGGGACTATTTTACCTACAGTGAGTTTTACCTACAGAGTATTTTGCCTAAGAGGATACTGTCATCATACCTGGTAGTATATATTGCAGAAAAATCACCTTGTGGATTAAGGATTAAGTACACTCAGGACTGTTACTGTGTTTTCACCAAACGAATTAAGTAATGGCTTCATAAAATTTCTTCAGGCTGTTTTCCCAGTGTAATTAAAAATCTGTAGTGATTTAAAGTTTGATGTACTTATATTTTATTCTTTCATTGATTAAACTGAATATCTAATGCGTTATCCAAGGATTTCTACTATGCTTTGTCTTTTTACCTACTTGATCCTCTGCTACCTCTGAGTATAAAGATTTATCAACTTACATATTTGGTAAAGAGTTTCATATTCTTATTATTACATGTACACTGTTTCCAACTTGGATCATCAGGGTGTATAGTTTTCACTTAAAGTTAATTAATTTAGGAGATATCCCAGTTTGAGGCTAGCATAAAGGCATGTGGCAATATTGAAACAACTTAATTTGCTTTGTAGACCATTTGTTCACGACCTGAGAAAGTTGGTTGCTTAGCCTAAGTTTCTTTAACCTGGAAGATATCAATTATTAAAGATATGATTAGAAGACACCATCCATTTCTATACCTCGTAGTATGTCCAAATTCCGTTCTGAAAATGCTGAAACCAGAAATTTTCTGAAGATTGTTATGCTCTTAGATTTCCAACATTCTGATTTTTAATGGAAATATTCAGAGTTTAAACTTTTGTTAAAAAATCAGAAATAGCAGCTCTGTGAGATGAGAGAAATTTTTATTGATTGTGAAATTGTGGTATCATTACAATATTGAAAAACAGTTCCTTATGCTTCTGTAAAACACAAGGATACAAAACATACCACACATGAAGTAAATGGTCCTACAAACGTGCTCTAGCTGCCTTTATATTTTCTCTATTTTGTGTCATTAATTAATGTAGCATTATTTTGCAAAAACATGAAGCAACATCTTTCTGGAAAAGGGTGTGATTACAAACAGTCAGACTTGAGCTGTTAACAAGAGTCAGACAGTGAATTCATTCAAGGACCGACTATGTTAGGAGTAATAATGCAAGCCTATGTGAAGTGTGCCACATTGAGCTATTACATATCAGAATTGACAAAAATTATGTTAACAAGTCGGGCACGGACGTCCGAGGGAACACCGGGGAAGAGACAACACATTACAAGCAGCACCAGGTGGGCGCGGATGGCAAAGAGAGCACCCAGTGCCCTCTGGGCATAAATACTGGACACGATCCTCCAACACGGCAGTCTCAGGTAGCACCTGAAGAAGGTAACGAGCTACGTGGCCGAAATATTGTGCCAGAGCGACACAAACATCCGGCAGTAGACCCAATTTTTCCACATGTCAAGATCTCGCCGGGAAAGCCTGAAGAGTTACATCAGAAGACTCTACGGGGAGGAGATGTACCTTAATATCAAGAAGCTGGATAAGCTTCGACAGAGGAAGGGGAGAATGCTGAGTTCTCTCAGTTTCCTTCTGAGATGCTGAGAGGGGGATGTAGTTCCTGTCTCTGCCAGGTTCAAGCATCATGTTAACACCAGAATGGCGAACAGAATCAAACACCGAGCCAGCCTCGCGCTGGTAAGAGAAAGAGTGTGTGACATGCGCCATCGCCTAGATGTCACGTCCAGGGATTTGCTGTATCTCCACCTTTCCATAGCACCCACCCTGACCCATGAAGACTTGGACCCGGTTGATGGTGCCTCCTGGTCCTTGGCGGAATGCACCATGAGGAAATCAATAGCATGTCAACAGGTCAAGTTTGAGAACAGAATGGGGACACACGGACAGTGGTCAACCTGAGCGACAAGCAGCTCGATGAGGCCACCTCAAAAGCACTCAGCAAGGGCCTCAACTTTGCAGTGACTCCCAGAAGCGTACCTGTTGCAGCCTTCATCAGTTCAGTTGAGCAAGTCGTCAACATGCTACCTTCCAACATGTCTGAAGAGATCTGCAGGGAGACCTGCAGGGCACTCACCAGGACGAAGCCCCCCAAATCCAACATCTCGAGCGAGGAGAGGGTGGCACTCAGGCAGCTATGGGAGAATGAAAGCATTGTAGTTCTGCCAGCTGATAAGGGTAACTCCACGGTCATCTTAAACAAGTTGGAGTATGATAGGAAGGTGCAACAACTTCTGGAAGACACTGCTTACAAACCACTAGATCGTGACCCCACTGACAAGGTGGACAAGAAGACCTGGAAGTTGCTGAAGGAGACAGGTCTACCTGAACAGGTCACCAAGAAGCTTCATCCCAAAGCACCTGTACCACCCAGACTCTATGAACTCCCCGAGGTCCACAAGGAGGGGGTCCCTCTTCGACCTATTGTCAGTAACATTGGCACAGCGACATACCTCATTGCACAATACCTGAAGAAGATATTGGCACCATATGTGGGCAAATGTGCACACCACATTCAGAACTCGGAGGAGTTCCTACAATGGCTAAGGCAGCTACACATTGTGGACTCTGACATCATGGTCAGTTTCGATGTGTTGTCGCTCTTCACACGAGTGCCACTCATCGATTCACTCAATATCATTGGAGAGAAGTTCGATGGTGCCCTGCTCGACCTGTTCAAGCATGTACTGACCTCAACATATTTTCTTTATGGTGGTCAATTTTATGAACAGACGGAAGGAGTGGCAATGTGCAGCCCTTTATCACCAGTGGTAGCCAACCTTTTCATGGAAAGGTACGAAGAGGAGGCACTTGCATCAGCCACTTACCAACCCAAGTGCTTTCTCAGGTATGTCGATAACACTTTTGTCATTTGGCCCCATGGTAGGGAGAAGCTAGATGACTTTTTGGAACATCTAGATTCACGCCACCCAAGTATAAAATTTACTATGGAGCTAGAGAAGGATGGACAACTCCCATTATGGATGTCCTGGTCAAGAGGAAGGCAGATGGCACTTTGGGGCACAGTGTGTATTGTAAGCCCACCCACACTGACTTATACCTTCAAGCCAGTAGCTGCCACCACCCGGCACAGAAGAATGGAGTCTTTAAAACATTAGTTCACAGGGCTCGAGCTCTGTCAGATAAGGAAAGTCTGGCCACAGAGATGGAATATCTACAGCTGGTGTTCAGCAGAAATGGATACTCCTCCACAGACATCCAAAGGGCACTTCGTACTACCAGTCAACCACAGGGTGCACAAGAGGAGGCGAAGGAGGTGGCATACCTGCCATATACTGGACCCATTTCTGCAAAGATCAGCAGAATTCTTTCAAAATATGATATAAAGAGTATCTTCTGTCCACCCTCCAAAATTGGGACCATGCTAGGGAGTGTGAAGGACAGCCTGGGGCTATGTAAACCAGGCATTTACAACATCCCATGCCAGTGTGGAAAGTCATACATTGGCCAGACAACCAGGACGGTGGATGTCAGGTGCAAAGAACACCAGAGGCACACCATACTCGGACAGGCAACAAAATCTGCCATAGCGGAGCACTGTCTGGAGCTCGGCCACTCAATGGACTACAACAACACCAAAATTGTGACACAGACGCCAAGATTTTGGGACAGTGTCATAAAGGAGGCCATCAAGATCAAGGTCACTGACAACCTAATAAACTGAGACAGCGGTTACCAGCTTAGCTCAGCGTGGAGTCCGGCTCTGGAGCTTATTAGGGCTCAACGAAATGAACCAGCAAACTCCTCAAGAAGTAGTAACACTGCAGGAGTAGCGCCAGGCGGGTGCGGACCGCGAACGCAACTCCCGATGCAGGACGGGCCTCTGACAGCCGCCATGATCGCAGATGATGGATGAGCCGAGCATGGACGAGCGTTGGAGCACCAGGGAAATGCCAACACTGCAGGATCAGTGCCAGGCGGGCGTGGACCGTGAATGGAGTGCCCAACAAAGGACAGGCCTCAGAGAGCTGCTACAGATGGAGACCAAGTCAGGTGCGGACGTCTGAGGGGGCACCGGGGAAGAAACAACACCTTACAAGCAGCACCAGGCGGGCGTGGACCACGAACAGAGCCCCTGATGCAACACGGGCGTCAGACAGCTGCCACAACTGCAGATGGTGGAGTAGGCGGGCGCAGACGTCTGTCGGAGCACCAGGGAAGTGCCAACACCTTGGGAGCAGCGCCAAGCGGGCATGGACAACGAACGGAACGCCACATGCGGGTCCGGCCCCAGACAACTGCCACGACCACAGATGGTGGGCGAGCCAGGCGCGGACGTCCGTGGGAGCACCAGGGAGGGGTTAAAACCTCAGGAGCAGCACCTGGTGGGGGCGGACCGTGAACGGAATGCCCGACATCGGACAGGCCTCAGAGAGCTGCCACAGGTGTCGCCCAAGTCAGGTGCGGACGTCCGAGGGAACACCGGGGAGGAGACAAGACATTACAAGCAGCACCAGGTGGGTGTGGACAGCAAAGAGGCACCCAGCGTCCTCTGGGCATAAATACTGGACAAGATCCTCCAACACGGCAGTCTCAGGTAGCACCTGAAGAAGGCAACGAGTTACGTGGCTGAAATATTGTGCCAGAGCGACACAAACATCCAGCAGTAGACCCGATTTTTCCACATGTCACCTTCACAGCATGATGAGCTCACAAGAACGTTGCATAAGGTTTTGCCTAATTTCCAATGATTGTCCGTGTAAGAATCAAGGCAAGTATACGTGAAAAAAATGCTTATGCAATTCACTCAATTAAGTGTGAGCTGATAGACAGTATAAAGCTATTACCTATGGGCAGCATATGTAAAATGATTCAGATGTAAGAGGTATTAGTTGAGCAACATTGATGACAAGTTAAAAGGTGATTGCTGAGCCACACATGTGACTGCAGACCAAGAGGACACAGCAGGTGAGGCATTTAGTCAGCTAGTGAGCAGATGTCACCTGGAAACTTCCATGAGGGGAGATGGGAGGAACAAAGGAGACACCTGGTCGCAGCATGCTAATACAACAAGATTCTGGCTATATTTCAAACTAAAAATATATTCACCAAAAACACAAAATTGCCACAACAACTGCAATAAATCAGAAAACAGCATTTAAATTTCAATAAAAAGACAGTTTCTACAAAAAATTCACTATGTTTGAACCACTTACTCTAAATAAGTATTTTTAACAAATGTAACAGTAAATTCCAACACACTGCCAGGGCACACCGTACAGCTGTTAGTAGATGAAATCTGCTGTGAAAAGAATATATGTGACATACGAACAATTTAAACAATCTATTCCTTATAAACAGAATCATAGATTACTACCGCTATGTGCCAGTAATGGAGTTAATGGAGTTCTCCACAAATACATGAAATGGTTAAGTCTTTCATGAATAGTTTATACTAATGTTTAATTATTTTTGTTTTTTTTTTTTTACTTAGGAATTTGCATATTAATGTTTATAGAGAAGACATTTGAACAATGTAATGTGGAATAGGCAAGAAAGAGTAAAGTAGCACTTTTGGCTAGTGATTGCCACTACAGTTTATGCGATGATCAAAATGTTGTAAGAAAATGGAGTACATGATAACACGTAAATGAAATGAAATGGTACTTAAGTATGTGCGTACAGTGTTATATAATGTATGCACTTGTAATATTTAGAACTTGTAAAATGTTTGGATAAATGAATGATGGTCATGCATGCAGAGTTGCAGACAGGCACTTGTAGTTTTCAGCCAAATTCTTCTTCAGAAAAGGAAACACACACACACACACACATTCACACAAGCAAGCACATCTTACACACATGACTGCCACCTCTGGCAGCTTGGAATGGAATGCAAATTGTCATGGAAGCAACAATCTGGAAGGGCGAGGAGGGGGGAGGGGGGAAGGGGGAAGGGGAAGGGAAAGGGATAGCAGAGTATGGGTGGGAGGAGTGAAGAGCTTTGTCTGGTGGAGCATGCAGGGACTAGGAGGTATGGAAAAACTGCTAACGGGCAGCAATGTTGGGAGGCAGGCAGGAGAGGAGAAGGGTGGGGGAGGGGAACCGGGGAGCAGAAAAGAAGAGGAGCAGGGAAGAGGAAAGACAGGCAGGTATGTTGGCAGAGGGTGGCACACAAAGAAGGTGGTGGGCATGAGAAGGGAGGAGCTGAGTGAAAATTTCAATATGGAAACATCCCCCAGGCTGTGGCTAAGCCATGTCTCCGCAATATCCTTTCTTTCAGGAGTGCTAGTTCTGCAAGGTTCGCAGGAGAGCTTCTTAAAGTTTGGAAGGTAGGAGACGAGGTACTGGCAGAAGTAAAGCTGTGAGTACCGGGCGAGAGTCATGCTTCGGTAGCTCAGTTGGTAGAGCACTTGCCCGCGAAAGGCAAAGGTCCTGAGTTCAAGTCTCAGTCGGGCACACAGTTTTAATCTGCCAGGAAGTTTCATATCAGCGCACACTCCGCTGCGGAGTGAAAATCTCATTCTGGAAACATCCCCCAGGCTGTGGCTAAGCCATGTCTCCGCAATATCCTTTCTTTCAGGAGTTCTAGTACTGCAAGGTTCGCAGGAGAGCTTCTGTAAAGTTTGGAAGGTAGGAGACGAGGTACTGGCAGAAGTAAAGCTGTGAGTACTGGGCGTGAGTAGTGCTTTGGTAGCTCAGTTGGTAGAGCACTTGCCCACGAAAGGCAAAGGTCCAGAGTTCGAGTCTTGGTCGGGCACACAGTTTTAATCTGCCAGGAAGTTTCACATCAGCTCACACTCCGCTGCAGAGTGAAAATCTCAATCTGGAATGAAGAATATGCATCATAATGTTTCATAAGCAAGACTGTCATATGCGTACAGGAAGGGGAGAGGTTTACATCATTGTGGATAATTTTGGAGCTGATGACATAAGTTTGGCAAAAGGATTGTTAGTTGGCAATTTAGACTTTCTAGATGACAGTAATCTAGACAGGTTGAGTGTATACATTTGTGATAACAAATCAAAAGTAGAATTACATTATGTGCAAAAGTGGAGCATTTGAAGAGAGCAGAGAAAGTAGCCAGGGAAAAGCTACTCTTAGAAGTCAAGGACCTATTTAATCCTTGTAATCCATTGTTGACAACACCTGTAATGCCACACTGGATTCTGATTGGAGATAAATCACCTATGCATCAGCTCCATAAAGAGTACTAAATCATTTAAAATCAATAATGGAAGAATTATGAACAAGCAGTGGAATGATGACATAATTGAGAAAAGTATCAAAAAAATCATCAGACAATGAAAAGAAATATACAGGGTGATTTTTTCCACTGGGTACAAACTTTAGGGGTTGATCAAAGAGAGGACATGGAACGTAAAAGGTCTAATGAACTTATGCCCAGAAATGCATGGTTTATTCAGTCACATTTTGTACTGAGCCTGTGGTCTAGGCTGGAGTGGCCGTGCGGTTCTAGGCACTACAGTCTGGAGCTGAGTGACCGCTACGGTCGCAGGTTCGAATCCTGCCTCGGGCATGGATGTGTGTGACGTCCTTAGGTTAGTTAGGTTTAATTAGTTCTAAGTTCTAGGTGACTGATGACCACAGGAGTGCTCAGAGCCATTTGAACCATTTGAACCTGTGGTCTAATATGTGCTGTACCATGCAGAAAAATTACTGTATGCCTGATTTCCTCCTAGAGGGTGGTACTGTTCCTCATACTTCATGCCGTAGCACCCTCTCCTGCCATAGTAATTGGTTATGTTGTGTCCAATTCACTTCTTTTGCTGACATTGGATGTGATACAGCAGTGTAGACAATGGTTCCATATTCAAATTGAGAGCTTGTTGACATGGGGTTTACTTACAGAAAGACGAATGACAATAGGCAGTGAAAAGTAAGATTGTATCAGGAGACCCATCCCTGCCAACTATAACCACAGCATTTAATGTTTGCAACAGTGTTTTGCCATTTGTCAGAGACAGGGACATTTCAGGAAGCAGGAAATCATGGCAGATGTACCTGAAATGTTCGGATGCCAGATGTGGAAGAAAATGTGATTAACACCATGGAAGGTGACAGGCCATGTCAGTACCAACAATTGGCCTGCCAGTACATGGTAACCCAGACAACCATGTGGAACATTCTCCATGACAATTGTTACTACCCTATCATTTGCAGCATGTGCAGGGCTTACTAGCCACAGATTTTCCACATTGGGAGCAGTTTTGTCACTGGTTTCTTCACCAGGCAACCATGATTCTTGGACTTATGTCATCCATCCTATTCACAGATGAGGACACCTTTATATGGAGCATTATCTTCAGCTTTCATAAGTATGCAGAACTCAGCGGTATGGTGACAGCAAATGATCAGCATCGGCACAAATGGAACCTATGGGCCGGGATAATTGGCAACTGTATTTTGGGACCAGTCTTCCTTCCACATCACCTAACAGGCAGAAATGATCAGCACTTCTTGCTGGTGACTTTGCCTCCCTTGCTGGAAGAACCGCCGTTTATGATTCACAGGGTTATGTGGCCGCCACATGATGGTGCTCCAGCCCACTTCACCATTAATGTCCAGATGCATCTCAGTTGTCTTTGCTGGTCAATGGATTGCATGGGGGAGTCCATTTGCATAGCCTGCTCATTCACTGGATCTCAACCCTTGCAATTTCTGGTGATGGGGCCACCTCAAAAGTATCATGTATGCAGAGGCTCAGTCGAGATGTGGAGATTCTGGTGCAGGATAACCATACTGCCTTTGACACTGTTTGGATGCAGCCTGGCTGATGTGAAGGTGTGAGACAGAACATGCTACACATGTACATGCATGTGTTGAGACACATAGAAACTTTTCTCAACACATACTGTACCTGTGGCTGCATGGTACAGAATTTATTAGACTGCAGTCTCTGTAATAAAGTATTTCTGGATGTAATTTCATTAGACCTTTTTTGTTCTGTGTACCCTCAATGATCAATCCCTAGAGTTTGTACATAGTGGAAAAAATCACCCTGTATTTATTCATGTGTTACATATTTCATTCACTGTCTTTTACATTATGCAGCCTAGTTGACCTTTTGTTTCTTGTATAAGGACAAAATACAACAGTGTACAACTTAACCCCTGTGTAGACAAGCTATCCAACTGTTTAAGATTGTGCACTCACTGTCTGTTGGATGGGTAGCAGCAGAAAGATACCCTATGCTCCCAGGTACATCACAATTGCATAGGCTCACCTTAGAGAGAGCATTTGATGTAGCAGTGGGCTACAGTATAGGTGATTCCATATTGTTTATGCTGATATTGTGCCGCCATGTTACATTTCCCAATTTTTGCTTCACAAAATTGGGTTACCATGTGAGTTTCACAGCATTGCTGTATTCATGTGACTGCCAGTCCATGCTGCAGTCATAGCAGGCTGCCACTGACTATACTACTGCCTGACAAGAGCCACTATTTTTCTTTGCTGTGCTGCTGAATTCATGAGTCCAAGCCAAGCCACAACACTATCACCACTGCCGCTGCCATCATGATCACTGCCATGCCACTATTGCCTGACTGTGTTTCAACCTTTGTGCCAACCCACCTTGACATCTTCCCATGTCACAGAAACCTCACTGATCCATGTTGCCACCTGTACCATTTCATCTCCATGCTGGTGATGCTGCTGCTGTTGCAGCACCTCCATGCCACAGCACCCTGCACTGCGATCTCCATGTTGTTGCCCATATCACCCTACATGAAGCCAGTGCTGAGTCACAGCATTTCTGCACATTGCCAGTGTAACCTAGTCAAAGAAGGGAATCACTGATAGATTCCAATGATGCATCCTTTTACCGACCTCGCAATTCAGATGATACTGTTGCTGAAAGGTTCGAAGAAAACTTGAGTTTGATTTCAAACACGTATCTGACTCACACGATTATAGTTGGTGGTGACTTTAATTTACCCTTGAAATTTTGGCGAAAATACATGTTTAATTCCGGAGGTACACATAAAATATCATCTCAAATTGTGCTAAATGCATTCTCTGAAAATTGTTTCAAGCAGTTAGTTCATGTGCCCCTGCGAATAGTTGTGAAAACACACTTGACCTCTTAGCAACAAATAATCCTGAGTTAATAACGAGCATCAAAATGGATACAGGGATTAGTGAGACTGAACATTGTAGCCCCCAAATCCTCCAAAAATAAACAAAAAATATACATATTCAGAAAAGCATATAAAAATTCACTTGATGCCTTACTGAGAGACAATCTCCACTTCTTCCAAATTAATAATGTAAGTGTAGACAAGATGTGGCTCAAATTCAGAGAAATAGTATTGGCAGTAATTGAGAGATTTATACCAAATAAATTAACAAATGATGGAGCTGATCCTCCTTAGTACACAAAACGGGTTAGAACACTGTTGCAGAAACAACGAAACAAACATGCCAAATTTAAACAGATGAAAAATCCCCAAGATTGGTGATCTTTTGCAGAAGCTCAGACTTTAGCACAGACTTCAATACAAGATGTTTATAACAGTTTCCACAATGAAACTTTGTCTCAAAGCCTGGCAGAAAATCCAAAGAGATTCTGGCTGTAGGTGAAGTACGTTAGCAGCAAGAAACAATCAATGCCTTCTCTGCATGATAGCAATGGAGATACTATCAAAGAGTGCTGCCAAATCAGAGTTACTAAACACAGCCTTCCAAAATGCCTTCACAGAAGAAGATGAAGTAAATATTCCAGAATTCAAATCAACAACAGCTGCCAACATGAGTAACGTAGAAGTAAATATCCTCAGACTAGTGAAGCAAGTTAAATCACTTAATAAAAGCAAGTCTTCTAGTCCAGACTGTATACCAATTAGGTTTCCTGCATAGTATGCTGATTTATTAGCTTCATACTTGACAATCATATACAACTGTTCACTCGACGAAAGATCCGTACCCAAAGACTGGAAAGTTGCACAGGTCACACCAATATTCAAGAAAGGTAGTAGGAGTAATCCACTAGATTACAGGTCCATATCATTAACGTCAATATGCAGCAGGATTCTCGAAGTTTATGAAGCATGCCACTCCTGTATTTTAAACTTGCACAAATCATTTCAAACATTGCACTAAGTTAGGTAAATGGATAAGCTCAAAATGAAATGCTGTTATCCAATAACCTTTGTTCCATCGTGTCTTGATAATGGATAAAACTTAAATAAACGTAGCATGTAATATTCAGTCTGAACTGAATATGTGGAAACAGTTTAAAGTGAGTCAAACCAATAAAACTGAAAATTTGTCTTCAAATATACGGCTTCATCTCAATTCTACATGCAAGAAACACAATATCTAAGAATATATAATAGTAAACATATATAACATCATACAGTTGAGGAGCATACATTTAATAGCTAACAATGATTTTCTGTGGAGATAAAATTTCAGGGAGAGAGCTTATTCCCGGGGGGATGACATCATATATCATGTTACTTTACTTGACACAATGCATTACATTACATGACATAGGTATTAATAATAAAGAAGTAAAAAATGACAAATATGTCAAGGTCTTTTGAGTTAAATGTCTTCGAAGCTACCAGAAAAGTCAAAAAGCTAGTTTCTTTCTTTCACATTCCTAACTCTGCTCCTGACATATTTTTCTGTTTTGTGCTACCATAGAAGCATTTTTCATTCTGAATGAAAATTTCAGAGACTTTACAGGTCTCACACAGGTATGATTTTATGTATATAGATAGAAGTGGCGGGAGAAAATTCCTACCAAAGCCATGAAATAAACCTTTGTCTCCTGCTTACTAGGCAGGTGCATTAGCCTCTAGGCCACCTTGGCACAGCCATTCACACAACTGCACAGATTACCCTGGCCTGCCTCCCTCCTCAAACCAAATTCTCACTGTCACCCCAGTCTGCTTTAAATTCCCAGCCTTGGCACAAATTTTCATCACCGCTTCAGTCTGTTGTTGTTATTGTGGTCTTCAGTCCTGAGACTGGTTTGATGCAGCTCTCCATGCTACACTATCCTGTGCAAGCTTCTTCATCTCCCAGTACCTACTGCAACCTACATCCTTCCGAATCTGCTTAGTGTATTCATCTCTTGGTCTCCCTCTACGATTTTTACCCTCCACGGTGCCCTCGATGCCTCAAAACATGTCCTACCAACCGATCCCTTCTTCTAGTCAACTTGTGCCACAAACTTCTCTTCTCCCCAATCCTATTCAATACCTCCTCATTAGTTACGTGATCCACCCACTTTATCTTCAGCATTCTTCTGTAGCACCACATTTTGAAAACTTCTATTCTCTTCTTGTCCAAACTAGTTATCGTCCATGTTTCACTTCCACACATGGCTACACTCCATACAAATACTTTCAGAAACGACTTCCTGACACTTAAATCTATACTCGATGTTAACAAATTTCTCTTCTTGAGAAATGCTTTCCTTGCCATTGCCAGTCTACATTGTGTATCCTCTCTACTTCGACCATCATCGGTTATTTTACTCCCTAAATAGCAAAACTCCTTTACTACTTTAAGTGTCTCATTTCCTAATCTAATGCCCTCAGCATCACCCGACTTAATTTGACTACATTCCATTATCCTCGTTTTGCTTTTGTTGATGTTCATCTTATATCCTCCTTTCAAGACACTGTCCATTCCGTTCAACTGCTCTTCCAAGTCCTTTGCTGTCTCTGACAGAATTACAATGTCATCGGCGAACCTCAAAGTTTTTACTTCTTCTCCATGAATTTTAATACCTACTCCAAATTTTTCTTTTGTTTCCTTTACTGCTTGCTCAATATACAGATTGAATAACATCGGGGAAAGGCTACAACCCTGTCTCACTCCTTTCCCAACCACTGCTTCCCTTTCATGCCCCTCGACTCTTATAACTGCCATCTGGTTTCTGTACAAATTGTAAATAGCCTTTCGCTCCCTGTATTTTACCCCTGCCACCTTCAGAATTTGAAAGAGAGTATTCCAGTTAACATTGTCAAAAGCTTTCTCTAAGTCTACAAATGCTAGAAACATAGGTTTGCCTTTTCTTAATCTTTCTTCTAAGATAAGTCGTAAGGTCAGTATTGCCTCACGTGTTCCAACATTTCTACGGAATCCAAACTGATCTTCCCCGAGGTCGGCTTCTACCAGTTTTTCCATTCGTCTGTAAAGAATTCGCGTTAGTATTTTGCAGCTGTGACTTATTAAACTGATAGTTCGGTAATTTTCACATCTGTCAACACCTGCTTTCTTTGGGATTGGAATTATTATATTCTTCTTGAAGTCTGAGGGTATTTCGCCTGTCTCATACATTGTGCTCACCAGATGGTAGAGTTTTGTCATGACTGGCTCTCCCGAGGCCATCAGTAGTTCTAATGGAATGTTGTCTACTCCCGGGGCCTTGTTTCAACTCAGGTCTTTCAGTGCTCTGTCAAACTCTTCATGCAGTATCTTATCTCCCATTTCGTCTTCATCTAAATCCTCTTCTATTTCCAGAATATTGTCCTCAAGTACATCGCCCTTGTATAAACCCTCTATATACTCCTTCCACCTTTCTACCTTCCCTTCTTTGCTTAGAACTGGGTTGCCATCTGAGCTCTTGATATTCATACAAGTGGTTCTCTTCTCTCCAAAGGTCTCTTTAATTTTCCTGTAGGCAGTACCTATCTTACCCCTAGTGAGACAAGCCTCTACATCCTTACATTTATCCTCTAGCCATCCCTGCTTAGCCATTTTGCACTTCCTGTCGATCTCATTTTTGAGACGTTTGTATTCATTTTTGCCTGCTTCATTTACTGCATTTTTATATTTTCTCCTTTCATTAATTAAATTCAATATTTCTTCTGTTACCCAAGGATTTCTACTAGCACTTGTCTTTTTGCCTACTTGATCCTCTGCTGCCTTCACTACTTCATCCCTCAGGGCTACCCATTTGTCTTCTACTGTATTTCTTTCCCCCATTCCTGTCAATTGTTCCCTTATGCTGTCCCTGAAACTCTGTACAACCTCTGGTTTAGTCAGTTTATCCAGGTCCCATCTCCTTAAATTCCCACCTTTTTGCAGTTTCTTCAGTTTCAATCTGCAGTTCATAACCAATAGATTGTGGTCAGAATCCACATCTGCCCCAGGAAATGTCTTACAGTTTAAAACCTGGTTCCTAAACCTCTGTCTTACCATTATATAATCTATCTGATACCTTTTAGTATCTCCAGGATTCTTCCAGGTATACAACCTTCTTTTATGATTCTTGAACCAAGTGTTAGCTATGATTAAGTTATGCTCGTTGCAAAATTATACAAGGTGGCTTCCTCTCTCATTCCTTCCCCCCAATCCATGTTCACCTACTATGTTTCCTTCTCTGCCTTTTCCTACTGACGAATTCCAGTCACCCATGACTATTAAATTTTTGTCTCCCTTCACTACGTGCTTCAGTCTATAGACCAGTAAAGTCTCTGACATTGTGACATTTCATTAGTTTAAGTACCTGCACCTGGGTTTCAGGCTGGATCCCCCATTTATGTTCAATGCTGAGGCGCTATTCCAGAACATGGAGAGCCTTGGCAATTCTGTTCATGTGTAAGGGGGAATTTAAAGTAGACTGGAGTGGCAGTGAAAATTTGGATTGAGGGGGGAGGCATGCTATAATCCATGCAGTCACGTGGACCTCTGTGCCGAGTTGGCTTAGTGGCCAATGCACATACCTGGTAAGCAGAAGACATGGGTTTGATTTCTTGCCTTAGTACAAATTTTCGCTCACCACTTCGGTCTACATACATAACTTTTTCCATTCTGATCAAAACTTGTCCCATGCAGGTAGACAACAAAAGTTATTGACCAACATTTACTGTAACTACAGAAAAAGACACTAATTGTCCAAAAGCACTGAATAATGACTTAGTATAGGGATCTTCAACACAGTCCAGAAAATATGTGAATGATTGAGCAATAGCTATCCAACACATAACCTTCAAAACAGTAGAATAAATCTTAACTTCTGATTTTGACATCTTATGTCAATATTAGTGTAAATGCAGGGTACAGTCAAATACAAATAAAACAGAAGTTGCATATTTTCATCTGTCCAGCAGATTGGTACACAGAGCCCTTGATGACTATTTTGAGGGAGAACAACTTCTTCATAACATACAACCACAGTCCACTGGGATCACTTAGGAGAGAGGATACTTCCTTTTAAGGAGCATTTGACATGACTATCTGCTAAGCTAAAAAGTAAAACAACATTCTCCATAAACTCTGTGGCAATATTTACATGCATGGCTGAAAGAACAGACTCTGTTGCTGACACACAGCTGTATGAAAGACTTTGAAATTAAGCCATAATTGCTAAGGTGACCACTCATGATAAGCATGAAATGTGGATTCAAGTCCTTGGTCTGGCACAAATTTTCAAGTCCCTTTTGTGTGAGAGGTCTATATCTAACATAGCTGATGTCAAGGAATTTGCAATATGTGGCACTAGTTGGGGTTTGTTAGCAGAAACTCTTCGAGTGCAGGCACCCAGCTTGGTATACTCAACAGCAGAGTACTTCATACCTGTCCAGTATAATAGTCCATAAGTGAAAAAGATGACTGTACAACTTAACAAAGGCATGTGCAAAGTTCCTCCCACATGTTGGTTACCTATCTTGAGCCTTATTTCAGCTGCTGATTTCAGACGGAGGAGCATGCTGCTGTGTGAACACCACAAGTCTGCTGATAACATGACCTTTCGATACTGAATAATGTATTCCCTGCAAAGTGAGGGCTCTTATGGAAATTGAATTCGATGACACTGATGAATGGAAACATTCCTGAGAATGAAACTTTCGACTGTGGTGCAGAATGATGAACAGCTGCTGATGTTGTATCAACATGTCTGGCACGTACCTATAAGGGTCTTTTCGAATATTTCCTCTTGCAGTGACTGGTGTCATGAAAGACCTCAATATCAATCAATAGTTATTGTCTCTCTCTCACATCTGGTGTCTTTCAAATATGGTATATACCTATGCACCAATGTGGCTTATATTTTTACTGGTAGCAGTCTGCACCGTTGTTCAATGGAGTCTATTTTATGGTGTGCAGAGCAGCAGTTTACATTTCAACATTGAATGAAAATTTTCAAACATGAACATGATGTATTAATCTGTGACTTCAATTTACTTGGAAATAAGAATATACGGAATTGAGATTTGTGTTCACTAATTCCAGTATTCCTTGTGAAATAAAGAGGTTCATGGAAACTACAAAATGATAACAACCTCACAGAGCATTCTGACTCCCACAAGGTGTGTGTATAGAGGCACGAAAAAGTTATTAAAAGTCCAACAATATTATGAAAAGGAAAGCTGCTGAGTCGCAGATAGCCACAACAAAAAGAATGTCACAAATAAAGCTTTTGGCCAGTAACGCCTTCGTCAACAATAAGCAACAGACATTCTCTATCTCTCTCTCTCTCTCCCTCTCAAATGCATCTCACACACATGACTGCAGTCTCAGCCAACTGAAACCACACTGTGAGCAGAAGCATCAGTGCATGATGGTGGTGGCGATTGGGTGGGGGTAAGGGGTAAGGAGAAGTTGGGGTGGGGAGCGAGAGGGATAGTGTGGTAGGGGCAGCGGGCAGTGAAGAGCTGCAAGTTAGATGGCGAGCAGTGGAGAGGTGCTGGGGAGGGGGGGAAGTAAGAAGATTGGGTGTGATGGCGGAATGACAGCTATGTAGTGCTGGAATGGGAACATGGAAGGGGCTGGATGGGTGAGCACAGTGACTAACAAAGTTTGAGGCCAGGAGATTACAGGAACATAGGATGTATTGCAGGGAAAGTTACAACATGCGCAATTCAGAAAAGATGGTGTTGGTGGGAAGGGTCTTTCCAGTCTCCCACCACTACCTCCCAAAGGCCCACCATAATGAAAGATATCAGCTCTCTTCAAGGCCATCCTTCTCACTATAGCCTTCACAATACATCTAAAATTAATGTTCCTTAAAAATTAAGCATTAAAATATGGTCTCAAATGTACACAGAGACATGTCCAGAGTTTCTCATTTCTTATGAGTTTTGTCAGAACATGTTTCATATATAGTTTAATATTGCCTTTGGGTACTCCAGGTCTGATATTTCCTCTGTGTGCAATGAATTCAAAGGAAACTTAATGATACCAGAAGTGCAAAATAAATGGATAAAGAAATTAAGTGATTAAAAACGCATTAATTTATTGCTTAAGAAGAAGTTGAACTCTTCTATCAACGAAGATATGGGACCAAAATTAAAGCTAAGTGAAATCATGATCATCTAGCAATATGCATAGTGTTCATGAAAAGCCTTCCAGTGCATAATGATGTATACTACAAGGCAGCTGTCTTGTGGTGTGTTTAATGTGCATGTTCTCTCTTCTGGAGACGTATACTTTAATACCTATGACAAGACCGTCGACAAAAAGAGAGCTGATGAAGTTACATCAATATTTTTAGGTTTTTGCTTTTATCATTTGGACTCCTCAGTTTGACATTTGCACATTTTTTGTGATTCTTGCCCAAGTAAGAATTATTCAGCTTATCCATGCTACAACTCATAAAATCAGTTGATCTGAATCAATCAACATAACATTTCCCATTAGAGGGTGGAATGTGACAAAGATATAGGTTTAGTAAATCAAAAAGTCCACAATGAAACAATCAGGAAATGGAATGAGCACATCAAAAGATTCCATGTGAACCTAGTCTCTTCAGTATCACTGAGTACTCCCAAGATAAATTCAAATTGTTGTCTTCATTTATCAGAAAAGAATGCAGAAAGACACATCCAATGAAGATAAGACAAATACAAGAAATGGCAGTTGACAGAACTTCTAGAACCATCAACAATCACACAAACTACAATAGCTTCTCGGAGTCTCATTGTTACTGTTGACAAAAGTGCCAAGCATGGACTGAAACACAATGGAAACCTTCATATTGAAGTTTAATACTACTCACCAAGGCAAGACACAATGACCTACAATCCCTCAAGAAAACTCTCATATAAAGATGTGAAACAAATACTAACAAATAGATAGAGGGGTTGGCCAGTACTTACCTCAGCTCAGTACAGTCGATAAATACACAAAACAGAACAGAAAATTTACGTTCCTAGCTTTGTTCTTTTGTCAGGGAGGAGAGAGGGGAAAGAAAGGGAAGAAGGGAAAGTAGATTCAGTTACTCACAACCCAGGTTATGAAGCAACAGGGAAAGGTAAACACGGAGAGTAGCAAGGATGGAGGCATGGTTGTCAGAGGGAAGCCAGAGATATTCTACTGTAAGTGCAGTGCCAGCTTCAAACCAAAGAGGATGCATACAGAAGTAAAGAGGTATATAGTATAAAGATAAACACAATTATGTAGGATGAAAAGATGCATGAATGGCTAAAGAGGAAAGAGAAAGAGGAGATGACTGAAGAGTAAATGGGATTGAGGTTGGTTAACGTAGGTTCAGTCCAGGGGGATGGTGGGATGAAAGGATGTGTTGGAGTGCAAGTTCCCATCTCCGCAGTTCCGAGGGACTGGTGTTGGGTGGGAGAAGCCAAATGGCATGTACGGTGTAGCAGGTTCCTTGGTCCCTGGAATTATGCTGGAGGGCATGCTCTGCTACTGGGTATTGGACATCTCCTAGGCGGACAGTTCGTCTGTGTCCGTTCATGTGCTCAGCCAGTTTAGTTGTCGTCATACTGATGTAAAAGGCTGTGCAGTGCAGGCATGTCAGCTGATAAATAACATGTGTTGTTTCACATGTGGCCCTGCCCTGAATTGTGTATGTTTTACCAGTAGCGGGGCTGGAGTAGGTGGTTGTGGGGGGATGCATGGGGCAAGTTTTTCAGTGGGGTCGGTTACAGGGGTAGGAACTGCTGGATAGAGAAGGCAGTCTGGGAATATTGTAGGGTTTGACAAGGATGTTACAGAGGTTAGGGGGGCAACGAAAGGCAACTCTGGGTGGTGTGGGGAGAATTTTGTCAAAGGATGATCTCACTTCAGGGCTTGACTTGAGAAAGTCATATTCCTGGCAGAGTAATGGGGGATGCTTCTGTGTGGTCTGGGGGTAGGAACATTGTTGTTGGACAGGGAGGAATGTACTGCTCAGGAGATCTGTTTGTGGACAAGGTCTGCAGGATAGTTGCGGGAGAGGAAAGCACTGGTCAGGTTATTGGTGTAATTGTTGAGGGATTCATCACTGGAGCAGATACATTTGCCACAAATACCTAGGCTGTAGGGAAGGGAGCGTTTGATGTGGAATGGATGGCAGCTATCAAAGCGAAGGTACTGTTGTTTGTTTGTGGATTTGATATAGACAGAGGTGTGGATGCGAGCTTCAACAAGATGAAGGTCAACATCCAGGAAGGTGGCTTGGGTTTTGGAGAAGGACCAGGTGAAATTCAAATTCAAAAAGGAGTCGAGGTTATGGAGGAAATTAAGGAGTGTTTCTTCACCATGAGTCCAGACCACAAATATGTCATCTATAAACCTATACCAGGCCAAGAGAAGCAGCTGTTGGGTCTTCAGGAAAGCCTCCTCCATGCGGCTCATGAAGAGGTTGGCTTAGGACAGAGTCATCCTGGTTCCCATGGCCATTCCCCTGATTTGTTTGTAGGTCTGGCCTTCAAAAGTGAAGTAATTATGGGTGAGGATGAAGTTGGTATGTGTGATAAGGAATGAGGTTTTTGGAAGATCTTCAGGTGGGCATTGGGAGAGGTAGTGTTCAAGGGCAGAGAGACCATGGGTATGTTGACTGTTTGTGTAAAGGGATGTAGCATCTATGGTGACAAGAAAGGTTTCAGGTGGGAGAGGAGTGGGGATGGATTTGAGGCGTTCTAGGAAGTGGTTTGTGTCTTTGATGTAGGATGGGAGACTGCGGGTGATAGGTTGGAGGTGTTGGTCTACCAAAGCTGAGATACGTTCTGTTGGTGCTTTGAAGCCTGCTACAATGGGACAGCCAGGATGGTTCTCTTTGTGGATTTTGGGTAATAGGTAGAAGGTAGGGATACATGGCTCAGGTGGAGTGAGTAGGTCTATGGAAGCCGCTGTGAGACCTTGTGAGGGACCCTGGATTTTTATGATTTTCTGCAGCTCAGTCTGGATGGAGGGAATGGGATCCTGGGTAACAGCTTTGTAGGTTGAGGTGTCGGAGAGTTGATGCAGTTCTTCTGCCACATACTCCACATGGTCAAGCACCACAGTTGTGGAGCCTTTATTCGCCAGGAGAATGACAATAGAGCGGTCTGTTTTCAGCTCCTTAATGGCACGGGATTCAGCTGGGGTGATGTTGGGGGTTGACAGGATGTTCTTCAAGAAGCAACAGAGATGAAAGGAGCAATACACAGCAAAGCTGTGGAGCATTTGTAATCTAGTTTGGGAAAGATTTCTACAGTGGTTGAAAACACTGAGGACAGGTCAGTAGTAAAACAGGAGGTGAATACAGTTATTTAAAAGTATCAATACCTTCAGTTCCAAAATCAATCAGCTAAAAATCTGTGTTTGAACATAATTAGGAAAATGGATCAGTAAAAAGCTGACACAGTTAGTATTAATGATAGTATGAGTTCTAATGTGGATTAGCTGAAAATTAATTGGAGTGTTCGTATCGACAGACCTAAAGGATGAAATAATTTCCCTGAAAGGAAGTCTTGAAAGTAAACTGTAAGAAAATATATTTAAAATCTAAAATAGTATCTGTTTATAAAAAGTATAACGTTAAAATTCAAGAAATGAGTAAACAGTGTAAAAAAGGTGAGGATACTGTTAATTCTTGCCAGGAAAATTGATATGAGGGGTGAGGAGTACAGAAATTGAGGTAAATTTGGAGAGCCTTATTAAGCATACTCATACAAAATAAAACTAGCAGAAATAAAATGTTGACATGTAGTGACAGACGATTTGGAAAGTTTCTAAGCAATGAGAATGAAACTTACTTTAAGGAACAAGAAAAGAAGATAATATTGAGTTCCTAATGTGTCTTCTGGATGTCATAATGTTCCTGACTAAGCTGCCGTTTAATAATTGAAAGCAATTTATTAATTTGAAGCCACACGGGACTGTGTGTCCCACTGATTACATAGTTTAATATTCTGCCAGGCAGGGATGGAACAAGAAAAAATATCATTCACATGGGGATTTCTTGTAGGAGATGCCTGTCAATAGGTGTCTGAAATAGCTGACTCTTGTTCCACATGAGGTGAAGTTAAGCAGTCAGTTTTTCATGTAGTTTGATCTAAAGATGATCATCAGCAAACTGTTAGTGAATTTTGAGGCAGGAAAAGAGGTGACACTAGGAAAGGATCTATTAAAGCATTTTTCCAGTTCTAAGTAAACAAAGTCAAGTATTTAGACCAGGGCTACCCAACCTTTTCAACTGGCGGACTCCTTCTTCAGTCGAAAATCCATGGCGGACCCCTAGTCAGTCAAGAGCACAGTAACTTTAAATTTCAGAGTGAAAACCATGGGAACTGAAATCTTCTTAATTCAAGTGCCTTGTTCTCAATGACCCCCACCCCCCCCCGCCAAAGTATCAATAGTCTTTGGTTTAGAGATGAACGAAAACAACTTGAAATTAATGGTCCCATTTGAATTCCCACTATATTCAGACACTTACTACTGGGTTTACTCCCTTTGTTCAACATACTATAGCCTGATTAAAATTACTTGGTAATTGACATTTCACACGTTGGAGCTGCCTTCCTCCAAGAGCAATCAACATCATGTCCAAACTGTTTGCTGTTGACAAGCTGCCATTGTGGTCTGTTCACTTCCACTATTTGGATACTGTTGTGTAAGGAACATGCATATTTCGTAACAGTTGTGTGTGTGTGTGTGTGTGTGTGTGTGTGTGTGTGTGTGAGTGGTTTTTTGTGAAATCTGAAGAAAAATGTTCAGATGTATGTAAAGGTCATCAGTCCCTACAGTCCCTAGTTTTACACACTTTTAACCTAAATTTAACTTCTGCTAAGGACGACACACACACACACACACACACACACACACACACACACACACACACACATGCCTGAGGGAGGACTCAAACCTCCGGTGGGAGCGGCTGCGCAATCCACGATGACACGGCGCCTCAGACTGCGTGGCCATTCCACACGGCTGTGGAGAAAAGAGGCAGACCCATGATTCGGGATATGAACACATCACGAAAGAAAAGACACCAAGGAATTGCCTTTAAAGGACTATTGTGACATCTGTTGTGCAATGTATGGGAATATATTCACCCAGTTTACATGCGTTTCCAAAACCGGATTTCGTAAGCCGATGTCCCAGTTCCGCTTTTGGTTGGTCAGGTAAACACTTCAAAATCGATTCTGGAAATTTGCTTTTATAAAGCTGTTTTCCAGTTCCACAATCGATTTTCTTGCCCATGTAAACAGCTCATAAAGTCTAGCTATTTTTATGTCTTTGCATATCTACTGAACGGCATCTGTCAGTCCATAGCCGGCAGCTCCAGGCGGTGTTGCAACAGTGTACTGTCAGTTGGTAGCTGGCAACTGGCAGGCAGCGTGGCAACAGTTTAGCCACAGCTGACAACTTCAACTACTACTTGGACACTGTATCAAGGCAGTCAGCCTCGAATGTAAACAAATTAGGAAAACAAACAAACAGACTCTCTTAGTTCTATATAAGAAGACAAAGCATTTCACAGAATGTAAGACTTTTTTTCTCAAAGGAAACAATTCTGGCAGAGGAGGTTTACCTTTTACAAGGTGGCACGCGAAAAGTCCTCATTTGTTTATGCTCGCAGCCAGTTGCCACAATATAGTGTCAGAGTAATAGCAAGTAATTGTAATTGAAGTATAGGCAGGCCATATTTTTAACTGAGAGGACGGAACATATTATAAAGAAAATAAATTAGCTTTAGAGATCATTTTAATTATTGTAACAAAAATATCAATGCCAACAGAATGCAATTAATAATTATTTTGTAAATGATAGAAGACAGAAACAAAATTCCTACAGAGTTATAGTTCAGGTACGTTCACAGAGCATCTATGAAGAAAAATTGCTTTCTTCTTTACTAAAGATGAGTCTGTAGGAATAATAATGGAGTCCTAATGTGATAGTTGAAAAGTTGGGTTCAATTCTTGACAACTGGAGATGGGTGTCTGGTTCCGCATCTAGACAGCTTTGGTACTTACTTTTGTGGGCAGCTTAGATCGAGAATCCAGATTCACACATGTATGTTGTGGCAAACGGAAGAAGTGCACGTTTTGCCATTTCAACAAGGGGGTAGTATTTCTTGTTATCCAAACGGATCCAAAAGTGGGAGTGACTGTCAATGTCAAAACTTGATTTCAAGGTAGGGTCTGTGGCAATTTCTATCAACAGCTCGTATTCATTTGATGATAGAATGTTCAGCTTTTTGGATACAGTGAATGGGTTGACCATCCATTCATATTTCTGCAGCTTCTCATCTTCAGCTGTTAGGAAATAATGCTCCAACAATGACATCAAGCTTCGGAGATGTTCCAGGATTTGATGAAACAAATTCTTTCCAAGCGCCAATGTTTTGTTTTTCAAAAACTCTTTGAGAATAGGAAAACACTAGACCTCTCCCTCCTCGACACTCTCTGCCCAAAAATTGATTTTCCTCTTGAATGCTCGAACTTTGTCGATAGCAGTGTCCTTTGTTTCACTTTGCGCTTGGAGTGAAATATTCATTTCGTTCATTTGGGAGAAAATATCTGACAAATAGGCAAGTATAAACTGCCAATTCTCATCATTAATAAGGTCTGCTAATTTGGTGTTATGCTCCAAAAGGAAAGCTAAGACTTCGAATCTTAATTCATACAACCAAGAAAGTTCGTTCCCACATGAAAGTCACCTCACTTCTATGTGGAGAAGCAGAGAACGATGAAGGCTTCCCATATCTTCACACAGTATTGTGTAAAGTCTTGACTTCAACGGCCTTGATTTTATGTATTTAATGATTTGAATGGATTCGTCTAAAACTTTCTTGAATGAAACAGGCATTTGTTTCATAGCAAAAGCATATCTGTGGAGAGCACAACGACTACTGCTGCAATTCTTGGCGTTTTCTTTTATTTTCGTTATTGCTCCAACTGTAGGACCTGTCATAGCTTTTGCACCATCTGTGCACACATCTATGCAATTACACCATTAAACTCCATTAGTCCTTAAAAAATCTTCCAATAGACAGAATATTTCAGCACCTGTTGTGTTGGCAGGTAGTGGTCTGCACAATGAGAGGTCCTCCTCAAAACACTGAGAATATTCATAACGGGCAAAAGCCAATAAAATTGCTAATCCTGCAACATCAGTGGATTCATCTATCTGCAGAGAAAATGAATTGTGTTGGATGCGAGAAACAAGAGTGTCTTTCACATCATTTGACATGTCAACAATGCGTCTCTTGACAGTATTGTTTGATAATGGCACTGAAGATACAAGCTTTACTGCCTTTTCGTCTAGCATGCAAGAAACAATATCATTAACACACGCCTTTATGAGATTTTCTGCAATGGTCTGAGCTTTGCCTGTTTTTGACACTCAATAATTAACCAAGAAAGAAGCTTTTAATGAATTTTCATTAATTGTTTTTGTGTGAGTTTTCATGCAATGCTGAGAAGCAGCTAGTTCAGCACTCTTCCTTTTGAAAAAATCGATGTCTTTAGCCTGGAAATCCGGGTAAGTACCTTCAAAATTATGGCACAATTTAACTGGAACTATTGAAATGTTCAGAAGGACTCGCACACAAATTACACACTGAGCTTTACCCTCCTTTGTCTCCATAAACCCCATTTCTGATTAGCTTTCGTTGTTCTTATGCTTCTTGGTTATTCCACTTCCACAGGATATTGCAACCAGTGGAGTACTTGCAGCGTTTTCACATGATAAATCTGGCTGTGGAGCTTCTTGTGACTGTTCTTCCTTTGGTAGCCCTCCCTCCTCATTCATTTCAACTGGAAACTTCCCTTGTTGTGAAGGCGATGGAGAAACTGCATCCTTTTTCAGTGATCCTGACTTCAGCCACCAATCCATGTTAGAAGTAATAAACTGGTCAAAAATCGACTTATGAAATAGGTAGTGCACTGACAAAGCAAGTTTAACATTTAATGATGCCTGGGTCCGCATACGTGCCAGCGAGCACTATGATTGGTCGAGAAAGCTTGCTCTGCTCATGCCTAAAAGGTTTCAGAGAATCTAGCACCGTGAGCCGGCGCACAAACCACCCCCGTATCATTACAAAACAGTCAATCAGAGAAGCCACATTCTCCGTCACTAAACTGTGTATGTGGTCTCACTTAGGAACCGCAAAGGCTGCTTGGGAATATGACCTGAAATGAAAGTACACATGTTTTCCACATGGAAAAAAAAGTGATGAATTTGATTTTCACATTTTTATTCAATAAGCTTACTCATTATTTTACACAATTTGGTGAAAGGTGGCCGCAGACCCCCTAGAAAGAGCAAGTGGACCCCTAAGGGGTCTGCGGACCACACGTTGGGAAGCCCTGATTTAGACAATCCATTGAATGTAGATCAATTACATTGTGGGATAGAAACCTAACTGCACGGTAAGATTAATCAGCTGTTGTTTCATGATTGTAGGAATAATAGAACTGAATTTTTAAACTATATGCCAAAATCTTTGTAAACGTATTGATAACAGCAGCAATCACAATTAAGTGGTAATAAAATTTTATACAGAATAGTCTTAATTGCATAAAAGCACTTTTATTTTTAACTGCTGAGCAGTTTTTGATGTGAACTGGATCCTCCTTAAACCATACTCTGTAAATTAGAGTGCAACAGAATAGAGAGAAACACATACTGTAATAAACATTAAGTTGAACATAAATTATACTATGTCATATCCAACGATGACATTTGAAGATGATGATACAGAGCAGGAACTGTGGATACCACCTACTGATTTCAGCTGCTTGTTCGTGGTTTCATGATATTAAGTAGCAGAAGCCCCTCCCTCTTGTTTTCACCATACATCATCTTTAGCCAATAGGATACAGTGTATGTGATACGTGTCATACAGCATGGATATAAACCTTAATAATATTTATTACATTATATGTTTCCATCCATTCTTTTGTGTCCTGAATTACAGAGTATGGTCTGCAGATGATACACATTAGATCAAAACTGGTCACCATTTATGAATAATAGTGTTTTTATGGGATTAAGGCTGTTATATATAATATTTTATCACTAGATGTCAAAAATGGGAAAAGTTACAGTGACTGACAGCCATGAAGTAGAAAGAAATTTTGAGCACACCTATAATAATTGTAACAATCTCAGTGGAAAGTGGAAAAATAATGGTTTTAGAAATCAGGAGAGAATAGAGTGGGGCCAGTCAAAGAGAAAGAGTAAAAGAAAACAATAGCAACTACCATCAGATCCAGGCAGTTGCTTTAATTAAGGCTCACACTATACCACATGTGAATAAAGAGCTATCTATGAATAATGCAGAATTACCAGTTGTACCTATTATAGGCGGTAAAGAACTGGGAAAGGTAGTAAATATAAACTAAAAATGAAGAGTTGTGAACTGGCTCAAGAACTGATGAATTATGATAATAAAATACGGGGAGGTAATATTTACATGTTGGTTAAGAAATAAACAAAAACAGAGGAACTGGCTGTAGAAAGCTGTCAAGATTATTATGAAGAAAGGCTAAGAAAGACACTTAACGCACAAGAAAGTCCAGTAGATATCAAAGCACACAACAAAGTGATGTGCTTACCATCCTGAGAAAATGACGATAATAAAGAGATAACTGTGCAACAACAGATAGAAGAAGTGAACAGTGACAGTGTTTATTATAGTGAACCTGATGCAGAAATAAATGGTTCAAGTGATGGTGAAGAAGAGATTGTTGAATTTGTATTTGATATTGAGCATAAGTTATTAACCCTCCGCTACACGCGCGATTTTTTTACCTCCGCTACACGCACACGGACTGATTGTCCGCATTGCATTTTATACCATTTTCATGAACAATTCTGATATTACAGTTGGCAAATATAATATATTCGAGTCTGTATACCATAAATAAAACAATGAATTCCTAAACACAATGTATTTCAGCATGAGTAGTGTACAGTAAATATTTTAACTCATAATTTACCCGTAAACCAATAAGAACATTTATTGTACTTGCTGAAATTTATGTTCATTCTGGTTTTTTTTTTTTTTTTTTTTTTTTTTTTTTCCGAAATGAATATTAACCAATCCTTATCTTAAGTAAATTAGTTCAGAAACTTTTTCAGAAAACAATAGTTTACAGCCTCACTGTCAATTCGAGTAAATCACTCGTGGTGGCTGCCATTTTCACTGCACTCACTGCACAGATATGCACCGACATGTTCCAGGCATACAAATTTATTGCACATATTGCAGGAAAATCTTGTCAGACTGTTTTTTTTTCCTATCACAGAAGTTGCATCTTCCTCGAGCTGTTGTTTGTGGAGGTCTAGCAAGAGCTTCAGCTGCCGGTAATCCCAAAATTTCCTTAATACGATTCTTGACGTTGACCGGTGTACTTAGATGACTGACCTTCATTGTCATATAATTGTGCAACAGTTCTTTGGCAAGAACTTTTAGATAGTCTTTTCTGGGAATTGTTGAATCCGAATTGCTCTTGTAAATTATGTATCCATTGATTCCAGCAATATTTAGAAGAGAGGAAAAAATTATAAATGGCGATCTTCTGGTAATTCTTGTCACAGAGTATGTACATTTCTAACAAAGAGATAGAGGTGCTGGCCAGTACTTACCTCAGCTCAGTACAGCCGATAGATACACATAAAACACAACTGAAAATTTACATTCCTAGTTTTCGGAACAAATGTTCCTTCATCGGGGAGGAGAGAGGGGAAAGAAAAGGAAGAAGGGAAAGGAGATTCAGTTACTCACAACCCAGGTTATGAAGCAACAGGGAAAGGAAAATGGGAGGGTAGCAAGGATGGAGGCATGGTTGTCAGAGGGAAGCCAAAGATATTCTACTGTAAGTACTGTGCCAGCTTCAAACCAAAGAGGATGCATACAGAAGTAAAGAGGTATATAGTATAAAGATAAACACAACTATGTAGGATGAAAAGATGCGTGAATGGCTAAAGAGGAAAGGGAAAGAGGAGAAGACTGAAGAGAGAATGGGAGTGAGGTTGTTTAACGTAGGTTCAAGGTTCAGTCCAGGGGGATGGCGGGATGAAAGGATGTGCTGGAGTGCAAGTTCCCATCTCCGCAGTTCAGAGGGACTGGTGCTGGGTGGGAGAAGCCAAATGGCACATACAGTGTAGTAGGTTCCTAGGTCCCTAGAATTATGCTGGAGGGCATGCTCCGCTACTGGCTATTGGGCATCTCCTAGGCGGACAGTTCGTCTGTGTCCATTCATGCGCTCAGCCAGTTTAGTTGTTGTCATGCCAATATAAAAGGCTGTGCAGTGCAGGCATGTCAGTTGATAAATGACATGTGTAGTTTCACATGTAGCCCTGCCTTGAATTGTGTATGTTTTACCAGTAGCGGGGCTGGAGTAGGTGGTTGTGGGGGGATGCAAGGGACAGGTTTTGCAGCGGGGTCGGTTACAGGGGTAGGAACCGCTGGGTAGAGAAGGTAGTCTGGGAATATTGTAGGGTTTAACAAGGATGTTACGGAGGTTAGGGGGGCGACGAAAGGCAACTCTGGGTGGTGTGGGGAGAATTTTGTCAAGGGATGATCTCATTTCAGGGGTTGACTTGAGAAAGTCATATCTCTGGCGGAGTAATTTGTTGATGTTTTCAAAGCCAGGATAATATTGAGTCACAAGGGGGATGCTTCTGTGTGGTCTGGGGGTAGGAACATTGTTGTTGGATGGGGAGGAATGTATTGCTTGGGAAATCTGTTTGTGGGCAAGGTCTGCAGGATAGTTGCGGGAGAGGAAAGCACTGGTCAGGTTATTGGTGTAATTGTTGAGGGATTCGTCACTGGAGCAGATACGTTTGCCACGAATACCTAGGCTGTAGGGAAGGGAGCGTTTGATGTGGAAAGGATGGCAGCTATCAAAGTGAAGGTACTGTTGTTTGTTTGTGGATTTGATATAGACAGAGGTGTGGATGTGAGCTTCAACAAGATGAAGGTCAACATCCAGGAAGGTGGCTTGGGTTTTGGAGAAGGACCAGGTGAAATTCAGATTCGAAAAGTAGTTGAGGTTATGGAGGAAATTAAGGAGTGTTTCTTCACCATGAGTCCAGACCACAAAGATGTCATCTATAAACCTATACCAGGCCAGGGGAAGCAGCTGTTGGGTCTTCAGGAAAGCCTCCTCCATGCGGCCCATGAAGAGGTTGGCATAGGACGGAGCCATCCTGGTTCCCATGGCCATTCCCCTGATTTGTTTGTAGGTCTGGCCTTCAAAAGTGAAGCATGTACATTTGATCTCATCAACTTTATCCACAGCAGATTTAGTCTTGTTGTAATATGTTATTATTTCCGGCTTGCACTTTTCCAACACATTGTCAACATTGTCATCATCATGTAAAGTAGACAGTACCAGAACAACCTTGTCTTTCTTAGGTTTATTTGAAACCAGTGTCATGTTCTTCTTAAATGCAAAAATGCTGGATTCCACAGGACGATCATATGCTGCTGTCATAAATGGAGGAATTTCACGTTTATTTTTTCGAATTGTTCCAACCATTGTCAGCTTGTCATTTTCCAACAAGTCAGCTGCAAGTGGAATTGATGTGAACCAATTATCACATATTACATTTCTGCCAGATTTGGATATGCATTTCACCATTCTTTTGACAATAGCATGAGGTGTGTTATCACAGAGATAAGGCCCATCCACTTGCTTCCCACAGAATATTTCTAAATGGCTGGTATAGAACATCCTTGCATCCGTAAGTGCAAACATTTTTATGCCATATTTTGCCAGTTTTGATGGAATGTATTGTATAAATCCACATCTGCACCTGAATGCATCCAGCATTTCATCTACTGTAACTAGTTCTGAAAAACTATAATGTTTCTTGCAGTTTTCATTGAACTGATCTATCGAGAATTGGACAACAGCTAATTTGTCTGTTTCCTTCCTATGAGCTCTGTTTCTGACACCATCAAATCTCAGACATGCCAGCAAGAAACGAAAATGGTTTATGCTCATTGAAAGTCTGAAGTACTCCACTCCAGTACCATCTGCAGCCCAGAGATCCAATAAATTTGTTTGTGATGTTCGTAGCACACCCACCAAGAAAAGGAGTCCTAAACAAGCTTTGATGTCTATAATGTTAGTGTCTGCAGCATCTCTTTCTCTGGAATATTTAGAACGGATGGTAGCAATGCAAATATTAGTGCAGCGAACAATTTCTTCTAAAATGTCATTTGTGAAGAAAGGTTGTAAACAATCAATTGGACGCTTGGCATTTTTTGCTTCACCTACGACTCCCGGTAAATGCTTGACAATATTATGTTGAGGCCTTCTTACTCTTCTGTTTTGGATTAGAGGTCGATGACTCCATTGCATACCGTCTTTCCCAAAATACAAGTCAAATTTTTCGATAGAATCACTTCTGTCCAGCGACTGCTCACTATCTGAATAGTGATCAGTTTCGAATATTGACTCCAGATCACTAGATTCTTCATTACCAAGTTCTTCATCCAACCACTGCAAAACCTGTTCGTCATTCACCGTTCTTCTTAAAAAAAAAGTGTATAACTTATTTCACTAACCGGTGTTGGTCAATGAAAAGGCACATAATTGTATGACATTTTGGATAATAAATAAATAAAAAAAGTTTCTAAACGTAAATGTCTACGTTTTGTAATATTATAAAGGAAGAAAACTCCTTACCTGCAATGCATCGTAGAGGAACTGATGATAGGACCGCGCCACACGAATGCACACATGCGGACTGAGACTCCGCACCTCATGAGACTGCTGCTTTTGGCAATAATGACTAACTACAATTGTTGCCAATAATTCATTACGGAAGGAGGGGAAGGTAGAAAAAGCCGCTAATGGAAATCTTCAGTTTATAAGTGATTGTTGATGGAAAGATAAAACTGCGGACTCACAGTCCACGGTGCATGTAATGGAGGGTTAAGTAAAAAAAGATTGAAATTTTAGAGAATGGAATAAAGGAAATATTGAATAACTCATCAGATGTTTATGACATATATCACTTAGCTGTAAAGGAAGAGGCTGGGCCTAGTAGCAACGAAAACTGTTATTCTACAACAAGCATTATAGAAGATCTGTTGCAGGAGGAAGCTTTGTGGACAATGCTAATGGCACTTACTACCCACTCATTGACATGAAGGAATTGGATACTTCTGTAAGAACCTTATTGGGGAGTTGTAGTGAACTGAATAGCATATCACAAATGTTTTATGAACTACTAACAGCAATGATATTGTGTAATTACTGCACCTGCAGTTATCTCAAGATTAGCAGGAGCAACTGGTGAATTAGAAAAACTCTTAAGCAATAAGCAATGCTACCTGTTGAAACAGGGTTAAAATATTTGAATATAAATTAATGGTGGTGCTTTGGTTAAGCAGTAAAGTTATCTTGAGTCTTGATTTTCTGTGTGGGTACAATGGAAGGATTTGATTTGTATTAGGTGTATTTAATTATGTTCATATTCCTAATGGTTACGACTATGAAGGGAAATTTTCTCAGTTTGACTACTGAAAGGCACAGAGAAAGAAGGAAGAAAGAAAGAAGAAAGAAGGAAGGGTACAGTTTAAAAACCCATCAACACTGAGGTCATTAGAGATGGGGTGCCACTTGGATTATGAAAGAAAGGGAAAGAAAGACAGTACCATTTTCTCAAAGGAAAAATCCTGGCAGTTGTGTGGAGTAATTTAGGGAAATGACAGGAAACCTAAAATTGACTGGCCACATGGGAATTTGAACCATTATTCTTCTGAATGCTAGTACATTTTGCTAACCATGAGTCTATATCATGAAAGAGAATTCCTTCTAGTTTTGTTTAATGTTAGTAGGCACCAGTGTGGGATCCATTTGTTGCCCTAAACATGTTGAGATGATATTCCACTTCTCGCCACGTATTCACCAAAATTTCAGGCATAACTGTTCCAACCGTTGTGACATTTCTTTCCTGTAAATGATTTATGTCTCTAATCTTTTCACTGTACACCACATTTTTTATGTGTCCCCAAAAGAAAAGGTCCAGTGGGGTTAAGTCTGGGCTTTGTGGTGGCCGAGGTATTGGGCCAGCCCTGTCTATGCTCCTTCCTGGAAAGTGAGTGTCAAGAGCTGCATGGACATGGTTACTGTAATGAGGTGAATCGCCATCTTGTTGAAAAAACACAAGCCCCCTTTCCTCCTCAGTATCTTCCATTTGGGGAAAGAGGTAATCTTTCAATATGTTGCAGTGAATGTCCCTGTTTATTGTTTTTTCTACAAAAAGGAAAGAACCAATCACACAATCTTCCATCAAACTGCACCATACTTTGGGAGAGTCACATTGATGCTGAATAACCTCATGTGGATGCTCTGCCCCCTAAATTCTCCTGTTATGACAATTAACTGTTCCACTAACATGAAATGTAGCCTCTTCAGAAAACAGAATATTTTTTTTAAAAAAAAAAAATTGACATCTTCAGTTCTGTGTAGAAAGTCAGCAACAAACTCATACCTTTCAATTTTATCAGTAGGTTTTATTTCAAGTAACAGTTGCAATTTGTAGGTGGGCAACTTAAGTCTTTTACATACAGCATCATACTCAGTACCTTTAGGCACTCCTAATTGTATACAACGTCTGGCCAATGACTTCTCCGGGCTCCAAACACATGAAACATAGATCTGTTCAACAACATCTTCAGAAGTTCTCTGTCTACCTAGTGATTTTGCTCATAAAACACTACCAGTTTCCTTGAAACACTTTAGCCAATGATGGATAGTTTTTACTGTAGGTGGTTTACCCCCATACTGATGTCTAAAATTACGTTGCACTGTTATAACTGACTCAGTTTTCACAAGCCAAATAACGAACTGTGCTTTCTGTTGTGGAGTACATGTTGTTGCTGAGTTGCTCCGCACTGCACTGCATGCACACCTGGATTGAACTGAGAGAACAGAGGAAAAAAACAGCACTGGTGCCATCTCAAGGTAAAGCAGACCTGTCTACTGCAGGAGAGCCAAATTTGGAGAGTTAATGAATCAAACACCACAAACTAGAATAGTGTATGTTATTTTGTACAGATTCTAGAACACATTAAAACTAAGGAGTTATTTTTCAAACACACTGTATATTGCTCCAATCGACTGTGTGGAGCCACAAGAGTT
Organism: Schistocerca piceifrons; assembly: GCF_021461385.2. Lineage (NCBI taxonomy): Eukaryota > Metazoa > Arthropoda > Insecta > Orthoptera > Acrididae > Schistocerca > Schistocerca piceifrons. Next base: position 313,151,708 of record NC_060138.1, read on the forward strand.
TCATAGTATTCTGGAGATGTCACACAGAATGTGAAGAAACAAAATTGACAATGGTTATCAACACAAACAGTGAACATACTCACCACCATGGCCAAGATCACTAATGCACACTTGTGCTATGGCATCTGACCTGCTGTTATGTTGGTTTGAATTTATTTACTTATTTATTTATTTATTTTGTCCATCTTTCAGCATTAACATGCAATAAATGCTGTCAGAAGAATTACAGCTATTTGTACATTATGTTTTGCACAACAAAATATTACATGGTAAAAATATAGCAGTGTTGTGCCATATTAACTTATAACTGCCTCTCAGCTGATAGCTATGCATAACAGTAAGCCTTAATTTATCAGCATTAACATGCAATCAATGTCATCAGAAGAATTATAGCTACTTGTACATTATCTTTCATATAGCAAAATATTACATGGTAAAAATATAGCAGTGTTGTACCCTATTAGCTTATAACTGCCTCTCAACTGATATCTATACATAACAGTAAGCCTTAATTGATCAGCATTAACATGTAATCGACATCATCAGAAGAATTATAGCTATTTGTACATTATATTTCATATAGCAAAATATTACATGGTAAAAATATAGTAGTGTTGTACCCTATTACCTTATAGTTGCCTCTACACCCATATCTATAAATAACAGTAATCCTTAATTTATCAATAAATTAGGTCATCTTTACATCTGTTCTGAAATTCTTCTATACTAGATAAAGTACTTTCTAGACTGGGTTTTCTTAAGCCTGGTTGTGGGTATATCAATAATATTTTTTGTGAAGTATTGTGTTGATGTACAGATTTCCTTACAGTGTAGTGGTTTAAGTTTTCTTTTATGTTTAATAGGCAACAATATATATAAAGAGATGGGACTGTGAGAATTTTTAAGTCTTTAAAATAAGGTCTGCATGAGGTCTTGTCAGTGATTCCATAAAGACATCTAATTGTTTTTTTCTGCCAAGTGAAAATTATTTTGGCTCCTGGGGAGTTACCCCATAAAAGAATGCCATATTTTAGATGGCAGTGAAAGAAGGTGTAGTATGAATGAAGTAATAAATCTTGTGTAACACATGCATATAGTTTGGCTAGTAGGTAGATAACATGTGATAACTTCAACATACATAATCGGTATGTGTGTCCCACTTTAATTTTGAGCCAATGTGTATTCCTAGTATTTTAACAGAGGATAACTCAGTGTTACTGTTTGACTGATGATTATCTTGACAGTCTTTTCATGGTTCATAGTTAATTCATTAGCTTTAAACCAGATATTAGATATTTTGAGACATTCTTCACTTTCCTCCTTCAATTTGTTTATATCCTTTATGGAATTAGCTAATGTTGTGTCATCAGCACAGAGGATAGATTTACAGGGTAAGTTACTCGGAAAGTCATTTACAAATAATATAAATAGTAGAGGGCCAAGCACTGAGCCCTGCGGAACACCTCGTTTTATACTTAGAGTCTGTGATTTTTGGCCATTATGGTTTACAGTTTCTTTTCTATTGCTGAGGTATGGTTCAATTAGTGAGAGTTCTAAGTTTTTGATTCCATAGCAACACAGTTTATCTAGTAATAATTTGTGGTTAACTGAGTCAAAAGCATTACTCAAGTCAATTTGAATGGCTTCAGCAGATAGTTCTGACTTGAATGAGCTTAGTACAAAAGGTATAAGGTTTTCAACTGTCTTGACTGTTGATAAGTTTGACCTAAATCTATACCGAGAATCATTTTATATATTATTGTCTGATTGGTGTATGCATATTTGCTGCAGTATACAATATTCTATTATCTTTGAGAGAATAGGCACAAGTGAAATTGGTCTACAATTATTGATATGAGACTTGTCACCCTTTTTGCAAAAAGGAATGACAACTGTCTTTTTGAGACATTCTGGATAGTGTCCACTAGAGAGCATCCAGTTTATCAGTATGCAAAGAGGATATGATATGAGATCTACAATTCTTTAACTACAAAGTTTGACAGGCCATAAACATCTTCAAATCTGGAGTATCCTAATTTTGTGGTTGCTTTAATTATATCAAATTTTTGTACTTCTCTCTGTTTACAGGCTGACACTATGTTTGTAATATTTTGTTGAAAATTTCTGCCAGATGTGGGATGAGAAATAGGTGTATGTTATTCTGGTTGCCCTGAATTGAGAGGCTAAGTTTGGCAGAGTTGACAAAAAAGTGACTGAAGTCATCAGCAGTGATGTTAGCAGCATTTGTGTTGTCTTTATAGTTTATATCCATACCTAGCTCTGTTTTTATTACTTTCCATGCAGCCTTACATTTACGGTGTGATTTTTTTAAATGAAATCACCATTTGCCTTACACTTGGCTATTTTAATTTCAGATCTGTATTTTTTTTCAGGTTTTTGTAAGTATCTGCTGCTCCATTTTTGACCTTATCATGACAAGTAATTCCCAATAGTCTCAGTTTTTGTACTCGAGGTGAAAAACACTTCTGTAAAGCTGAGTGGCTAGGTTTCCTGACTTTTTTGTTAGTTGTTTTTTTAACCAGTGCACAACATGTATGGAAGATTTCAGAAATAATTTTGAGGAATGTGCTGAAGGCGTCTTCAACATTTCTGCAGGAATGTATAACAGTATTCTAGTCTATAGACTTAAGTTCTTCTCTATACTTGCTAATATTTCTATCTGTAAATAGTCTCATGTACTGAGTTTTTTTCCTGGTCTTCTTTTGGTTTTTCAGTAATTAGTTTCACCCATATACCTCTATGGTCTAACAGGTAATCGACAATAAATAAGCCTACCTCAAAATCACATTTGTATACATTTGTTATTAGATTGTCAAGACAGGAGAAATGCCTTGTAGGACTTTCATTAGCACAAAAGAGATTATAGGATCTTAACATATTTATTAAATTAACATTTCTGTCTGTCATTTTCCTAATGTCTATGTTAAGATCCCCAAAAATTCATATTTTGTATTTAGTATACTTTTGTATACTGATCGCAAGTTTTTCTAAACATTCTATATATTTTTCTACATTACTTTCAGGAGTGTGATATAAAGAAACAGTTATGAAATGTATACTAGGTATAATCAAAGCAGCTGCTTCAAAAACACCTTTAATGCATAAGTCACCAACTTCAAGAAAAGAAAACTTTAAGTCTAGATCATTGGTAACATATATGGATGAACCCCCGGGGTCTGCAGTAGAATGTAGCTAATTTGAAACCTTATGGTACATACAGTTTTATATCTTCTTCCTTTAATCAATGTTTATGTATACATAAAACCATTCTTTTGTTACTTTTTAATAGTATACCAAGCTCATAAGCTTTATTTTTTAGAGATCTGACATTTAAGTGCAGAAATAAGATAGAGTTTCCGTCACAGGAGGGAAGGAGTACAGTATTATGGGGCAATGGAGAACATTTAATTGATTTTCCAGCCCTGGAATCTATGTTAGGTGGTGGGTACACTTGCTTGGACTGATCCATAAAAAACATTCATTTCTCTTTGGTAACTTTTTGGGTCTCTGATAGTGGAAAAGAATTTCACTTCCAGTATTTGGCTGGGAAGGGGAGGAGAGGTGGTGGCATTAAGTTCCTGATCACCAGACTTCATGACAATATATTGGTTTAACTAGCAAACTTCTCTGCAGTGTCTTGTAAGGTGAGGGTATGTGACACTATTGATGGTGATCTGTCAGCTGTATGGGGATGTTAAGCTTGTTGGTCATCTTGGTGCTATTTGCAAGGAGTAGGCTATATGCTGGCATCGGGTTTCATCCTCTCCCGTCTCTCACCATACAACACAAACATTACACTTCCCTCCACTGACACAGACAGACACAGACACACACAGTATTATAAATATTGTAATGGAACATGTGGTAAATGATTGTTAATGTGAACTACATCTGCTAAACTTTTTTCTTGGAATGTCAACTCAACTTTGTGTGGTTTTAACATACTCACCAATTTCTCTGACATTTTCCTGAAATATGATTTGCTAGCAATCTTTTTATCCTTAGCTATTCCTTTTTGGTTTCCTTTTTCTCTGGTGGATAAAGTGATTCGCCATTCTTAAATGGTATCCATTCTTTACTGTTACCTGATTAATAATCATTCAATCTATCTGCAGCATTCATTGACATGCTAATGGTTATGTGCACTGAACTTCTACATCCAGCCTTTTTTAAATTTGCAGGTAGTATGATTGATTACAAGTCACATTTGTTGTTTTTTACTTTCTATACATCTTAAAAGCATGAAGACTGATCCTTTTTTTTAATTCAATGGTAGTATGATATAAGTTAGCAGTCTACATAGATAACTATTGCCAATGTTGTTTCTTCACTTCACTGGTGACGTCTATGAAATATTGTGGAAGGCTTGAGGCTTCATGGAGTTTTATTTATTTATTTCTTACTCCATCAATCCAACTGTGATAAACTCACAAGCATACAGAGTGTGTCAGTAAACAATCAATACAAAGGTAGTAGTAAAGCAGTCAATCAAACAAAAGTAATACTACATGTTTGCTATACACATATGTGGTAAGAGTAAGAGATAACACCAAACATTACACACAGAAAGTGAAAACAAATTAAAAACCAGTGAATGTGACTATGGATGTTACATGGGTATGGTACCTACATCATTGCCAAATTTAAATTATGGTGTATCACACTCAAACAAAGTATCTAGGTGGTTTTTTTATTGCGATTAAAATACTCTTCTAAACTGTAAAATGACCTTTCCAGTAGAAATTGCTTCAGAAGATCCCTAAAGGAGGAATGGTTATCAAATTTGTTTTTAATATTTGGAGGGAGAGCATTAAAAACGTTTGCACCTGAGAACTACACACCCTTTTGCACCATGGTCAGGTTTTTACATTAATTGTGGAAATCTTGCTTTCTCCTGGTATCATATCCATGGTATTCACTATTTATTTTATGAAACTGTGTATTTTTGCTGATGAACCCTATAAGAGATAATATGCCCTGGGACGTGACAGTAAGAATTTTTAGTTTTCAGAAAAGGTTTGTACAACTACATCTGGAGTCTATGCTGCTCATTATTCTTATAACATGTTTCTGGGCCAGGAGTATGTTCTCTGCTAGTCTTTGGTTTCTCCAAAATATAGTACCATATGTTATAAGAGAATGGAAATATTCATAATATGCTACTTTCATTGTGTGTATGTTTCCGCTCTCTGAGACAATGCACAGGGAAATATTTATTATATGATGAGACCAGTTTTCTCTGGAGTCAATTAAAACATCTAAAAACCTTGTTGATTCAACTCTTTCTATTGACTCTGTTCCACATTTCACAGTTAATTCCTTCTCCATTTTAGCAGTTGCAGTGAACTGAATATAATTAGTTTTATTAAAGTTCAATTAGAGTCCATTGATGCTAAACCATTTCACTAAATCGGTAAGAATATTCTTAACAGATCCTTGAAGATCTTCACATGTATCACCATTAATCACACTGTTGGTGTCATCTGGAAAAAAGGTAAAAAAGTGCTATGAAATTGTACATTGAGGTAGGTCATTTATAAATATGAGGAATAGTAGAGGACCAGGAGTGGATTCTTGGAGCACTCCACATTTAATGGTTCTCCATTCAGATGAAACCAGACCATTATGGATCTCATCAGTACTATCTACTACTACTTTCTGCTTCCTATGTTTGAGGTATGATTCTGACCACTTATTTGCTAAGCCAATTATTTCTTATAGGTCTCATTTCAGTTATAGGATTTGGTGGTTCACAGTGTCAAACTCTTCTGACAAGTCACAAAATAGTCCAGTTGTTACCATTTTGTCATTACTTGATTCCAGAACTTTATTTGTGAAAGCATGAATTGCTTGTTCAGTTGGCCATCCATTCCAGAATCCAAATTGACTTTTGCTGAGAATGTTATATTTATTTAGATGTTCCATAATTTTTGAATACATAAGTTTTCCAGTATCTTAGAAAAGGCCGTTAGAAGGGAAATGAGCCTGTAAGTTGTAACTTTGGTTTTGTCATCTTTCTTGAAGAGGGGTTTTACAACTGCATATTTGAGTCTGTCAGACACAGTTCCTTGTTGTAAGGATGCATTAAAAAATTGGCTAAGTACATCACTAATGTCAGCACAGCACTGTTTTAGTAAATTATTAGAGATATTATCTGCCCCAGTGGTATAAGAATTCTTGAGGGAGATGATTATCCTTTTAATTTCACATGCTATGACAGGTCTAATGTGAATTTTATCTGTATGTTTGGGTATAGTCTTTTGCCTATGACTCAAAACTTCACTAACAGAGCCCTTGAATCTATTTGTTCTGAAACTGACAAGAAGTGGTTGTTGAAAATATTGGCTATGTTATCAGGATTGTGTACTTGATTACCTCCGTGTTTAAGTTTGAGTTTTTCAGAAGCTCTTATGGTTTTCCCTGTCTCCCTTCTAACAGTGAGTGTTCCAGATAGTCTTAATTTTGTTATGAGAGTTTTCAATTTCTTGATTATAATCCAATGCTTTTGATTTTTGTATTACCTTCTTTCGTATCGTACAGTACATTTTGTAACGGTTAGTTTTCGAAGTGTCCTTAGACATTCTAGTTGCAATGTAAAGTTCCCTCTTTGTTTTACATCATTGTTTAATTCCCTTTGCGATCCAGGGTTTTTTCTTTGATGTATCAGTTTTGCTTATAACAAACTTTTTTTGGGAATACCTCTTCAAATAAGGCTGAGAACTCATTTATGAATATATTAAATTTGGCATTAATGTCATCCACCCTATATACTGGGCTCCAGTCCATCTGTTGCAGTTTGTGTTTAAAGACTTCAAGTGAATCACTAGTCATTATCCTAATAGATTCCCAGGTAGGGATTAGTTTCTTGAGGGGTGTACTGTCATGCAGAGTGAGGAGCTGTCCATCATGGTCAGACAGACCATTCAAGACAGAGGTGACAGTGAAGCAATGGTGCCTACTTAAATCTATAAAAATATTGTCTATCGTCTATCAAAGACTGACTCCCAGGTGTGATTCTAGTGGGAAAGTCAACTACTGGAATAAGATTATATGAATTCATCAGATTCTGGAGCTCTACTTTCTTCTTGTTTTCAGTTAAAAAGTCTACATTAAAATCCCCAAGAATGATTATTTCCTTATTTTTAGAAAATAAAGTAGATAACAATAACTCTACTTGCACCAAAGAGACCCTAAAGTTAATTCCAGGTACCCTGTAAACTGCCACTACTATTACTGGGGAGCTGTCTACTGTAACTTCTATTGCACAGGCTTCAAATAGCTGTTCTAGACAGTATTTACTTACATATATAGATCTACATATGACATTATTTTTAACAAAAATAGCTACACCATCTCTTTCTTTGTTGTCTCTAGAGTAGTTGCTTGCAGTGTTGTAGTTAGAATCTAAATGCAATAAGTTCATGCCCTTTGAGATATGATGTTCTGTAAAGCATAATATTCTTGGTGTGTTTGTTGAGTATGGCTTCTGCTTCTTGGTGATGATCAAGTGGTGAAGTTACTTTTGGAGCTTTCAAAATTTGTGATTCATTCACCACCATCCTTATTGGTTTGAACCACTTCGTAATTTGAGGCTGTTTTATGATTTGATTGCTCATTTCTGGCCTACTGGGTTTAAACCACTTCATAATTTGCAACTGATTGGGGGCTTTACTGTTCGCTGCTCGCCAAAAATGGTATTTAATTTGCCTTAGATTGCTACTGTCAGATGAAGCTATGTACTTGTTTACAGAATAAGCCACTGCATGGTGTGACATCAAGTAGATGTAATCAGCACATTGTCAAATAGATGGAAGTATGAAGAAGAACAACAGAGTATCAGGTGTTGCCAATTTTAAAGTACAACATTGATTTTAGAAGTCTCAATACCAACATTTTCATGAAAACTAAATAATTTCCAATAAATCTTGAATGTTTCATTGTATGGTTATAAATGTTCCAATAATCAATAATACCAGATACAAATGTTTTATAACAAAGAAAATTTCTAAAAAAATGTAATATATAACAAACAGATAAAGCATACAATGTCTTCATGAAAAAATATCATTTACATATTAGTACTTAAATGCACTTTGTATAAATGACCTGCTAGTAAATGGCTAACACACTATATTACTTGTGCAATATTGGTTTACTGTGTTGTTCAGTACAGTGAGTGTAAAACATTGTCCACTTTCATTATATCTTGCAACTGTCACTACAGCAAACAATCAATTAATGCTCTGTGTCTTTTATTTTCAACCCTTGCTTCACAAACATATTAACTGGAGTTGACTTCCATTACTGTTTTGCAAAATTTGCTGTCTGCCATCTTGAATCTCTCCATGAAGTTTTGGATATAGGCACATTGGTTAAGGAATAGTTTTCCAATGCTTCTTAATATAGCATCAACATTAAATGAACTGGAGTTTGCTGACTGAAAGGGACAGAATGTGTGTGAAGAATCAGAAGATGGTTTGATTTGTTTTTCATAGTCTTATTTCACAGGTGGCTACTTGTTTATATTTTTTTAAAGCAGTTAACTTTAAGTAAAATTCAGTTTTAATATTAATGTTGCCAGCATAATTACAGATGTGAAATGATAAAATTATGTAAATGCAAAATATTTTTTATGACAGTCATGCTATTTTCCCTTAATATTTGTGTGTAATGCTACTAAAAAGAAGTCTTGATTAAATTACCCATGAAAGATTTCTTATAGTGTTTTAATTTCTCCAAAGCCTATGTATTGCCAATTACATTTTCTGTTATTGATAATGTGGATTTAGTAATTACTGAAATTTTGGGAGTTCTTGACGAGTAGGTTACTGCAGCAATGCGCTGTATCAATTAAATTTTGAGGCAGTAACAGAGACAACAGACAATGCAATGTCTTATAATTTGCTGTAGTTTGTGACCAGTGTTAATTATTGGTTATCTTAGGGGAGTTTTTAAACATAATCCTCAATGAAAGAAGAAAATTACATTATACACTCCTGGAAATTGAAATAAGAACACCGTGAATTCATTGTCCCAGGAAGGGGAAACTTTATTGACACATTCCTGGGGTCAGATACATCACATGATCACACTGACAGAACCACAGGCACATAGACACAGGCAACAGAGCATGCACAATGTCGGCACTAGTACAGTGTATATCAACCTTTCGCAGCAATGCAGGCTGCTATTCTCCCATGGAGACGATCGTAGAGATGCTGGATGTAGTCCTGTGGAACGGCTTGCCATGCCATTTCCACCTGGCGCCTCAGTTGGACCAGCGTTCGTGCTGGACGTGCAGACCGCGTGAGACGACGCTTCATCCAGTCCCAAACATACTCAATGGGGGACAGATCTGGAGATCTTGCTGGCCAGGGTAGTTGACTTACACCTTCTAGAGCACGTTGGGTGGCACGGGATACATGCGGACGTGCATTGTCCTGTTGGAACAGCAAGTTCCCTTGCCCGTCTAGGAATGGTAGAACGATGGGTTCGATGACGGTTTGGAAGTACCGTGCACTATTCAGTGTCCCCTTGACGATCACCAGTGGTGTACGGCCAGTGTAGGAGATCGCTCCCCACACCATGATGCCGGGTGTTGGCCCTGTGTGCCTCGGTCGTATGCAGTCCTGATTGTGGCGCTCACCTGCACGGCGCCAAACACGCATACGACCATCATTGGCACCAAGGCAGAAGCGACTCTCATCGCTGAAGACGCCACGTCTCCATTCGTCCCTCCATTCACACCTGTCGCGACACCACTGGAGCCGGGCTGCACGATGTTGGGGCGTGAGCGGAAGACGACCTAACGGTGTGTGGGACCGTAGCCCAGCTTCATGGAGACGGTTGCGAATGGTCCTCGCCGATACCCCAGGAGCAACAGTGTCCCTAATTTGCTGGGAAGTGGCGGTGTGGTCCCCTACGCCACTGCGTAGGATCCTACAGTCTTGGCGTGCATCCGTGCGTCGCTGCAGTCCGGTCCCAGGTCGACGGGCACGTGCACCTTCCGCCGACCACTGGCGACAACATCGATGTACTGTGGAGACCTCACGCCCCACGTGTTGAGCAATTCGGCGGTACGTCCACCCGGCCTCCCGCATGCCCACTATACGCCCTCGCTCAAAGTCCGTCAACTGCACATACGGTTCACGTCCACGCTGTCGCGGCATGCTACCAGTGTTAAAGACTGCGATGGAGCTCCGTATGCCACGGCAAACTGGCTGACACTGACGGCGGCGGTGCACAAATGCTGCGCAGCTAGCGCCATTCGACGGCCAACACCGCGGTTCCTGGTGTGTCCGCTGTGCCGTGCGTGTGATCATTGCTTGTACAGCCCTCTCGCAGTGTCCGGAGCAAGTATGGTGGGTCTGACACACCGGTGTCAATGTGTTCTTTTTTCCATTTCCAGGAGTGTATTTTTCTGTGATATTTAGTGAGTGCATGAGCATTTGTTAATTTTTTGTTTTGGGCTGAAGTACTGCATAATTCAGGTGAATTATTTTATCACTGAATTCAAGGATTGTGTTACAGTCTTTTGTTTAGTGTAAAATATTGTATTTAAAATTTCTTTCCACAAATTTTCTGCCTTTTGTACAAACAGAAACAACTTGCTTTAGCTGGGAAAGAAAAGTTGTCTTCACTTTTATTTATTCCAGCAAATTAACTGCTACATTTGTGGAGTTGTTAATTTTATTATTTTGTGGTAATTTTACTTTGCATTGTGCTCTAGTCTGACTTTTTTCTTCACCTGTAGTAGGTGTATTTTGTTGAAGATTTATTGTTTGAGCCATGCTCGTTCTTTGAAGGTTTCTCTGAATATTGTGCAAAACAACTGCTTTTCATTTAATTACTCCTTCCTGCATTTTTAAATTATTATGTTTTCTTCTTCATGTAATAGTCCAAATTTCAACTGAAACTACAAGTTCACTGTAATCAGCAATAATCTGTTTTTATTGACATGGGACTTTTTAGAAATTTGATCCTGCAGTGACATTTAAGTCAATTAGCAGGATATATACATGTTGTTTGTATGCTTTCTGGATAACCTATGACATTATCTGCACTGGTCAAGTTACTGTTGTATTCAAATCACATTTTCTGACAAGTAAAAAATCCAGTGACTGAATTCATATCACCAGTAGAAAAATACAATTTTAACATTGGACCAGATATCATAATAATGGGAATAAATAACTGCAGACTTATTCAGATAAGCCATCAGAAGCATTAAACTCCACTTTCTTAATGAAATGAACACATACATGAAGAAAATTACCTACAAGGAATTGAATGTCAATGCAGATCTTGACTTGGAGTTATGCAAATGTCATGTCACTGTGAAGCTCATAGACTTCCTTAAGAGCATAAGCTTTGAAAATGAGAGAAGTGACATACAGAAATCTTTGTGGTGTATTTCAAAGCTCCATGTCTACCTATCATTATTTTGCACTTTCTAAAGATGAAGGTACAAAATTTTGGTAAACTGAGATTGTACATAAAGTGAAACAATTCATAAATGAGACTATGGTTGTTGGGCAAGGTACCAATGTGATTTTGAAGAATGATGATGGAGGGAGGAGAATCTTAAAATGAAGATGTAAGAGAAATACTTCATAAAGATGTCAACAGTTCAACACTTCATGATACTCTTTACTCCACTGAGAAATGGTGGCAAGAAATGGAGGAATGTACCACAGTAAACAAAGACAGATATATAATGCGTGCCCACAGTAAAATTCCACAGAATCTTTGAATGAAACTGATAAACTCAGCCTTATTTATTTGAAAGTGGGCATGATCTTAGAATGTACCCAGGACATCCCTATATGATTTTTAAAGTGGCAAGATACGTGGGACTAAGCACCTGCATGCAATAGGTTCTGCATTACAAGACAAAGAGAGAAGATGGACTGCAAGACAATAAAAATAATTTTGCTAATATGAAAGGTTGTCATATTTGGCAAAAAGTAGACGAGATATTAGTTCAGAAGAAAGAAATGCCTTCTCCAGTAACTATACATATTTCTAGTCAAGATGCAATGACAAACTAAAAGTAAGTGTGATGCTTGTATTCAAAGTGAAAACCACAGAATAACTTAGGAAGGCATCAAAGGAAATGTAATAACTGGATAACATTTACATGATCAGCCAACATTCAAATGTTTAATCAAGTGCAAAGATATGTCTTTTCTGTTGAACAGATTACAAAGGGTAATAAACATTTCAAGAAACTATATAATCAAATCAATATGGTCATCTGAGAAATATCAACTAGCAGCACAACCAGACTTGCGTCTGTGAGTATTTTACTTCATGAAAATGAACCACTGCTTTCTGCAGGTTTATTAAATAAAGATGGATAATGATAGTTCATTTGACAATTTCAAAGCTTTATTGGTAACTGAGGACTTTTACTGACAACAAAATGTTTATTATGACCAAACTTGTTGTCTTGTAGCATGCAGAACCATTAATTGAGCACTATTCAATGCTGTGGCAAACAAAAATATCAGACAGGTTTGTGTACTGCTTTCCTGTATAGAGATCTGAAAGAATCTGTTTATATTAAGCAACTTCAGGAACATAATACTGCTTATTCATGGAAAACTCTGTGATACACCAAAGTAAGCAGCTCATTAGAAAATTCAGTGACTATGGTACATACTCTGATGAGCTATAAAAAGACCACCTACTCAAAAGCGTTTTGGTCCACTGCAATTCAGCAGTGATTCTGCATGGCACGGATTCAACAGGTACTTGATAAGTTTCCAGAGGTTTGTGGCACCAGAAACGTATGCAAAAATGTAGAGCTGGCACCTGACAGCATCCCAGTTGGGTTTCATCGAATTCAGATAAGCTGAATTTGATGGCCAAGGCATCAATGTGAGCTCACTATCATGCTCCTCAAATCGTTGCATCACAATTCTGGCCTTGTGATATATACAGTTATTCTGCTGGAAGATGTCACCACTTTTGAGTAAGACATCAAGCATAAGGGGTAACAGGTGCCGGCCGGGGTGGCCGTGCGGTTCTAGGTGCTACAGTCTGGAACCGAGTGACCACTATGGTCGCAGGTTCGAATCCTGCCTTGGGCATGGATGTGTGTGATGTCCTTAGGTTAGTTAGGTTTTATTAGTTCTAAGTTCTAGGTGACTGATGACCTCAGAAGTTAAGTCGCACAGTGCTCAGAGCCATTTGAACCATTTTTTTTTTTTTTTTTTTGGTAACAGGTGATCACTAAAAATGTTCACATAGTCCACAGCTGTCACGGTGCCTTTGATTATTACCACAGTTCCCATGGAAGCCCAGCTGACTGAATGTCCTCCCACCCCCCACCCCCCCACCCCCACTCATAGCATAATACTGCTCCCACCTGAATGTGTATGTGGCACGTTGCATGTTTCAAGCAGCTATTCGCCTGGATGACAGTGTATCTGGACATGACCATCAACCTGGTTTAACAACAAATGGGATTCATCTGACTTGATGACATGATTCCACTGATCTACAGTCCAATCTTGATGATCCTGTGAACACTGTAATCATAACTGACAGTGTTGTAGGGTCAACATAGTGATCATGTGTGGGTCCTTGGCTGGGGAGCAGCACATTCAACACTGTGCACTCTATGGTGTGCTCCGAAAAACTTGTGTGAGCACCAGCACTACACTCTGTCATGAGATCTGTCATACATTGACACCTATCCTGCTTTAGAGAGTGGGCGAGCTCTGGTCTCTAAGTTCTACTTTTTGTCACCTACTTATGGTTCCAGCATTCTTCATCCATCTTCCATAGAGGCTCACAACAGTAGCATGCAAACAGCCAAACTGATTCGCCATTTCCAAGATGCTCACTCCCAGACACTGGGAGGCTACAATCCAGCTTTCATCAAAATCACTTAAGTTAGCAGATTTCCATATTTGCACCACTTATCGTCATTAGAATGACTGCCCCATTCACCTCTGCTCTGTTCATACACTTCTCTTACTGTATCATATGCCCTCAGCACCACAAGGCAGCATACAAACTAGTGGTAGGCAGTGGTCATAATGTTTTGGGTCACAAGTGTAGCTTCCAATGTATTAATGGCCTCCTGCTTTACCTTGATTTTTAGTGAGATAGTAGTTGATTCAGGTACACATTTGTGGCTCTCAGGCAAAAAACAGCAGCGTGCTTGATGATGTCATTTTGCAGTAGGTAACATGTTGAGTAAGGGACATAGCTAACTGAGCAGTGTGATGACAGCCACAAGCATGTGGAATTCTAGCTAGAATGTACATTTGTATCATAAATAAAATGAATCTACATGGAAGAGAAAGTTTACCATAGTGGTATAAATGTATGAAATTATTAAGCATCTGATCAATATGTGTAAAAAAGAAACACTAGACTGTATTTAAAAGTGAGAGATCTCCTTGGTGTTTAAAACTATGTGAAATTCTTGGGATGGCAAGACTAATAATGCTGGCCATGCATAGTACTCAAGTATTTTTTTGTCAATAATAGAAATGACTGATCTGACATTTGCTTGTCATATATTGTGCACTGCAGATAAATATTTTCCTATTGTCATTATGCCAGTACATGAAGGCAAGCTGTAGACATGTTTCAAAGCAATGTAGCAGATGTGTGAATGGGTCTCTGGCTGATGTCTACTGAACAGACATAAGCAAAAATAAACATATCTATTATGATGTTGTCAGTAAAACAAGAGGCATTCGACTTTGTGAGTGATGCAATGAATTGATACATAAAAAGTAACAAGAATATTGATAAAAACTGGTTTCTAAGTATGAATGAAATAGAATTCATAGTTGAATTATTTACTTCAACATCTGTTACCTTGTGTTCAGTGATTTCTGCATCTACATTTATACTCTGTGAACCACCGTGAGGTGCATGGGAGACGATACATCCCATTTTAAATGTTATTAGGGTTTCTTCCCATTCCATTCACATATAGGGCATGGGAAAAATGATTATTTTAATGCCTCTGAGCATGGAGTAATTATTTTAATTTTGTCCTCATGATCCAAATGTGAGCAATACTAGGGTACTGTAGTATATCCCTAGAGTCATCATTTGAAGCCAGTTCTTGGAACTTTGTTAACAGACTTTCTCGGAACAGATTTCGTCTGTCTGCAAGTCTGCCAATTCAGTTCCTTCAGTATATCTGTGACACTCTCCTACATATTAAAGAAACTTTTGATCATTCATGACACCATTCACTGTATACATTCAATATCCCGTATTTGTCCTATTTGGTACGGGTCTCAAGCACTTGAGCAATATTCAAGGATGGGTTGCATGAGTGATTTGTAAGCAATCTCCTTTGTAGACTGACTGCACTTCCACAGCATGCTACCAATAAACTGAAGTCTACTTCCTGCTTTGCTCATGACTGAGGCTTTGTGATCATTCCATTTCATATCCCTTCAAAGTGTTACACCCAAGTATTTGTATGAGTCGGCCAATTCCAACAGTGACTCAATGATATTATAGTCATAGGATACTATGTTTTCACATTTAAAGAAGTGCACAGTTTTACTTTTCTGAACACTTAAGCAAGTTTTCAATCACTGCACAACTTTGAAATCTTATCAAGATCTGACCGGATATTTACGCAACTTCTTTCAGATAGTATTTCATTACAGATAACTGAATCATCTGCAAAAAGCCTGATTTTACTATTAATATTGTCTGCAAGGTCATTAATATACAACATGAACAGCAAGGGACCCAACACACTTCCTTGGAGTACATATCAAGTTACTTTTTACAAGTTTCTGTGGAGGATGCAGAAAATGCAATTCTAACATTAAAAAACAAAAACTCTCCATGTTAGGAAGGAACACACACCAAAGTTATTGAAGCAGTTGACAATAAAACTGCAAACCCATTACTGATAGCTCAAATAATATCAATATTTTGAAGAGGGCTGTTTCCCAGAGGTACTGAAATATGCTGAAATCAAACCACTTTTCAAGAAGATATCAAGAGCGATCATGGGAAATTAAAATCATATGTCAATTCTCCCAGCCATTCTAAAATATTTCAAAAAATTTACTAATGCCCAAATCCAAAACTTCAATACAAAATATTTTATTACTCTAAACAATCAGTTTGGTTTTCAACAGGGGAAAAACACTATATATGCAGTGAACAGTTTTGTTGAGAAAATGAGTATGTCATTAGACAACAGAAATGAGGTTGCAGGATTTTTCTGTGACAGTACAAGTTCTTTGCAGCACTCACAAATGTATGAAATTTCACAATATATCACAATGCAAACAAATATTGAAACAATCAATGAAAGACTATGCAGAAGCAATGCAATCAGTAACATAAGTGAATTTAGAACTTCAAATCTGAACACGATTCTTGTACACGTGGAGTCACACAAAGAAAAATTCTGAAGTGGGCTTTTATATGTAAATAAATGCAAATATTGCACGGATTTTTCACATATCTGATTCTGTGCACACTTCTGCACTGGCATGCTGAAGAAGAACACTGCAGCTTGAGTTTACCTCAGCGAAAATCACTATAATGTACAGCACCAACAAAGCACATTGTCTGCCTGTTGCAGCTAAAATGCATATTTTATACATATGAAAAAAATAGGTAGAGCTTGACTACAGTAGACTGTTAATTAACACTGTTAAATCGCTTGCCATACTCTTAATACAAAAACTTCATGGACTGCAATCTGCTGTTTTCATACAAAATTTAACATTACGTAGAATACTGACAGAACAAGATCAGTTGTTGGTTGAATAGGCCTACTGTTTCATGAAGAATACTATAGTAGGGGAGAATTATTTAGTCATACACACAATCAGCTTATTTATGGATTGCGATAGTAGAGGCAGATGTGCTGACATGTGTTGTTAATAATTGTTAATATACAAGCTTAAATGTTTTGAGTAATATTTATCTTTGAGAACAAGTTAGCTTGTAATATTTACTGTTAGTTGCCTATATGTTTTGTATGTGGCAACTATTATTCTTTTTGATGTGCCATCACAATCCTATTGTGATTAGACAGAAGTTGAGTGTCACACGTCACTGTTATTTTTTATTTACTTATTCACATTAGAACTGCACAGAATGAATTAAGGTAAAGTTTGTAGGCAGGCAATAGCCTTGTGGTCAAGTTTAATCACTTCTTATGGAATAAGCATAAAACGTACACTGCCTGACAAAGAAACTGAAACAGGCAGAAGACATGGTCTGTTATTAATGTAACTTTGTATATGTGCACACCACTGGTGCAAATTATTAGAGTTCTATTCAGAGAGAATTATCACCAGAGTGCATTAGTATTGATCATGTTTAGTGTTGTTACGGTGCCTGGTAGGATATATGTGAGGGCAGGAGCAGCAACACTGAGCAATCACTGTGAACAACACAGAGAATCTGTGAAGTCACATGAGACAGTGTTATAAGCACTCAACACAGTTTGAAAGAGGTCTAAATGTGGGTCTCAATTTGGTCAGCTGGTCAAATCATACAATATCCAAATTTAAGTGGCATTTGGATATGACAGTGGCCTGATATTGGAGTACATGCAAGGGAATACATAAATGTCTCAAGGTTCCAGTCAACCATGTCGACCGTGGCAAGGGAAGGTCACTGTATTATGCACCAAGCACACTGTAACCCCCTCACATCCGAACCTGTTACCTGAGAGAAAACATTCTGTCATCCTGCACCATTTATCAGCGACTAACAGCAGCTAGACTAGGAGGAACTAACTGTCACATGCGTAGGCTGCTGTTAGACCACAATACAAATGGATATGATGGACTGAGGCAATGTGAAAAGACTAGGAAGCACAGAATGCCGATGAATGGAGCTGCACTGTTTTCAGTGATGAATCATGGTTCAGCACTACTCCAGATGACAATAGGACTTGAAAAGTCTTAGCAGTAATTCTCGCAATTTATAGGCTAAACTGAAGAATTTTTTCATGGTTCATTCCTTTTATTCTGATTCAGAGTTGCTGGAAAAAATGAGCTAATTCCCACGTTAAATTGTGGAGTATGCTAATACACACTCACAGTTTGTTGCCTGCATGGGATTTTGTATATTTTATGTTACCTATTATTACTTTTCTCGTGTTAATTCTGTGAACTGAAACATTTTATGACCATCAAGATTTGCTTCTCAGTTTGGTTTTATGGAGCTAGATGTGTAAAATAAATAAAAAAGCAAATAAATAAAAAACCATTGTCAGCGACTGGGGACAGATCCCGTTCCTTCAGTGGTTTGGAGATGAACATCAATGTTATTCCAGAATGAGATCTTCACTTTGCAGTGGAGTGTGCACTGATATGAAACTTCCTAGCAGATTAAAACTGTGTGCTGGACCGACACTCGAAATCTGGACCTTTGCCTTTCATGGACAAGTGCTCTACCATCTGAGCTACCCAAGCATGAGTCACAACCTGTCCTCACAGTTTCAATTCTGCCAGTACCTTTCACCTTCCAAATTTCACAGAAGCTCTTCTCGATCAATATCGGGAGTGTTCTGTATTTACTCTAGTGGACCTAATAGACATTGCAAACTTTAATCACAATATCCACAATAGAAGCTGAGATTGTTCCTGTTAGTGAAGCAGCTGTAAAATAGGGGAGAATTGTCCCAATTGAACAAAATCAACTGATTGTGGAACTTGAATTTTCAATTGACAAAAAATCAAGTTGAAGTATTGTCTCAACATGTGTCAAGTATGATTAAGTAAAATCACTAATATCAGAGGAATAAAGAACATCATCAATACAAAATACATCTACACCTACACTCAGATGACAAGTCATGGGACAGCAACATGCACACATACACATGACAGTAGTATCCTGTACACAAGACCTAAAAGGGCAGTAAATTGGTGGAGATGTCATTTGTACTAAGGAGATTCATTTGAAAGGGTTTCTGGCATGATTGTGGATGCATGACAGGAATTAACAGACTTTGAATGCAGAAGGGTAGTTGGCATCAGACAGTCCATTTTGGAAATCACTGGCGAATTCAATATTACAAAATCCACAGCATCAAGAATGTGCAGAGATTACCAATTTTCAGGTGTTACCTCTCACCACAGCCAATGACTGACAGCATTCACTTAATGACGGATAACATTGGTGTTTGCACAGATTTGTCAGTGGTAACAGGCAAGCAACACTGTATGAAATAACCACAGAAATCAGTTAGAATAGTGTGCTGAAATTAGGAGTTAATGAGCTATGGTAGCAGATGACCAAAGTGAGTGTCTTTGCTGCTGCTCCTCTTCTGGACTCATGACCACGTTATTTGGACCCTCGGTCATTGGAGAACCACGGCCTGATCAGATGAATCCCGGTTTCAGTTGGTAAAGTTGATGAGGTCTGAGTGTGGCGCAGACCCAAAGACATGGGCAAAATTGTTGTCAACAAGGCACTGTGCAAGCTTGTCCCAGATCCATAATAGTGTGTGCTGTGTCTCCATCGAATGGTCCTCTGGTCTGACTGAACCAATCACTGACTAGAAATTGTTATGTTCAGCTACTTCGAGACCTTTTACAGCCATTTATGAACTTCGCATTCCCTAAACAACTATAGAATTTTTATGGAGGACAATGTGCTATATCACCAGGTCACAATTGTTCACAAATGGTTTGAATAAGATCCTGGACAATTTGAGCAAATGGTTTGGCCACCCAGATCACCTACCACATTATAAGTAGAGATCAGTTTATGCACAAAATCCAGTATTGGCAACACTTCTGAAATGACGGACGGCTACAAAGGCAGCATGGCTCAGTATTTCTGCAGAGGACTTGTTGAGTCCATGCCATATCAAGTTGCCACACTAGGCAAAAGGACATCCAACACAAAAGTAGAACATATACCATGACTTTTGTCACCCCAGTGTAATGAACACTCTGCAAATGACTGCAAAATACATGTTAGAAGGAAGTGTGGTACCACTTGCTGGGGCTTCATCCTGCTCCAATCACGTATGGAGTGCTGGAAGTATGACAGCTTAAATGTCTCTCTGCATGCTGAACTTTCTCTAATTTTCCCTTTACACTCACTCGGAGAGTGATATGTATGTGATGAATGATATTAATGTACAAAGCAAATTATATCCTACAACTCAAAAATGACATTCATTTGAAAGTTTTGAGTATAAACTGCAGCAATGATTATTAGGAAATAATCACAATTATTAAACCTTGTACAGAATGCAGGAAATAAATATTTAAAAACAACTGTAAGAGGGTAATCATAAAGTTTTCTTTATCACTTCGGAAAAAAGGTGCATAATTAATTATTTGTTTGTTTGCAGATACATGTTTGTCCTGGTACACACTGACAACCCATTATTGTAGCACACACTTAGAGGAGCCAAAACATAACAGAGCAGCCCAATGTTGAAGTGGACTATCATGTGGTAATTCATTTTCAGCAACAATGGAAGTATTGCAGCTGTATCAGGCCAATTCACATTACTTTTTAGTCATTTGAAGTAGCCTGACAGACTTGCAACATTTTTGCTATTGCTGAAATTGCGTAACGCTCCACTTTCCAAGGTCACTAATGCAGGGTTGTACAGTGGCACTCATGCCAGGGGTTTGATTCCTGGAGGTAGAAAAAATTTTCATGGCCAGTGTTTGGATGACAAGGGGAGGAGAGGCAAGTGTTGTAAAGTTCCTGATCACCAGATTTTGCACCAATGTGTTGGTTGAAATACCAAATCTCTCTGCAGTGTCCCATGAAGTGAGGGCATGTGACACTGTTGACAGTGATCCATCAGTTGGATGGGGACATCTTGGTGATATTAATGAGGAGTAGGCTATGTGCTGGCATCAGGCTTCAATCTATTCCTTATCATCATCATCATCATCCAACACAAATATTAAACTGCATACACATAATTAATGCATGTAGCATTACAAATATTGCAATGGGGCGTGTTACAAATGAATAAACAAAAAAAATACTCCATTTTATCAAGCAGTGCACCATTTTGTTTTGGTTCCTCTGATGGCATGTTGTGGTACTGTTGGAAAGGGATTTTACTGATTATCAAGTTCATAAACATTTGTCTGCAAGCAAACAAATAATTAAACTTTTAACTTTATTTTTTGTAGTGATAATTAAGACTTTACATTACTACCTCTCTTATAAGAGACGAAGCTGCATATTGACAAATAATCAAATACCTGTTCTCTGTAA